>NW_016813947.1:133279-137439 GCF_001698545.2 Rhinopithecus bieti | reverse complement strand
ATATTAGACATGGTCAAAAAAAAAAAGACTAAATTAAGTATTTACTAGTAAAGGGGAGCAAATTACCTTAAGACACATATAGCCCTTGTCTAGTCAATGTTGAAAGACAGAATGTGAATAAGAAAACAAATACCATTTATCAGTTGTTCTCTATGTACCAAGTACCCTAATAAGCATTTTATGCTGTTTTATTTTATTTATTTACTTATATATTTATTGAGACGGAGTCTCACTCTGTCCCCCAGGCTGGAGTTCAGTGGTGTGGTCTCGGCTCACTGCAAGCTCCACATCCCGGGTTCACGCCATTCTCCTGCCTCAGCCTCCTGAGTAGCTGGGACTACAGGCACCCACCACCGCCGGCTAATTTTTTGTATTTTTAGTAGAGACCGGGTTTCACTGTGTCAGCCAGGAGCGTCTCAATCTCCTGACCTCCTGATCTACCCACCTCGGCCTCCCAAAGTACTTGGATTATAGGCGTGAGCCACCGCACCTGGCCTGTTTTATTTTTGAGACAGGGTCTCACTCTGTTGCCCAGGCTGGAGTGCAGTGGTGCCATCTCAGCTCACTGCAGCCTCAACCTCCTTGGGCTTGGTGATCCTCCCACCTCAGCCTCCCAAGTAGCTGGGACTACAGGCATGTGCCACCATGCCTGGCTAATTATCGTATATTTTGTAGAGACAGGGTTTTGCCATGTTCCCCAGCTTGTTCTCAAACTCCTGTGCTCAAGCGATCCACCTGCCTCAGCCTTCCAAAGTGCTGAGACTACAGGCATGAGCCACCATGCCTGGCATAAGCATTTTAAATATGTTAGCTCATTGCATCTTCGCAACATCCCATGATGAAGATACTATATATGTATATTTATATATAAATATATATAGATGTAATATGTACTTATATATAATATATAAATATATACAGTCCAGATGAAAATAGTTACTTGATGTCAATTTACAATGGCCCAATGTTATTTTTTCCCATGAGTATAACTGGTCATATCATTGTGAGACTATACCAGCAAATAAACGGGAAGGCACAAGAACTTTTTTTAAGATCTCTCTAGAAGTGAATTTTTTAGATGTGAAATTGGGCTTTTTCCTAGTATCCCAGCACTACTTGATAAATAATCTCTCTTTTCCCCACTGTTTGGTAATTGCATTTCTCTTATACAAATGTTTTTATGTTTCCTAGTTCTGGTTCTAATCCCTCCCATTTGAGTCATCAATATTTAATCCCTCTGTATTCACCTTACTGTCTTCATTACTCTAACTTCTGGAACCCTTGGCACACTTTTGGACAAGTTCTGATCTTTGCATTCATCTTCAGAAGACTGTTTTCTGTTCCTGTTCCAGCTAAAGCCAGTAGATCCACTCTAATCCTAAAGCAATTGTAATGGTATATACATTTAGTGGGACAAATGAAGGAGCAGGCTTTATGCTGACTTTCTAGGCAAGATTCCCAGAAAAGTTTCTAGAATCACTAAAATTTATGGGTCTTTTTTCCTTTGCTATGATTTTAGAAAGCTGGAATTCTGAGAGGTGTGTCTTCCAGCTGACACAGATGGACCCCATATGTCTCAGTCCCTTCAGGCTGCTATAACAAAACACCGTAAACTGAATGGTTTAGAAAACACAGACATTTATTGCTCACAGTTCTGACGGCCAGAAGTTGAAGATTAAGGCATGGCAAATTCAGTGTCTGGTGAGGACCCACTTCCTAGTTCATAGATGGTGCCTTCCCACTGTGTCCTCCCATGGTGGAAGGGGCAAGGGAGCTCTAGGGGTGTTTTTTTAGTAAGGCACTAATCCCATTCACAAGGGCTTCACCCTCATGACACCATTACCCCCCAAATTTCCCACCTCCTAATACCTTGAAGATTAGGTTCCAACATACAAATCTATGGGGACAAAACACTCAAACCCATAGTCAGATTCAAATGTATGACACACTCCTCTCCCTGTTCTACCACTCAATAGCTACAAGCAAGGCAATTGTAAAATATGCACTATGATTGTTGCAGAAAACTGAACTCACTCCTAACCATGCCAGCCAGCAGAAGCATGAATTCCAAATGCAATTGTTTTCCCAGAGGTTTTCAAATCTTACAAGGATGTGTCTGCTTATTAGAAATTGGATCGTGTTTGGCCTCAAGTTGTAAACACGGTGACATGTAGATTTTAGCATTTTATATAATGCAACAAAATCTACACCGGGCCTTAGAAGGCACTGGTCTTTATTATGTGAGACAATATGTTCTGTAAGTTCCACAGGGAAATCTGTAGGGAATCTGATAGCATGTATGTGGGATTTACAATTATTTTAAAGATGGAGGATTTTCTTAAACATGACTACTTCATACTTTTGCCATATTTAATTTTTTCGATGCCACACAATATAGAATCTTAGTTTTATCCTTAATTAATTAATTAATTTATTTTGATATGGGATCTCACTCACTCAGGCTGGATTGCAGTGGTGCAATCGTAGTTCACTGCAGCCTCCAACTCCTGGGCTCAAGCAATCTTCCTGTCTCAACCGCCCAAGAAGCTGGGACCACAGGCGTGCACAACCATGTGCGCCTAATTTCTTTAAAAAACTTTTTTGTACAGATAGAGTCTTGCTATGTTGCGTAGGTTTGTCTCAAACTCCTGACCTCAAGCGATCCTCCCACCTCAGCTTCCCAAAGTGCTGGGATTATAGGCATGAACCACCATGCCCAGCCCTCAAATTGTTTTTTCTCATTTGTTAGCTGTATTTTATAGGCACACACATATACATGCATGCTTTCATATGCACACACACATGCTCAAATATGTATACCCAAGCACATATACACATACATTATAAATACTATGTTTTAATATATACATATATAGTTTCATACAAATATTAATATATACAGTTAGCAATATATTTGGTGTTAAGATAAATTATATCTTTTGACAATGTTAATATAAACTGTATCTTTTGAAAATTACATGTTGTTATTGCTGTTATAGGAATAATTTATTCTTTATTTTGTAACATTCACCTATTCCAACTATATAAAACTGTGTTGATAAACCCATAAAAGTATGCCGCCAACAGTAAAATCCCCTGGAAATTTGCAGGAGGTGACAATAATATCTTAAAAAATATATTTTCCCTGATGTGGGCAGTGAATATAGGATGGAATATTTTCTCACAGCATTGCCAGGAAATTAACAGTTGGATAGTGGTCACTCAGTGAAAAGTAAAGTGACTGGAGATAGAAGCTCAACCTTCCTTTGGTTTTGTAAAGTACAAGTTCTATTAAAAGCATGAAGACTGAACTTAGAAACCATTCAGGGTGCCTTACTTCCCTCATAGATGAGTACTCACATTCCAAGTTCATCTTCAGCTAGGCTACATATGACTGAATGTAAGACCACCGAGAAACTAAGATAACTTTGTATTCCCATGTAACTGACTAATTTAGATTAGCAGCTCTTAAAATTAGTTTGTTCTGAGGATTATTTTTATTAACGTCCTCAAAGTCACTTAATTAGCTTATTCCTCATCTTTGGTAGAAAACTGATAAAAAGAAAGTAAGTGTGACTAAAGTGGAGAGGAACAAGAGTGATCCCCGGGTTAGGGATGAAAATAAAAATACAAGCACTTTAATTTCATGGACATTAGTTCTGTTAGGGCAAATACCTTGAATATTTGGAAGCCACTTTCGGTGTACCTAATGTTGAAGATCACTTATTTAAGCTTACATTTTATTTTTTAAAAATGCAACTGCAGATTGTTTCATTTCATTCTGTTTGTATAGCATTTGACTGAGAATTGGTGTGTTTTGCTGGAAGGAGGTTTTCGTTTATTTGTTTATTTGTACATTTAAAATTTTCAATTTTCCTAAATCATCTCAACTTAATTCAATACTTAGGTGCATAATTCTTGTCCTAAAAATGTTTTTCTTCTAAAAAAATATTTCCAGTTGTATACACAATATTAATCTGCTGATGTTGATCTTCGTTTCTTCAATTGATTTTGATGCGTGTGAACAGCCTTAACATTTTGAATAATTTCCACTGGAACTTTCTCTCATTAAGAAAATTACATTGTTTTCTTCCTTCTCTTCTTATACAATGGACTAAAAGAAATATTACCAGAAAATAATTTCTAGTATAGATATAATT
>NW_016813947.1:128168-130443 GCF_001698545.2 Rhinopithecus bieti | reverse complement strand
TTGATGGAGTCTTATTCTGTCCCCATGCTGGAGTGCAGTGGTGCAATCTCGGCTCACTGCAACCTCCGCCTCTTGGGTTCAAGTAATTCTCCTGCCTCAGCCTCTCGAGTACCTGGGATTACAGGCATGTGCCACCATGCCCGGCTAATTTTTGTATTTTTAATAGAGATCGGGTTTCGCCATGTTGCCTAGGTTGGTCTTGAACTCCTGACCTCAAGTGATCTGCCCGCCTCGGCCTCCCAAAGTGCTGGAATTACAGGCGTGAGCCACCACGCTTGGCCTAATGGGATATTACTCACCAATAAAAGAAAAATCAAGTACTGATGGACAAACAACGTGGGTCAGTCTCATAGATGTTATACTGGGTGAAAGACTCCAGTCACGTGTGTGCTGTACACCTGTAGTCCCAGCTCCTCAAGAGGCTGCAGGGGGATGATTGCTCGAGCCCAGAATTTCCAAGCTGCCACGAGCTGTGATTGTGCCACTGCACTCCAGCCTGGACAACAGAGTAACACCTTGTCTCTATAAAACAAACAAACACAAAAAAACAAAACAACCAGACACAATAGCATGTATATTTATGTGTTGAGATTACATTATATGGAGTTCCACAACAAGCAACAAACCACCCATGTTAAGACAAAATAGAATCCTGCTTTCCAACGCTGGAAGGAGCATAGGAGAAAGTTTACCTGTGATGAAAATATTCTATATTCTGATTGGAGGGGTAGACGCATGGGATTATCATAGTGTCAAAGCACACATTAATAGTCCATGCATTTTACCTTAATTTGTATCATGCCACTTTGTGAATAAGCAGACATACTTACACACAGTCACAGAATTACAGGCACAGTGGACATAAGAAAGAAAGTGGAAGGAAAAGAAACAGTCATAATGAGAAGCCATTGGCCCTAAACATAAAGATGGTTGGCATTCTGTCTTTGTTTTGGTATAATTCATATCCATTTCTTTCAATCATGATATTGATACAATGATAGAGGCAGGAGGAGAGAAATTCTAGGCAGAAAAGGGTAGGTCCCCAATAAAAGCCCACCCTCAAGCCTAAAACCGTGGTCCAAAGTGAGAACTGACATCCCTGCTTTCGTGCTCAAATGTTGCCTTTTCAAAACCACCGAAGGTCCCACCCCACCCCATCCTGTGCCTATGAAAACCCCAGACCCAACCAGTAGAGACAGGAGAAGCAGCTGGACATCAGAGACTTTGTCTGGAGGTCGGAGAGAGGCAGCTTGTCTTGACAGCAAAACTTGGGAGAAGAATCAGACTGGAAACAGCGTTCAGGGGAACACTACCTTCCCACCCCACTCCCTTTTGAGCTCCCCTTCCCAACGAGAGCCACTTTTCTCAGCAGTAAAATCTCCCGCATTCACCATGCTTCCATTTGTTCATGTGATCTCATTTCTCCTGGATGCTGCACAAGAGCTCAGGTGCCATGAGTGTGGATACAAAAGGCTGTCACACTTGCCCTTTGCCCTCGCTGGCAGAAGGCAGCGCCTCACACAAAAAGGCAGAGGGCCCACTAAGCTGTTAACACTTAAGCCATCCGCAGATGGCAAAGCTAAAAGAGCACTGTAACATGTCCTCTGGGGCTTCAGCGGTCGCAGGCACCCCCTAGACACTGTCGCGGGGCCTACATGGAGTTATCTCCTGCCGGTGTCCAAAAGTGCTTGCCCTGGCTCCCGCACCTGCTGACCCATGTGCTCCTACAAGGAGTTGAAAGCTGCAGGGTGGGTAAATGAGGCACCCCTACTGCAAGTCCCATGAATATGATTATTTAATGTAAAGTGACATTTTACATTATTTGCCTTGAAATAAAATTATTTTTGAAGATGTGGTATGTACTTTTCTCTCATTTAAGGATTCTTCACACATTTCCATAAAGCATAGATTCTGGAGTCATGAAATTGTGTGCATCATCCTAAAAGTGTAGTTCAGGATTCATGAAGAGAGAGAAGAGAGGAAAGGCTCAATGTCTCCAATTTGTAGATAATAAGATGATCTTTCTGGGGTCCCCATCACTCGATCCTGGAAAGATCAGTGAGGCTCCCTGCCTCTTACTGAGCTGCAACTTCTGTTTCTGCCTCTAAACTTTATCAATTCCCCCACAGGGAGCTTCGTCAATGCCAGTGGAAAGGATTTAATGATTTTGTTCTGTCTGGTAGAGATATGTTAACAAAGGAATCCCCTCTGGCACTGAAGGTTCTGTGAAATAAAGTTAGTTGTTACTCTTTTTTTTTTTTTTTTTTTTTTTTTT
>NW_016813947.1:103313-124206 GCF_001698545.2 Rhinopithecus bieti | reverse complement strand
AAATATATTAATTATATAATTAATAAATTATGATAATTATATAATTATTATATATGATATCAAATACATAATTATATCACATATATAACATATATAATCATATATATGAAAATATATTATGTATGTATATAACAAGCCTAGATGGTGTAGCCTACCACACACCTAGTGTATAGGGTCTAGCCTAGTGCTCCTGGATTACAAACCTGTATAGCAGATTACTGTACTGAATACCATAGATGGCTGTAACAGAGTGGTAAGTATTTGTGTATCTAAACATAGAAAAGGTACAGCAAAAATTCAACATAAAAGATGAAAAATGGTACCCCTATATAGGGCACGTACTATGAATGGAGCTTGCAGGACTGGAAGTTGCTCTAGGTGAGTCAGCGAATAAGTGGTGAGTGAATGTGAAGACGTAGGATATCCCTGTACACTAGTGTAGACTTTACAAACACTGTACAATTAAGCTACACTAAATTTATACATTTTTTCTTTCTTCAGTACTGATTTTACTGCCCATTAGGTTCACCTTGCCCACTGACTAGACAGAGCCAATTTATCAAGACAGGGGAATGGCATAGAGAAAGAGTTATTCACATAGAGCTGGCTGTATGGGTGTAATAGTTCATTTTCACACTGCTATGAAGAAAGACCTGAGACTGGGTAATTTATGAAGGAAAGAGACTTAATTGACTCACAATTTTGCATGGCTGGGGATGCCTCAGGAAACTTACAATCATGGTGGAAGGGGATAGAGAAGCAGGCACCCTCTTCACTAGCCAGCAGGAGAGGTGAGAGTGCAGAGCACAGAGGGGAAAAGCCCCTTGTAAAACCATCAGATCTCATGAGAACTCACTCACTATCACGAGAACAGCATTAGGGAACTGCCCCCATGATCTAATCACCTTCCATGAGGTCCCTCCCCCAACATGTGGGGATTAGAATTCGGACTACAATTCAAGATGAGATTTGGCTGGGGACACAGAGCCAGACCATATCAATGGGGGACTGGAGTTTTATTATTATTCAAATCAGTCTTCCCAAGAATTCAGGGATAGGAGTTTTTAAGGATAATTTGGTGGGTGAGGGGCCAGTAAGTCAGGAGTGCTGATTGTTTGGGTTAGAGATGAAATCATAGGGAGCCAAAACTGTCCTCTTGCACTGACTCAGTTCTTGGGTGGTGACCACAAGATCCGATGAGCCAGTTTATCGATCTGAGTGGTGCCAGCTGATTCACTGAGTACATGGTCTGCAAAATATCTCAAGCACCGATCTTTGGTTTTAAATAGTAATGTGATTCCTGGGAGCAATTTGGGGAGTATCAGAATCTTGAGCCTCCAGCTGCATGACTCCTAAACCATAATTTCTAATATTGTGGCTAATTTGTTAATCCTACAAAGGCAGTCCAGTCTCCATGCAGGAAGGGGTTTGTTTCCGGAAAGGGCTGTTACTGCCTTTGTTTTAAAGTTAAACTGTAAACTAAGTTTGGCCTATGCTCAGGAATGAACAAGGACAGCTTGGAGGTTAGAAGCAAAATGGAGTTGAGATCTCCGTCACTGTAATAATTCTCAGTTACAGTTTGCAATGGTGATTTCCCGAACTTGACCTTAGTTTATTGTAACTATTTTTTACTTTAAACTTCTTAATTTTAAAAAACCTTTTGAGTCTCATCAAAACACTTACTTTAAGACCCAACCACATTGTGCAGCTGTACAAAAATACATTCTTTATATCCTTATTCTTTAAGCCTTTTCTATTTTAAATTTTATTATCATTACTATATTTTCTTTTCCAACCCTTTTCTAAAAACTAAGACACGAACACACACATTAGTCTAGACACACAGGGTCAGGATTATCAATATCACTATCCACCTCCACATCTTGTCCCACTGGAAGGTCTTCAGGGACGATAACATGCATGGAGCTGTCCTCTCCCATGATAATGATGCCTTCTTCTGGATACCTCCTGGAGCACCTGCCTGCGGCTCTTCTTGAGGAATAGATTTGTCTATACTACAAACACAAGACTCATGTGTTTCACTACAATGTTAAGATGGCTACAATGTCATTAAGCAAAGGGACTTTTTCAGCTCCATTATAATCTCATGGGACCACCATCCTATATGCAGTTGACCATTGACTGAAACCTCATTACATGGTCTATGACTACATCTATATCTCTATCTAATCTACATATAACCTCCAAAAATAGAAGCATCATATGTTATTCAAATTGCCCTGAGAAGTCTATTTTTTTCTCTACATTGTCTGGATAGTCCAAGTTATTTTATGAAATGCAGACAAGAATGTAAGATATTTATCTCTAACCATTCACTAAGCTCAATCTTGAATTTTGCTTTAATTTTGACCTTCAATGAATCTTGGCTTCATTGGGATGCAGCCAGCAACCACATGACAACTACAATTGCCATATTTAAAGGATATCTGTTAGTGTATCTCTTAAACTGTTTGAGTCAGGAAGGATTTGAATCCATTCAACATTTTATTTTCCTTTAAGGCTTACAGGTAGACCAAAATAAGAAACATTTATGGCAGACAATTTATTACAAGACAAATTAAATTTAGTTTAGCTTTCTTTTTCTCTTTGATTTTAGGCAAATCTTTTTTTTTAATGAGAGTTTATTTAAATTTTTGTTGATTTAAAAATATATATTCTTACTAAAACGTGCACCTCAAAGGTGATTATCCACCTATATAATACACTGAAAACACACATATGCATAGTAACATATTTTGAAAAATGTTTCCTATTTTCTACAGTCATAATCTTGTTGACAGGTTTTAAATTTTGGAAGCAGATCTTGAAGTTTTAGTTAACAGAATACAGATGAAATGTCAGAGATTTTCAAGGACATAGCTTGCCTCTACATCTTTCCTTAGGGATAAAAAGAAAAAGACATAAGAAGTCAACATTAATCAAACTAAACTTTCTGAATTCTGAATAGTTCTAACACACATTTATCTATTTTCCGCTGAAGATGCATTCAAAGTACCATCTCTATATAAATGTTTAAATATTAATTTTGCTCACTTTTAGAATCAATTTCATTTTATTTTCCTTACTTGTGTATGTTTTATGGACCTCCATGGAGTCTAACTTAAAATGCTGTTTGTGGAGTTTTAGTAAGACAAGTAAGCAACAATGAGGAAAGGGGCCCAAGTCTGGGGAGAACAGAGAGACTCCAATCACAGACAACCCGCTGGCACAACATCACAACATCCTGCTCCCAAATGCCTTGCTCTGCACGTAGCCCCAGGGGCACAAACTTGTTCTGCACATAGTCCCCTCCAGCACAACTCTATAAAACTTTCCTCTAGCCTCTGCCTCTTTGCAGACAGCTTTCTTGCAACATATTTTCATGCTTTCTGGAATATATCTGCCTTCTTTATCCACAACTGTCTTAGTAAATTGTTTTACTGCCAGCGATGCTGGCCCCAGCCAGTGCAGCCATGACACTATTTTCAAAGACAAAAACACAAAATAATAACAAAATATCTACTTTAGTATTTAATCAGAAACTGTGGCCTCACATAAGATGATGAGTGTATTTCAATCAAAACTATTGGCCAGATGCAGCAGCTCATGCCAACACTTTGGGAGGTCGAGGTGGGGAATCACTTGAGCTCAGGAGTTGAAGACCAGCCTAGGCAACACGGTAAGACACCATTTCTATTTTTAAATAAAGAAAAGAAAAGAAAAAAAGTATTACTTCACAAAATATTGACCCAAGTTGTGATCTTTATTCAATTCAGAAAAAAAGTTGTGTTAGAATACTGTTTTTTCTGATTTTTTCCATTAAATATATATTTCTCCAATATATTTCAAGTTTTCAACAATAAACATATTGTCTTAGCAGTCAGAAGAAAAACCCACACTTTGTATTCTTTGTTGTTTTGAGAAAGTGAATAAACTGGTATACATTATACAGTCATTCCTTGGTATTTATGGGGAATTGGTTCCAGGACTACCGATAGCAAAATTCATGGGTGCTCTAGGACCCATGATAAAAAATGGCATCCTAGTTGCACATAACCCATGCGCATGCTTTCCTATACTTTAAATCCTCTCTAGATGATTTATAATACACAATAAAATATAAATGCCATGCTATATACTACATTGTTTTGTAATTTGTTTTTTATTGCATTGTTACTTTTATTGTTTATTTATTTTCCCAAATATGTTTGATCCTCCGTTGTATTCTTGGATGTGGAAGCAACAGATGGAAAGCACTGATAATATACGTATATCCGTATATCCGTACGTGAGTGTGTGCACACGCTTGCATGGGTTTGCATGTGTTTTTTCTTTGATTCAGCTTCATGTCTTATCTGCAAGTAACACAACTGACAACCTTTTTTTGTTGTTTTTTTTTGAGACAGGGTCTCACTCTGTTGCCCACCCTGGAGTGCAGTGGTCCGATCTTGGCTCACTACAACCTCTGCCTCCTGGGTTCAAGTGATTCTCCCACCTCAGCTTCTTGAGTAGCTGGGACTACATGTATGTGCCACCACACTTGGCTAATTTTTGTATTTTTTGGTAGAGACAGGATTTCATCATGTTGGCCAGGCCTTAAGTGATTCCCCACACCTTGGGTCCCAAAGTGCTGAGATTACAAGCATGAGCCACCACGCCCAACATACAAGTGACAATCTTTATAGATTCATAATTGCAAAACAACCATGCCGTCTTTCCTTTATTATATGCCCATGTGAAATCATTCCCACCAAACTGACAATTTTATAGCAACTTGCTTTTTAACACTGTTGGGTGAGACCAGAAAAACCTTTAGTCTAGAGCCAAACTACTGAAACAATACTCTTCTTTATTTTATTTTTATTTTTTTTAAGAGACAAGGTCTTTGCTGCCCAGGCTAGATTGTAGTAGCATAAATCAATGCTTATGGCAGCCTCAAACTCTTGGGCTTAAGGAATCCTTCTGCCTCAGCCTCCCAAGTAGCTGAGACTACATGCATGCACCATCAAGCCCAGCCTGATATTTTTATTTTTATTTTGGTAAGGACTGGGTCTTGTTATGTTTCCCAGGCTGGTCTTGAACCCCTGGTATCAAGTGATCCTCCTGCCTCAGCCTCCAAAAACACTGGAATTACAGGCGTAAGCCACCACGCCCAGCCTGAAGCAGTACTCTTGAATATATTCTGTGTTTGCATCCTCTCTGTTAGGAGGTCTTTCTGTTTTCAGTGATTGGGAGTTAAAGTATGCCCTTTCCTTTATAATGTGTAGGAAATGTTCTTTCCTCTGTCTACTACTGAACAGATCAATAGACCCTTGATCAACACATATTTAAGTCATATAGGCCTACTTATACTCAGATTTTTAAAAATAAAATTTACACCAAGTATGTATGCCTCTCTTGCCGCCTCTTCCACCCTCTGCTTCTCTTCTGCCTCTGCCACCCCAAGGACAACCCTTTCTCCTCCTCAGCCTACTCAATGTGAAGATGACAAGGATGAAGACCTTTATGATAACCCACTTTATGATGACCCCTTTCCCAAAAAGGTGGAATTTGCAAAGGGTATACCTAATCAAACATCAGTAGTATGTGTAGTCAATCACCTTGAGATAAATGAGTTCAATAAATAGAAGCAGACAAAAAAAGACATAGATGGTAGAATTAGTAGAAAAGATTATTAAGCAATCAACTATAAATTTCCATGATGAAGAAAGTGGCCAAAATTATCAACATCATAAAAGAGCTCAGAAAATTTAAAACTAAATTAGGCTTCTAGAGTTAGAAGATGCAATGTCTGAGATAAAGATTATATTAGGTGAGATTAATAGCATATTAGACACAGCAAAATAAAAGATTAGTGAAATTGAAAACTCAGCCAATGAAATTGTCCAAATAAAACATCAAGATTAAAATGATGAATAAAAAAGAGGACAGAGATCCAGGGAACTGTGCGACAACCTCAACCAGAATATTACACAGATAACTGGAATCAGAAATGGTGGGAAAAAACATATTTAAAGAAATAATGCCAAAAATATTCTAAATTTAGTGAAGCTCATAAACTCACAGATCCATAGAGCTCCAATGAATATGAAACAGAAAAAAAAATTTTAAACACAAAAGCAAGTCATACCATACTAAAAGTCAAAGTACTATAAACTAGTAATAAGAAGAAAATTTTAAAAGTGTTAGCTTAAAATTCATTGTCTACAGAGGAATGCAAACAGATAACCACAATGTTCTCATCATATAAAATGCAAGACATGAGACAATTTTCAGAGGCAGTCTTAAAGAAATGCAAGAGAATAATAACCTAGAACTCTAAACTGAGTAAAATATCACTCAAAAGTAAAACTGAAATAAAACTTTTAAAATACACAAAACTGAAAAGTAAACACCCACAGACCAGTGCTACAAGAAATGTCAAAGAAAGTCATTTAAGCAACAAGATAATTTTAACAGCTACAAATGTAGATTTACACAATTGAATCAGAAACGTCAGGGATGAAACATAAGACAGTAAGATATAAAAGGATGTGAGTTTTCTTAAAAACTCTATTTAAAAGGTTATTAATGAATGTCTTAGTCTGCTAGAGTTGCCATAACAAAATACTGTAGATTTAGTGACATAAGCACACTTGTAATCTCAGCACTTTGGGAGGCCAAGGCAGGTGGATTGCTTGAACTCAGGAGTTCAAGACCAGTCCAGGCAACATGGTGAAACCCCATCTCTACCAAAAATACAAAAATTAGCCGGGCATGGTGGCATGTGCCTCTAGTCCCAGCTACTCAGGAGACTGAGGTGGGAGGATGGCCTAAGCCCAGGAGGCGGAGGTTGCAGTGAGCTGAGATCACGCCACTGCACTCTAGCCTTGGTAACACAGCCAGACCCCTCCTCAAAAACAAACAAACAAAACAAAACAAAACAAAAAAATCCTTGTTTTTTTCCCTCAAAGTTCTGGAGGCTGGAAGCTCATAATCAGGGTTAACAGCATGGTCACCTTCTGGTGAGGGCTCTCTTCCTGGGTTGCAGATGGCCACTTTTGGCTGTGTCCTCACTTGGCAGCCAGAGAGAGAGAGTGCTCCATGGTCTGTTCCTTTTCTTATAAAGATATAAATCCCTCATGACCTCACCTAATTCTATTCACCTCCTAAAGCCTTCATCTCCAAACACTATCATATTGGGAGTTAGGGCTTGGATGTATGAATTTGTGAGGAGACATGAACTTTCAGTTACATCATGTTACATGTTAATCCTACTACCAATAATCAAATGGAAAGTAAATGATCTTAATGCTTCAATTAGGCCAGGTACTGTGGTTCACACCTTTAATCCAAGTTCTTTGGACGGCTGAGGTGGGAGGATCGCTTGAGCTCAGGAGTTCAAGACCAGCCTGGACAACATAATGAGAGCCCATCTCTCAAAAAAAAAAAAAAAAAAAAAAATTAGCCAGGCTTAGAGGTGCACGCCTATAATCCCAGCTACTTGGGATGCTGAAGTGGGAGGATTGCTTGAGACCAGGAAGTCAAGGTTTCAGTGTATTTTAACAGGTAGGTATGCCATTTACACACACTATGCAGATCCCAGCTGACGTTGGGGAACTATGATTCTTGTGTTCTTGGTTCTTGTGCTGCCCAAGAGCTACTTTCAAAACCTGGGCACTATTTCACACTGTAATTCAGTTCCCCAGCATGCTCTTATAGTGAAAACCAATATCAAACAATATCCTGCTGATAAGAAATTAAAGCAAGAAAAGCAAAAAGTCCTCTTTCAACCTCATTTTCATAACCCCGCCCTGTGACACTCATTGTTGTTATTGCCCTGAAACTTACTTTCCCACCAAACAAAATATCTTGAGGACATGTCATGTCTGAACCTGCATATTTATCTACATTGTCTAAATAGCTGTAGATCATCAGAGAGCAGAAATATGCTATGCACCTGTGTGACTCTTTCCATAGAGTTTACCACTTGGGACATCTGCAAATTCCTGCAAGTACAATGTTGCAACGATGTTTCTAGTTGGTGCCTCATTATGAACACAACCTATTGAAATGTCTATAGACATAGATATATAAATGTGCCCATATTGGTCACTGGCCTTATTATGCTCACATCATGTGAAAGAGATGGAGTAATTGACTACATAAGAAATATTGATAGGGACAGGAGGCAGAGAAATTCTGGGCAGAAGAGGGTGGGGCCCCTCGAGGGCCTCACCCTCAAGTCAAAAAGCCTAATACCACAACCCAAAGTAAAACTGACATCCTTGTTTTCCCACTCGAATCTTGTCTTTTCCAAAACCACCCATGCTCGCCCTACCCCACTCCTGTGCTCATAAGAATCCCAGGCTCAGCAAGCAGAGAGAGGAGAAGAGAAGCAGCTGGACATCAGAGACTATGTTTGGACATTGGAGAGACACAGCTTGACTTCAGACTGACAGCTTGACAATGTAGCTTTGGAGAGGAGTCCAGCTGTCCCCAGTGGACGATTACCTTCCCATTCCATCCCCTTTTCAGTTCCCCTTCCATCTGAGAGCCACTTTCATTGTCAATAAAATCCCCACATTTACCACCTTCAATTTATCTATGCAACCTCGTTCCTCCTGGACTCAGGACAGGAACTCGGGTGCCAAGAGTGTAAGTGCAAAAGGCTGTCACAGTGACCCTCCATTGAACTGTTAACACTTAAGCCATCCATGGATGGCAAAGCTAAAAGGGCACTGTTAAAAGTGTTAACTTCCTCTGGGGCTTCAGAAGTCATGGGTGAGGGGTGCAGCACAGCAGGTCGAGTGAGTGGAATTCACCCCTGCCAGTGCCCATGTACTCCAGTTTCCACTCGTGTAAGGGTCAGGGAAATATCCTGCTTCAATATCATACTTGACAATATAAAATTTGTTGCTATTTGTATTCACCAAAGCTCAAGTTAAACAAAGCAGTGTGTAATTCCAAATAATAAACACATACCTCCTCAATGATAACCCCCTTTCTTAATTCTGCTTTTTATTAATTTTCCCGAGGTCCATTTTAATTCCATCATTCAATTTCCTCTTGCAGATTTCCTTGTACTTTCTTTTCAGACTCACAGAACTTCAGACTTCACCCACCCTCTACACACCCTCCTCCCTTGAAAGAGTAGGAACAAACATAAATATATTTATGTAAACATTTAATAAAGAGTAAGGTTTCATTTAACCTAAATATGTTTATATAAATATATTTATGTTTGTTCATACTCCTTCAAGTTCTTTGAGGGTTCATAAAATAACTGATCTTTCTCCTAGTGAAGCAAGGAGATACGTAGCTCCTACCTGGATTTCTAATTATACAGAGGGTAGAGATTTGACGCACCCATGTCCGGATGGGTAAAACTGATGGTAGCAGAAGGCAGACAAACCTCTAGGCAGAGAAGGGAGAAACCCCACCTTCAAACCAAAGACAGTTTAAAGCCTGAAAGCCAAAGCTATGAGTCTCAGTAAATCCGCAGACCAGATTGAGAACCTGTCTTCCCATTTGGCATGCTTTCCTCTGATGAACTCCCACTTTTCACCTATACCTGCCCTACCCTAATTGATTTTTACACTGTTGCCTTTTTTGCATATTCACAGACCAATCAGCACATACCCCCCATTCTGAACCCACAAAAGCCCTGGACTAAGCCACGCTGGGAAAACCTCCCCTCTTTGGGTGGGAGAGGACTTTTCCGCCTTCAGGTAGGGGGACCACCCTCGGGTCTCGTGGTCCGCTAAAAGCTGATTCTTCACTCAATAAAATGCTCTGAGTTGCCCGCTCTTCAATTGTCAGTGTATCCGCATTCTTCTCAGATGCAGGACAAAAACTCAAGACTCAGCTGAACTTGGGCGGGAAGAAGGCTGTAACACTGTGGCCCTCTGCCCTCCTCCAGTGGAGAGTAACCGCCCTATGCAACAGAAGCAGCAGCGGGACCAAACTACCCCGGGGAGCCATGGGCCAGAGCAGGGCAAGGGGCTGACCGAGCTGTTAACACACTACTGTCCATAGGCTGTAGACAGAGGGACTGAAAGAACTAATTAGAGCACTGGAATACACCCCCGCCCCGCCGGGCTCCGGGGCTTCCAGGTCATGGGCAACCCTGCGCAGGTGCCACCGTGTTCCCCTCAGGGAGACTCACCTGGAGCCCAGCTCCGTACTGGCATTTGGAACAGTGGAGCAGACCCCGCACTTGCTTGCTCACACACCTCCCACGGGGGCTGAGTGCGCAGTCTCAGCGGCTGCGGGACCCACGCCGGAGTATTCAAGGCACCTCCTAAGGCAGGCCTGGACTCAAGCGAGGCTCATGAGGGGCATTGGCAGCTGGAAGTCTCCAGCCTGCAGTTTGACCGAAAAAAATCCTGCATCAAGATGATTTGGTTTGAGAGCTGCTTTGGTGAAAAAAACTATAGTTTGCGAATAAACTTTTAGACAAAACACCTCATACATGGGCTGACCATGGAAGAGAATGCTCTAAATCTAGAGACCATCCTAGGAAATCTTGCTCAATGGTGGCACCTGTTACATCACCGAGCTCCTACTACGTGGAAAAAGAAGATGGGCAGCTGGTAAAGTCCTTTCTCAAACTCTATTCCACAATTAATCGTGGAACTCTAGCCTTGGGAGAATTGTTGACTCTTGATCAGATCCCCAGTTCTCCAAAGCATATAATTTCTTCTCTCTCTCACCCTCCCATATATAATTTCAGACATATGTAGATAGTCAGCATAAACTTCTTGGTCACATTGACATCATGGGTAGCCAGTGTGAGAGAGAGCAGCTTTTTACAGATACATCCTGGTGGCCCCTGGAAAAAGAATTATATTCCCTCTTCTAATAATTCTGCAAAACTATCATCAACCTAATTTTTATAAATCTAGGTCTAATGTTTTCCACCATTCTGATAAATCCATTTTTATTCCATATTATGTTTTAAGAATGTCCAAGGAAAGGAAAATTCAGAGTAAAGCATGTGTGTGATATTCAAATCATGTCACCAAAATGCTGGAGTTTTTCCCCTTTAGTAATAATTACTTTGCGGAGACAGCCTCCAGGAACTTCTCCTTTTCTATCATAAAGCAAAACATAGATTTTAGAAAAGAGGCCTGAAGGTGGCTTTCGGCAACATAATTAACTTTCAAATGTGTTATTTGAGTTTTTTGAGTCATTAAACCCTATTTTGATTCTATCTCTTCTGTGATCCGTATTTCATGCTATTCCTTTTTTGTGATATATATTGAAACAATGTTGTTGCTGCTGTTTTAATTCAGCACAGCATAAATAACACTGTAATGTGCATTGTCAACACTGAAAAACTAGAATGTATGAGATGTTTCAGAATCACTAGATGTGGACTGATGACTGCTCAGATGCAAATAAGAAACAAATAGCAGAAATAGTGTGAATTGTGTTGAGAGAGAAAGCAATAAAATAATTCCAAAAGAGAGTAGTGTCTATCTACTTATCTAAGACTAAAGCAGAAGACTTAGTGAGTCTATTCAAAGACAAAATGATGAGGTTGCTGAAGTTACGTTTTAGTCATTGCAAGCATGTATTTACTGCCCATCTCTCATCTTTCCTGACCCCTTTGTTCCGTAGCAAAATCTGCATAGACTATGGTATTTGCCATTCTTTTGTTAAATTGACACCATAAGTAACTGATTTATATCCCCTGCTCACTGAACAATGATTGTAGAAGCTACACTTATTATGCACTTCATGTAGTCAGAATCTCTATTATCCACCTCCACGTGAATGCCCATCTCCTGCTAATTATGCCCTTGAATAATCTCCTCCCTTCTTATGTGGGCTGGAGCTAGTACCCTAATTCCAGGCAACAGATTACATCCAAAGTCATAAGTTGCACACAATTAGGCATGAATGGTAACGAGATTTTGTACAACATATAATATCGCAATGTTTGTTTTGCTGGAATCTTGCTTGTATCAAGAAACCATGGATGGCCTCTGGAAGTGAGGGTGTATTTTCTTATAAAATTCTTTCGCATCCAATCTGTGGACTTAACCATCTCATACTTAAGGACATTAAAATATATGAAGTGGCAATTGACAAAATTAATGAGGAGATGCAGAAAAAAACCAAAGCCATATTTTCAGGTTTTAGCACATCTTTTCTTGTAATTCTGGATATATAATTTTTTTAAAAATAAAGATATTAAGGCTCTAAAACACGTAATGCACATAATCTAATGGACATATGTAGAAACCTACACTCATCAACTAGAAAACACACATGAGTTCAAACACACCTAAAACAAATATTAGTGTGTAGAGAAAATATATGATTTGGGCTTTCTGGGCAAAGTTTACTGGGATGTGAGTTGAAGGACAAGCTTTGGAAGTTAAAACATAACTGAATTTTAAATATGGCATCTAAAAGAGTCAAACTCATAAACGCTGAGAATACAGTAGCAGTTGGCAGGTGCTGGGGAAGGAAGAACTGGAAAGTTGTTATTCAGTGAGTGTCAAGTTTCAGTTATGCTAAATGCATAAATTCTGGAGGTCTGCTGTACAACACTTTGCCTATAGTGAACACTATGGTGAAATTCACTTCAAAATGTGTTGAGTGTAAATTGCATGGTAAATGTTTCTGTTCCCGGACCAAACCAAGGGTTGGGCTGCTTATTCTTGTGGCCCAATAACAAGATGCAGATGAACTGGGAAGAAGGGAGTTTATTTCTGTAATCGGGTACAGGGAGAAGGCTGGGAAAATATCACCAGACCAACTCAAAATTACCAAGTTTTCCAGAGCTTCTATACCTTCTGAGTTATATGTCTACTTGCAAGTATGCATTCATCTAAAGACATAAGTGATTAACTTCTAATCTATAACTAAGGTCTGAGTTTTGAAGACCTTCCTCTGGAGCCTCAGTAAATTGACTTAATCTAGATGTGTTCAGGTGCCTGGGGTGATTACCCTTATCTTGTTTCCTGCTAAATCATGGAGGTTTGGGGTGCTTATTCAGACCCCAATAAAAAATTGTTTAGTCCTAAAAGGTCCTATTAAGAATTCCTTCATTATCTTGTCACATTTCAAGATCCAGGAGAGGTGTGGGCAAAACTCTTGGTGGGCTTTTGTTAACATTCCAGGCTTTGTATAAGTGTGCTGGATCGTTCAACTTTTAATACGTAACTTAACCACTTGGTCAGTACTGAAACAGTTGTTATGGAGGCCTGCCTGTTCAGCTGTTAGTGAGGCCTGGCCTGCTACATTTCTACCAAAGAACAAACAAACCAACAAAAAACAAAGAGACGCAAGGGAACTTTGGGAGATGTAGTGTATCTCTATTACCTTAACTGTAGCAATGGCATCATGGGTGTTTTTACATACCCAAACTTATGAAATCATACACATTAAATTTATATAGATCAATTATACTTCAACGAATTTGTTAACAAATTTAAAAGATAACTGAAGACATAGTGAGTATTCAGGAGTGATTTTCTTGCCTAGAAATATGTGTTCATATCACCACCAGATTTGATGATTCACTGTGAGAGCTCATCAGGCAGTTCTATTCATAGCTATGATTTATCACAGCAAATGGCAGAACACAAAATCAGCCAAAAGAAAAGATGCTTACAACTATTCACAATAGCAAAATCATAGAACCAACCTAAATGCCCATCAACAGTAGGCTGGATAAAGAAAATGTGTTGCATATACACACACCATGGAAAACTATGCAGCCATAAAAAAGAATAAGATCATGTTCTTTGCAGCAACACAGGTGGAGCTGGAGGCTGTAATCCTAAGCAAACTAACACAGTAACAGAAATCCAAATACTGCATGTTACCACTTACAAGTGGGAGCTAAACATTTTTGTAATTTTAGATTCATAATTTAAAACAAAACAGTAAAGTTGAGGACACATGGATACAAAGATGGGAAGATCCTACGCTGACGCTTACTCGAGGGTGGAAGGTGAAAGAAGGGAGAAAAAAAAAAACTTATGGGGTACTATGCTTATCACCTGAGCGAGAAAGTAATATGTACAGCAAACTCCCACAACATGCAATTTACCTGGGCAACAAACCTGCACATGTGCCCTGAACCCTTAAAATAGAAGCTAAAAAATCAAAAACAAAAATTAGCAATGTAAAGTTAAAAAATATTTTAAAAGATACATGCAGTGAAGTCCAGAAAAAATTAGGTGCAAGCTTCCCAGAGTCCTCTCTGTAGACATGCTAACTTTTTCTGGTATTGAATTTTGACAACACATGCAAAAATGTTGTCTATCAAGGAAGTTCATAAGGAATCAGTGCCCAAAGCTCTTTTCAGTGTCTGATTGTATAGGTACCTTCTGCCTAGCACATCCCAAAATTCCAGACTCCCAGAAGGAAATCAGGTACCCAATGTGAACCACATTGTGTGTACCAACTCTTGAGGCATCGTGAGCCACTCTTATCACTTAGGAAAGAGTGATAACATACCTGAAATCTAAGTTTTCAGGAGCTAACTAAAGACTTACCTTGCAAGCTGGCTTTCTGAGGCCATGTCTCCACCATGGTATCTCTCCATGATATCTCACCATGGTATCTCTCACCATGATATCTCTCCAATATCTCTCCATCATGATAAAAAGGTATACCAGGTACAACCTTCTCAGATATCAAAAATGACTGTCAAGTTGAGCTATGAATTAGTGGATTAGAAACATGCAAAGAGGAGAATGGAACATCCTAATTCCTGGCCACAACATTGCTTGCAAAATGAGATGAGATCCAACATGAGATGAATTTCAATATGGTATGGTTCTCACTTTTAGTACTTACTGAAGTTTTTGATGACCCCTGCCCGGTAGAAATCCAAGACAAGTTTATAAAATGTCTTGTCAGATTTCACCAAAAACAACAATAAAAATAACCCTCCAAAACCCCAAACAAAGTAAAGCTAAGAAGCATGAAGAACCCTGTGAGGAAGTTCAACCCTTGAGTTGACTCACCCATCAAAATGATACAAAATTGAACTGTTAGCCTGGAGTGATGCCACAAAAAAAATGCAGTTGCTTTTTGTCATTAGTCTTCTCTGTAAATAAGGTATGATGGCAAAGAAAACAAATGGAATTGGGGTGGGGGAAATGGATATCACCCTGGAAATTGGGATCCGCACACCAAGAGAAATAAATTGAGCACCTTTCTTCAAGAGAGATGTGCTTTTCTTGCACTTAGGCACTGCTGGATTTACCCATCAGTAACAGGTTCCTGCTCCCCTCAGGCCCTGGGAGAAAGAAAGATGTTGACTTTCAAAGGCTTCGAACAAGGTCAGGCTGGAAATATAAATATCTGGAGCTCATTTTGAATATTTATCATCCCATATTCTGTATTATTTATAGCTCCAATCAAGATACCAATAGGAGTTCTGTAAATTCCTCTTAGAGAGACTGCATGCCCCACCTACCACCCCACAAGGCCCTAAAAGATCATAGAAAAAGAAAAATGACTCTCTTCACAATAACAATCAATCAATGACAATGAGACTTAATAATTTCTATTAGTTTTTTAGGGGTAGGATTTCCATCTGAAAGCATGCAAATGAAGAAACTTGAAAATTGAATTTACTCAAAATATTCCTCTCTTAAGGGGACTAAATCAAAAGGTGTACACACTCTGAGAACTGTCCTGTTGAGATTATTTCTAGTCTCAATCACAAGTTTCTGTAATGACGTATTTGACTCTTTTCCGGGTTTATGTTTTCTTATTAATAAGGCTCACCTCGGCACTGATGGCTTGCCACCCACGTAGTAAGTTTTCCAGATATTTCCATATGCAGAAACTGTCCCTATTAGATGTTAAAATAAATATTTATGGCTTCATGTGTTGTAAACGCACACAGCAAATTCTCAAATTTGAAATCTATATGGCATTTCTTAAAATGTAATCTAATTATGTTAAGAAGTTGAGCTGTTCAATATGACTAGGTTTGCAGTGTACTCATATGCGATGGTTAACATTGAGTGTCAACTTGATTGGATTGTAGGAGGCAAAGCACTGTTCCTGGGTGTGTCTGTGAGGGTGTTGTCAAAGGAGATTAATATTTGAGTCAGTGGACTGGGAGAGGCCGACCCACCCTCAATCTGGGTGGGCACCATCTAATCTGTTGCCTGCATGGCCAGAATAAATAGCAGGCAGAAGAATGTGGAAAGACTAGAATAGACTAGTTAAGTCTTCTGGTGTCCATCTTTCTCCCATGCTGGACGCCTCCTGCCCTGGAACATCGGACTCCAAGTTCTTCAGCTTTGGGACTGTTGGACCTTCGACCCCAGACTGAAGGCTGCGCTGACCGCTTCACTGCTTTTGATGTTTCGGGACTCCGACTGGCTTCCTTCTTCCTCAGCTTACAGACAGCCTATGGTGGGGTCTCACCTTGTGATTGTGTGAGGAAATACTCTTTAGTAAACTCTTTACATATACATCTGTCTTGTTAGTTCTGTCCCTCTAGAGAACTGTGACTAATACAACATGGATAAAAATTTCCTTCAACTGGGTATTTTGAAAATTTTGATCCAAAATTTGGGATAATATTTAACCATGCTTTCACTAATGTCTAGTTTGTTGTTGTTGTTGCTGTTCTGTTTAATGTATGCTTTGACTTCCAGCAGTTCAGATCAAGCACCCTTTGGAGTTAGAATAAAATATAGAATTCTCTAGCAATGTTAGTCAATTGCTTAATGACTCTCGCCAGAAATAATGTGTTTTGCATTGAATTTAAAACTTTTATAACTAAGTTTTGACTTGAACATGTAGTATTCAAGAAAACAAATGCATTTAGTAGCATTATGAATTACAAAACTATGATATGGAATATAGCAGTTACATTTCCCATGAAATCAATATTAACACATAATCTTATTTTAAACTCCTTGCAGGGGTTGTTCCTTTTTTTGTTTTGTTTTGTTTTTTTGAGTCTGTATTTATTTTTATTGATCCAATGTTGTAAGAAATATTTCAAAATTTTCATTTTATGTAGACTTTAGTTTTATAGCACTGAATTACTTGTTTGAGATGTAACGTTTTGATTTTAGACTGGGTGCTTTAGAATGGTTAATCCACAAGCAAATACACTTCTCATAGAATTATGTACATGTTACAAACACAATTTTGACAGCAATTTTATAAAATCTATTTGTAATCACAGGATCCTGATCCTCACACATATATTCTAACTGGTGAGTGTGTGTGTGTGTTTCAAGGTCATCCCAAAGGCTTTCATTGTCGAAGCATCGTTACATAGGGCAGTAGGTATTGTGACAAATAGACTCTTTTCTACGTTGATTTGGCCAGTGAGTTAATTTGGGAACACATGTAGTAATTCTGTATTACAATTGGTTTGCCTTGAAACAGGTGTAAGGGAAAACACAATAATAAACTTGGGTTATATGTTGATGTTCTGGTATACAGAGAATTCTCAAAATTAAAATGAATTAGTTGCCCTTATTGATAGATATGACACTGCAACTAATGACACGTGTGAACATGCACACACACATATGTGACCATAATATAACATTATATATAACCTATAAAATAATATGTAACATAAAACACAATATATGACATATAACACATATAATATAAATATAAATTATGCAAATTTTATATAAATATTTATAATATATTATATACTGCATTTATAATATATACTACATATATTACATATGTGATAATATATATAAATACTATATATTTATAATATAAATACATATTAACATACTGTATAATATACAAGCATACTATAAATATATATATATAAATATATAATAATAAATATAAAATATGATTATAACATGCTATATAATATATGTTTTATATATGTTGCCATATATTATATATACTATTTAATAACATGAAATATATTATATG
Organism: Rhinopithecus bieti; assembly: GCF_001698545.2. Classification (NCBI taxonomy): domain Eukaryota; kingdom Metazoa; phylum Chordata; class Mammalia; order Primates; family Cercopithecidae; genus Rhinopithecus; species Rhinopithecus bieti. The sequence goes on along the minus strand of NW_016813947.1, from coordinate 106,317 downwards.
CATATGAAATGTTATATTATATAAATATGTTATATTATATATTATAATATCACATTATATATAAGCATACAAAATATATCATTTGCTGCTATATTATTTATTGTATCTTAATGGATTTATTATATATAATATATAATCATATTATTTATATAACACACAATATAACATATGAAATATATTACATATTTTATTATATTATGATATATTATATAACAATATATATATATTATATAGTTCCATACGTAATGTTTAAACATGTTAACATGTAATAACATGTTTACAAGGTGATACATAATGATATATAATCATATGTAATTATATATGTCATAATATAACACATGGAATATATATATATTAACTGTATTACTTCTCATAGAATTGGTGTGCATGTTACAAACACAATTTTGACAACAGTTTTATAAAATCTATACTATATTACTATATGTAATATGTATTTCCATGTGTTATATATAATAGGCTTATATATATATATACAATATTTAATATTATGTTATATATAATAATCATCGATAATAGTAATCATTAGGTTTATATATAATAACACATGAAATATATTATGTATTATATAATATGTTTATAGCTTATATAGATATATGTTATAGGCTGTATATAATATGTCATATCCCCTTAACCAATTAAAAATATAATATAAACACATATATAAAATAAACATAAAGATGAGGTGTATCTAATATTTTAATTTCCATAAAAAAATTTAAGAATAATTGATTCAAACCTCTTAATCTGTAATTTCAATTTAAAATGTCCTTTTTCACACCAGTCTTGGACTTGATAATTGTCAGAAATAAAGGAGTTTGATGTTAGGTGAGACGTTACTTCCTAGTGGAAGAGCAATATCTTTGTATTCTTTTTTCTATATTCACTTTTCTAATTGTTGAACATCCTGGCTTGTGTTTCATATTTATTGATTATGCCCATCACTATTTGATTTGTGCCTGTCGTATTTTTTGATCTATGGAATTAACGAAGATAATCTCTTGAGTTTTTGCATGGGCGGCTCTACACCTAAAAGCAAAGGCACCAGTTTTTAAAAAATGAGTCCCTTAACTGCAGCAGAAGCAAAAAAATGGGAGAAAGAAAGTGATCCCAAACAAATAGAGAAACATGAAGAAACAACTGTCATTAGGTCTTTAGGCATCATAAGGTTTTATCTGGGATTTTTCAGCATTTAATCATGTGTTTTACTTTCCTGGTAAGCAAACCCAACTACAGTCACATAAATTCAGCAATGCCCGAGGATATAAGTATATAAAGCAGCACTTAGCTCTATGGAATTTGTTTTGTTCCAATTACCTTAAACTGACACTAAGATCATAGTTTAGAGCTGGTCTACATTGGAGGAATCTTTAAGCACTGACATGTGACAAATCTTTAACCTGTTAATGCCTGTACTCTTGCAAATGAAGACGTGCATTTTCATTACAAAGTGTACTTCTTATCATCCCCGAATTATACAATGTGATTTCACAACAGAACTGTTTGTACAAGCTCGTCCCTTTTCCCGAAATACTCTTCCTCTTCTTGACTATAAAGTTAATTTTGACTTGGTCTTTTGTAATTGAGTGTATATTTTATTTGCTTAATGAAGACTTCCCAAACCTTTTAGCCAAGTGACTTCCTCTTCCAAACACATAACACAGTACATACATTTGAAAACATTTTGCCCATTTTTTGGAGGTTAAGACCCCTTCTCAGGGATGATCTGAGTCAGAGTTTTTTTGTTTTTAATTGTTTATCGATTTTTTTTTAAATTTTTTCAACTGACATAAAAATTGTACATATTCATGTACATGATGTTGTGATAATATGATGTACAGTGGTCAGATAAATGTAATTAGCATACCCATCATCTCAAACATTTATCATTTCTTTGTGTTAGGAACATTTAATATCCTCCTTCTAGCTATTTCGTAATACATATTACTATTAACTATAGTTACCCTACTGTAACTGCCTGAGGGGTCCGTTCTGCCTGCTGTATAAAGACGACAGCATTTCAGTAAAGAAAGAGTATAAATACGCACGAGGCCAGCCACAGCACATAGGGGACCAGCTTAGTACTCAGATCATCTCATCTGAAGCACCAAAGTATGTAGGTTAGGGGTTTTTCAAAGGCAGTTTGGGGGAAGGAGTGGGAATGGTTAGGCTTGCTTCTGACTTGTTGAGGTTGGAGCTGAAATCCTAGAGGAAATCTGTCCTCCTGTGAGCTGAACTGCTTCTGGGTGGGGCCGCAGGAGTGGGGTTGGTCCAGGTGGAGCCATGGGTGTCAGACATGCAAAGAAACCTGAAAAGAGATCTCAAAAGACCAGTCTATGATAGTAGTGTTATCCGCAGGAATTGCTAGAAATCTATGTCTACATCTTAGCAGAATCAGTCTCCTTTACTCCTCTCAGCCTGATGGCCTCCCTTTAGCTTTACAAAAGCCGTTGAATTTTGGGCAAGCCCTATTATATAAACTATAGCCTGTCTTCCAAAGTTAGCCTGGCCCAATAGCCCAGGAATAATTAAGGGAAAGGTAGGATGGGGGTGGGTCAGCTTGGATGGCTTCTATGGTTATAATTTTCTCACTGATATAATTTTTGCAAAGCAGTTTCATGACAGTGGCATACAACAGCAAAAGTAGTCCTCCTATCTAGCTATAAGTTTGTATTTCCCTAAATCAGAGTTTTGTCTTACTCATTTTCTCAGTTCTTCTTTTAACCCAAACACTAGAATAGAGCTTGATGGATTACTTGTTGACTGATATGTTCATGAGGTTATACTGCTTGCAAATGACACCTCATATCTGTCATATACCTGTAGGCAGGGAGTGGTACATCATAAAGTTAAAGAAAAGGAGGAAGACTATCCCTCCTTCCGAGGTGTTCAATTTAGTATAAAAATTTAATATAAATGTGTATTACCTTCACCCAATCATTGTTAATGTGAATTCCATTGAACTAATTCGAGCTGAGTTACTCAA
>NW_016813947.1:100217-101735 GCF_001698545.2 Rhinopithecus bieti | reverse complement strand
AGCATCATAGATCGAATCTCAGGATATATTTAATGATTTTTTTACCAATTTTTTTTTTTTTTAAAGAACAGTGATGTAGAACAAAGGAAGAAATATTGCAAGCTAAGGGTAGAAAGTGGTGTGGTAATATTGACCTAGTTTTTTGTAAATAGTAGTCCAATTGAGTGAATGGAAGAGATACTTAAACAAATCAATAATGGATTTACTCATGTTTTTGAAATGGAAGAGTTCCCTGATCCCCTGAGGGATTTGTGACAGGGGTGTGGCTCATTTGCTCAGCTGCTGCATGCTCAAACCCCTTATGGGAAGGGAGGGGCATGTAAGTGAGTGGGTACAGGAGCCAGGGTGAGTGTTTTTGGGCTCTGGCCCCACGGTAGCATCTAAGAGTGTGTTACAATTAATGCTCTTTTAAGCAGTTGCTGCCATTGGCACCTAAGTGTTAAACTAGCTCAGTGGAGAGTCAGGATGACAGCCTTTTACACTCTGCCCTCTTGGTACTCCGGTCCTTGTCCGGCATCCAGGAAGAATTGGGTTAAATGGACTTACAGTATGGTGAATGTGGTGATTTTATTGAGTGATGGAGGTGACTCTCAGGAGGATGGATGGGAAGCTGGAAAGGGGTTGGAGTGGGAAGATAATCTTCCCCTGGAGTTTGGCTGTCCCGCAGCCAATCTCCTTTCCGATTATGCCCAGCTGAACTCCTCTTGACATTCAGACACTCCTCTTCTCCCTGCCGTGCCGTCTGTCTTCCTTCTGCTCTTCTGTTCATCTTCCTGTCTGCCAGTGGAGCCCGGGGTTTGAGGTTTATATGGGTGCAGAATAGGGGCTATGGTGGGCCAAACATTTTGGGCACAAAAACAGGAATGCCTATTCCTATTTAGGGCTTCAGGTTTCCAGGCTTGAGGGTGGGGCCTTTGCCAGGGAGCCACCCTCTTCTACCCAGTATTCCCCTGACTCCTGTCCATATCAAAAGTTCTGCCTCATTTGGTAATTGTAAAATGAACAAAATCAAGTTTCACTGAAAGAGGGGTTGTCTTTGACTTTGACAGGTGCTTAATGCAACCTGTATTATTTAAAACTTCTTTTTTAGAATTAGTTTTATTTGGCTGAGTATGAGAAACTAATAAAACTATGCTAAAATCAATTTTACAGGAGATCTCAAGATTTGTACATTTATATTACATGTGAGACATAGTTAATATGTTTATGAGTAGAAACCAAATATTCACTTATTCCTAGATACTAAATATCAGGTCTGATGAACATTTTTTTAATATAACTATCACAGTAACCAAAATAATAATAATAAAAAAAAAACAGCTCGTACTGTAGACACATGATCCATTTATTCCTATTAGCTAAATATTCTGTCTTACTGGCACTTTGGAAAACCCATAACTACATCAAAAGGAACAAATCGGTTGCTACCAGTGCTTAGATAACATCTGATGGCTAAAAGGATACCTTTAAAAGATGCTTTAGATGTGTCAAAGCAGCAAAGGAAATCTTTCAGCTTTC
>NW_016813947.1:92838-99746 GCF_001698545.2 Rhinopithecus bieti | reverse complement strand
GATTTGGACATTTATATTACATGTGAGACATAGTTAATATGTTTATGAGTAGAAACCAAATATTCACTTATTCCTAGATACTAAATATCAGGTCTGATGAACATTTTTTTAATATAACTATCACAGTAACCAAAATAATAATAATAAAAAAAAAACAGCTCGTACTGTAGACACATGATCCATTTATTCCTATTAGCTAAATATTCTGTCTTACTGGCACTTTGGAAAACCCATAACTACATCAAAAGGAACAAATCGGTTGCTACCAGTGCTTAGATAACATCTGATGGCTAAAAGGATACCTTTAAAAGATGCTTTAGATGTGTCAAAGCAGCAAAGGAAATCTTTCAGCTTTCACCAAAAAAAAAAAAAAAAGGTCATTAATCCATGGTTTCTCAGCCTTGGACCTTTTAGAATTTGAATTCTGATCATTCTTTGTAGTGGGGGCCATCCTGTTCTTTGTAGAATGTTTAGCAGCGTCTACCACCTATCAACTAGATGCTGGTAGCTCTCCTCCCCTGGCCCCAATAATGACAATGAAAATGCCTTCAGACATCAAATGACCTGGGCAGAGGCACAAAATTGCCTCCAATTGAGAAGCACTGCCTGAATAGCGTCACGGTGGTGTTTTAAAATAATGCATCTTCAAAATCTATTATCCCAGAGTGCACAGTACGCTACAGGGTTAGATTCCTTCTTTTCTCATTACCCTGGATGTATCTATTTCTTCTTTCTGTAATAGTACTTCCTTTCCTTTCTCCCTCTCCCTCCCCTCCTCTCTGTTTTCTTTCTTCTCTGAACAAATACCCTTCTGCCTACTGCAAAGCAAAAACTGCACAAATCCAGAGATGTGACAATTACCAAAATCCAGAACAGAACCATACATTCAAAAGACAGAGTTCTGGAAACATCAACATTAATAGCGATCTAGTCAACTCCATGCTTGTTTTAGGATCTGCTACCATACAGGTTTGTCCAGTTTCTGATTCTCTTTCATTTTCAGTAGCACCATGTGGGAAAAGCACATTTCAGTAATTCTATAAAATGCATTGCCAATATCCAACACATGCAGGAACTCTCCCAATGTATACCTCCTTTTTAAAATACTTTGAAATCATACTGGACCCCCGGCCTCAAGTGTCTGGCATGCCATGAGACAAAAGAAATATTGCCTCTTACTTATATCAACTAATTTATCATAGCACAAGAGAGGCATTCTTACCAATTATATATCACTTTCCCCCCAGGCAGTCCAAATGAATCCATGTTGGTATCCAGTTATAATTATCTTACCTCCTTTGGGTCATTGAGGAGCAGATTCCTACCTATCTCTGTAGCAGACTTGTAAACACAAACAAACACACGTTCAGGTGAGGTTTCTACACATCGCATGTGCTTCTTTCTGCACATGCACTGTTCATCACCTCCAACGGAGTCAGAGATCTTCACTTGAGAACGACAGTCTATTCATCTTATCGGTTCCCTCAAGAAGAAAAATACCTTCAGCTGTGCTGACAGGAGCTAGGAGACTGTTATTAGGAATCTTCCTCAAGGTGCTAACTGAAAACACAGGGGGCTTTTCAATATGGCCAGAGAGAAGTTACCATAGGGGAGGCTCCTTCAAACAACCGCCGCGTTGACAAAGACCTGAAGAATGAATCAGAATTAGGAAAGATAGTTGCAAGATGTGTAGAAAGGGGGTCTGGGTAAAAGGAAACACATGTTATGAGCGTTCCTGAGACTAAGCAGAGTGGTGAACTTTTACTAGTTTGTTTTTACTGCAGTGAAGATCATCAGGTGTAGCCTAGAGAATCACGGCCCCAAGGATGTCTACATCTTAATGAAACAGGAGAGTTCCCTGACACCATTGCGGGGCTTGTGACAGGGGTGTGGCTTGCTTGCTTGGCCACTGCACACTCAAACCCCTTATGGGAGGGAGAGCATGCAGATAGGCAGGTGCAGGAGCCGAGGAGAGCACTTCTGGGCTCCGGCCCCACAGTACTGTCTGAGGGCGTGTTACAGTTAATACTCTTTTAGCAGTTGCTGTCCGCAGATGGCTAAGTGTTAAACCAGCTCAGTGGAGAGTTAGGGTGACAGCCTTTTACACCCTGCCCTCTTGGCACCCAAGTCCTTGTCCAGTGTCCAGAAAGAATCAGGTCACATGGACTTGAAGGGTGGTGAATGCAGGGATTTTATTGAGTGATGGAGGTGGCTCTCAGTGGGATGAATGGGGAGCTGCAAAGAGGTTGGAGTGGGAAGATGATCTTCCCCTGGAGTTTGGCTGTCCCACGGCCCATCTCCTCTCTGACTGTCCCCAGCCAAACTCCTCTCAACGTTCAGATGCTCCTTCTCTTCTCTCCTTCTCTGCTATGCCTCTCTGCCACACTTTTGCTCCTCTGCTCATTTGCTCATGGAGCCTGGGGTTTGTGGTTTATATGGGTATAGGATAAGGATGCGTGGCAGGCCAAAAGGCAACATTTAGGGCCGTGGGTTTCTAGGCTTGAGGGTGGGGCCTTTTGCTGGGAAACCACCTTCTTCTACCCAGTATTTCCCTGCCTCCTGTCCATATCATTAATCTCTGGAACCTGGGAATGTGTGGCCTTGAAAAGGAGATTGCAGATGAAAGTAGCACTGCTAATCAGCTGGCTTTGACATGGAAAAATTATCTAGGGGCTCCAATGTCATTACTAGGGTCTTAAAAGTGGGCCAGGCATGGTGGTTCATGCCTATAATCTCAGCACTTTAGGAAGCCACAGTGGGAGGATCATTTGAGCCCGGAAGTTGGAGACCAGCATGGGCAATATAGCAAGAGCTCATCTTTACTAAAAATAAACATTAAAAAAATTAGCCAGACATGATGGGGTGTGCCTGCAGTTTCAGCTGCTTTGGAGGCTGAGGTGGGAGGATCACTTGAACCCAGGAGGTCAAGGCTGCAGTGAGCTATAGTTGCACCACTGTATTCCAACCTGGGCAACAGAGAAAGACCCCATCTCAAAAGAAAATTACATACATACACACATATGTTCATACATACACACATATGTTCATACATAAAGTGTAAGAGCACAAAGTCTTTAATAGTGAAAGTTCACACTCATTAGGATAGATCCTATAAAACACATACACACACATGCACACATACACACATGAAAAAAAAAAAAACACCCAGGAAATAACAAGTATTGGCATGGATGTGGAGAATTTGGCACAAATGTGGAGAATTAGGAACACTTGTGCATTGTTGATGGGCATATGAATTAGCACAGCCACTGCAGAAAACAGTATGGAGGTTACAAAAAAATCCCCCCAAAACAGAATTACCATATAATCCAGCAATTCCACTTCAAGATACATATCCAAAAGAATTAAAAGCAGGGACTCAAAGAGATATTTGCACACCCATGTTCATAGCAGAGGCATTCACAATGGCCAAAAAATGGAAGCCACGCAAATGTCCATTGGTAGATGACTGGATAAGCAGAGGACGGTCTAGACAAACCATGAAAGTCTTACAAAAGAAGGGAATTCTGACACAGGCTACAGCATAGATGAACCTTGAGGACGTTATGCTGAGTGAAAAAAGGTGATAAAAGAAAAACTTCAGCTGCATTACATTTAAGAGTTTAATTGAGCAATGAACAAGTCACAAATTAGGCAGCCTTCCAAGCCATGTGATGGAAGAACATTTACGGACGGAAAAAGGCAAGTGATGTACAGAAAACGGAAGTGAGGTACAGAAACAGCTGGACTGGTTACAGCTCGGTTTTTGCCTTATTTGAACACAGTTCAAACAGTTGGATAACTTTGATCGGCCAAAACTTGGTGATTGGCTAAGGGTAGGCTATGGCCTGTTTACACCTCCACTTGTTATAGTTCATGATGTACAGAAGAAGCTTTAGCCCAACCTTAAAATATGTAAGGAGGCGGCTGCAGGCTAAACGTGATCTAACATAAGCCCGTCCCCCAAAGACAAATATTGTAGGATTCCACTTATATGAGGAACCTAGCATAGTCAAATTCATAAAGACAGAAACTAGAATTGTTCCTGGACCAAACCGAGGGTCGGGCTACTGATTCTCATGGCCCAATGATGAGATACAGACGAACTGGGAAAGAAGAGAGTTTACTTCTGTAACCACGTGCGGGGAGAAGGCCTGGAAAATATAGCTAGACCAACTCCAAATTACAGTTTTCCAGAGCCTATATACATCTAAGCTATATATATATCTCTAATCTATATGTCTATGTGCAAGTGTGTGTTCATCTAAAGACATAAGTAATTAACTTCTTCTGATCTATAACTAAGGTCTGAGTCTTGAAGACCTTCTTCTGGAGCCTCAGTAAGTTTATTTAATCTAAATGGGTCCAGATGCTGAGATGATTACCATTATCTTGTCTCCTGCTAAATCATGGAGGTTTGGGGAGTTCTTTTAGACCCCCAATCAAACTTGGTTGTGGAGGTCTGGGGAGTTTCTTCAGACCTCCAATAAAACTTGTTTAATCCTAAACGGGTCCTATTAAGAATTCCTTTGTTAAAAATCTTGTCATGCTTCAAGCCCCAGGAGAGGCCTGGGCAAAGCTCTTGGTGGGCTTTTGTTACGTTCCAGCCTTTGTATGAGGGCGCTGGCTCTATCAGCTTTTAATATTTAACTTCACCACTCAGTCAGTGCTGGAACAGTTATTACGGAGGCCTGCCTGTTCAGCTGTTAGTGAGGCCTGGCCTGCGACAGAATGAAGGTTGCAGATGCTGGGGAAGGGCAATGTGGATGAGTGTGTTAATGGATATAGAGTTTCAGCTGGGGAAGATGAAAAACTTCCGGAGGTGAATGGAGGCGATGGTTCCTCAACCATGTGCACGTACTGCATGCCGCTGAACTGAACACTTAGCCAACTCCTTGATTTTAGCCCACTGAATCCAGTGTCAACACATCCACCCTCCAGAAACGCAAGATAATATATCTGGGCTTTTTTTTTTTTTTTAATAGGATCTTGCTCTGTCACCCAGGCTGAAGCACAGTGGCACGATCATAGCTCCCTGCAGCCTGGAACTCCTGGGCTCAAGCAATCCTCCTATCTCAGCCTACTGAGTCACTGGGATTACAGGCTAAATGTGGGCTATTTTAAGTCACTAGGTTTGCAGTCATTTGTCACAGCAGTAAATATAACACTATTTTCAAGGCTAGAAAATAGTCAGAAGAAAGGGGGTAGAGTTAGCATGGGCTATGATAAATAAAGTGGAATTTTGGTTTTTCTCTTGAGACGGAGTCTCACTCTGTTGCCCAGGCTGGAGTGCCATGGTGCGATCTCGGCTCATCGCAACCTCTGCCTCCCGGGTTCAAGAGATTCTCCTGCTTTAGTCTTCTGATGAGCTGGGATTACAGGTGTGCACCACCATGCCCTGCTACCTTCTGTATTTTTGGTAGAGATGAGGTTTCACCATGTTGGCCAGGCTGGCCTCGAACTGCTGACCTCAGGTGATCCACCCGCCTTGGCCTCCCAAAGTGCTGGGATGACAGGCGTGAGCCACTGTGCCAAACCTAATGTGAATATTTTGCTAGGGGCACTAAGCAACAAACACATTTATTTTCTTTATTTTTTTGAGACAGAGTCTCACTCTGTTGCCCAGGCTGGAGTGCAGTGGCACCATAACTCTTGGACTCAAGGGATCCTTCTGCTTCAGCCTCCTGAATAGCAGGCACCACAGGTGCACACCACCACACCCAGTTAATATTTTTGGAAAACATTTTATAGATATGGGATCTTGCTATGTTGTCCAGGCTTGTCAGAAGAACTAGAATAGGTGTTCATGTTCATTTCCTTGAGATGAATATAAGTGAGAGTCTGCAGATGACATAGACTGTGACAGGACTTTTGGGAATCCACAAGAATAATTCTGTATACCTAACTAACAAGTACCTGGTGATGGGGATGAAGTGAATTGATGAGCCTGAGAGACATTCCTAAGAAAAATTGACAGAGCATTGCCAAAGACAGGTAGATGCCTTGAGGTAATGATGTCTTAGGACACAACATTGTTTTATTGTCACCTGAGTGAAGACTCATGAAGATGACACATTACCTAGGGAAAAATGAAAATTCAGTTCGGATATGTGCATGGATTTTGAGTTGGCTTTGGTTTATCCAGAGACAGATGGATATTCACTGGACAGATGGATACAAGGATCCAAATTATAAGAAGACCATTTTACGAGATAGCCAGGTTTGGCTGCCATCAGCATAGAAAGATTCATCAGAGCCAGGGGACAGAGAGAGAATTTGACCTGGGAAAATGAAGATCTGATACAGAAGATAAAACAGTGGAAGGTTGAACCCCAACATCTACTGATATTAAAAAGAGAGACACAGGAAGAAGAGACAGGGAGGCTTCTACATTGGAAAAAGAAGAGGTAGGAGCAAGAGCAAGAGAATAATGAAGAATAATAGGAACAGGAGAATCATGTTATGGCTACCAAGGAATGACAAAGTTTCAAGCAACAGGAAATGATCCGTAATGATGCATGCTCTAGGAAGCTCCAGAAATGAAATGGTTGAAAATTGCTCTACAGATTTTAAAATTGAGCAGTGCTCAGTGACTCCATCAGTAGAGATATGGTATTGTGCATTGCAAGGAATCTGGATAACAGCCAATAAAGCAACACACATCAGAGAAGGACAAAGGGGCATCCGTATGCTATTCAGTGAGCTTGGCCTTGAAACCAGAGGCCATTTATACCATGAACAATGATTGTAGATCATCCAGATTGAAGATATTTTCCCAGAACAACTAGAAACTGTATGGTTAAAATGCCCTATTTTATGACAGATAATCAGAGCAGTGCAACATTATAAGGCATTACTCAAAATAATGATTATACATGTGCTGTTTTTTTTTTTTTTTTTTTTTTTTT
>NW_016813947.1:84741-92052 GCF_001698545.2 Rhinopithecus bieti | reverse complement strand
TTGTTTAAGAACTTTGTTGCCTCTTAATGTTCTTTCTCTTTCTCTTTTCTCAGTAAACGTGTGTGTGTGTCTTTGTCTGTCTGTAAAGTATACCTATGTACACATAATTTTTAAACACACACAGCTTTTACATGCATAGGAACATACTGCTTCTTGCAAAATTTAATTTCCATTGTTTTTTATCTGTATACCTCTGCATTAATCCTACTTTTGAGATGTCACATTTACGTCAGAAAAGGAACAGTTTCGTTTCTAAAAAAATCTGCAAAAAGGTACATGAAATATAAATCCACACATCTTGTAAGAGTTTCATTCAATAATTTAAAACAGGTCCATTCTGACATCTCTTTTAAAACCCAGCATGGTGAAATTCACCTACAATGGTACTAAATTATTGATAGGCACATTTTTTTGATGCTTAAGAGGCTGAGAACAGGCCGAGTCTCGGATTCCTTCAGTACAAGCCGCCCTACAAGACCCTGAACAGATGTTGCCCCATCTCCAGAACTGGCTGCCTAATGGAAAAAAAGTGGTCCCAGGGAGCTTCACTTTTCTGCAAATGCATACTTGTCTTTTTTCACCAACATATATGTCTTTATTCAGTTTCACCAGGAGTCAATAGAACAGGAGCCAGCGTGAGCAGAATATAAAGAAACATTCATTCCAGAAAGAGCTCTCGATTCATAAAAGACACAACATATATACCCTTTTCTTTAAATAAGATCTGGATTGAATCTCCAGAAATCAGTTGGCCTTTTTTTAGAGAGAGAAGCAGTAGGAGAAAGTCAACGACTTGAGTCTTGACCTGCTATCCTGACACACACCACCATTCACTCAACACTCAAAATGTTGCAGAATGACCAGTGAGTGCTGGTCAAGGATTCAGACCAAGACTACATGGCGCACTGGACAGAGGCTTTCTCCAGTTGCGTATTTTGAGAACCTCATTTCTGGGAACAGGTGATTCAAAATGAGTAGATTTCTAATATTAAAAAAACACTGATAATAGGAGCCATACAGACAAATAAGATGTGAGGATGAAGGCCAGGCGCAGTGGCTCAAGCCTATAATCCCAGCACTTTGGGAGGCCGAGGTGGGAGGATCATGAGTTCAGGAGTTCAAGACCATCCTGGAAAACATGGTGAAACCCTGTCTCTACTAAAAATACAAAAAAAATTAGCCAGACGTGTTGGCGCACACCTGTAGTCCCAGCTACTTAGGAGGCTGAGGCAGGAGAATCGCTTGAACAGGAGGCAGAGGTTGCAGTGAGCTGAGATCAAGCCACTGCACTCCAGAGCTTGGACGACAGTGTGAGACTCCGTCTAAGAAAAAAAAAAAAAGATGTGAGGATGAAAGAGACTGTGCTGGATGATAACAGAAGGTACCTGTGATAATTTCCATGGCTATGACAACACCATAGACTTGAGGGCTCAAACAACAGACATTTATGTATCACAGTTTTGGAGGCTGGAAACCCAAGATCAAGGCATGGCAGATTCAGTGTCTGATAAGGACCTGCTTCCTGGTTCATAGACAGCACCTTCTCACTATGTCGTCACATGGTGAAAGGGGCGCGGGAACTCCACGCGGTCCCTTTTATAAGGGCACGAATCCCATTCATGAGGCTCCACCCTCCTGACCTCATCACCTCCCAAAGGCCCCACCTCCTAACACCGTCACCTTGGGGATTACGATTTCAAGATAGGAATTTGAGTTTGGGGCACAAACATTCAGATTGCAGCAGTGCTATTAAAGAAGAGAGATTTAGGTTGGACAAGGAGTGATAGGCAGGACCTTCCACTCCATCACATGGAGGTGGAAACCAATCCCACAGCACAAACGTTTTTAGCTAAATAACTTTGGTGAGCTCAAGGAACCAGAAGAAGGGCAGAGTAACCAGGGCATACCGAGCTGGTGGAGAAAATTCAGAGTTTAAGTAGCATGTGTAGACAGGCTTATCATTTATTGCTTTGATCACAAATACAAAAGACTTGAATGTTATATTCTATGTGATGGAAAGTCAATAGTTCCTATTAAGCTCTGGGGCATAATGATCTGCTTTATATTTTTACAAAATCATACTGACTGCTATGTAGAGAATGGGTTATAGGAGACAGAGCCTGGAGGCTGAGAGTCTCTGAAGCAGGTTTTGCCATGATCTATGTGAGAGAAAGTGGAAGGGACAATGGTATTAATCAGAGTAGAGGTATCAGGACATGTGTACTGATCAGAAGTAATCAATAAAAGAATTAAAGACAACTACTGAGTTTTAATTTTTCTGTTATATTAAAATATACGTAACACAAATTTTACTTTCTTTCTTTAAAAAAAAAAATTGAGACAGGATCTCTCTCTGTTGCCCAGGCTGGAGTGCAATGACACAATTGTAGCTCACTGCAGCCTCAAACTTCTGGGCTCAAGCGATCTTCCCCCTTCAGCCTCTTGACTAGCTGTGACTGTAAGGGCATGCCACCATGCCCAGCTGATTTTTATATTTTTAAATCCTTTCGGTATAGACAAGGCCTTGCTGTGTTGGCCAGGCTGGTCTTAAACTCCTGGACTCAAGCAATTCTCCTGGCTTAGTCCCCCAAAGTGTGGAGATTACAGATGGTAACCACCGCGCTGGACCTGCAATTTCTTTTTCTAACCATTTTGAGTGTACAATTTGTGGTGTTAAGTACATTCCCTTTCTTGTATAACCATTACCACCATCCATCTCCGTTATTTTTTTCATCTTGCAAAAATAAAACTGTTTCTATTAAACTGCATCTCCCTTTGACCCCCTCCACACCCCTCGGCATCCCCCATTCTACCTTCTGTCTATGATTTTGACGATTCTCAGTACCTCATATGAGTGGAATCATACAGTATTTGTCCTTTTGTGATGGGCTTGTTTTGCTTAGTGTCATGTCCTCAAGGTACAACCATGCTGTAGCATGTGTCAGACTTCCATCCATTTTAATGACTCCCATTGTGTTGTATGGGTAGAGCACATTTTGCTCATCCCTGCATCCATACATGGACACTTGGGTTGCTTCCATATGTTGGCTGTTGTGAATTGTTCTGTTATGAGTATGGGTGTGCAAATATCTACTCCTAAGTCCTTGATTTGAAACATTAAGCAGATAATGGTGCCCTTTCATGAAACTGGGAATTCCCTGTGTAGAAAATTATACCATTTATATTTATCCTTGTTAATTTTAAGATAGCTTTGTAAGTAATTTTCCCTAATCCTTAAGTTTCCTTGTGGACTGGCCAACGCTTTCCTTATCCGTGGGAGAAGTGAGGTCTCTGACTTGAAGAGTTTCAGGGAAGAGACTTAACATCTTCTTCTTCTCTGATCTCCCTCCTACTTTGTGGGTTTATTAACCTCAGAAGCAATAGAATCTGGTTTCTCTCTCTTGTCACAAGATGATGTTGTTTTCCATGGAAGGACCCCCACAAACCAAAACTCACACACCATTGGTAGATTAGACAAGGATAAAGCTGGATCCTGGGCTAGCTTTCTGGGAATGCTGAACTCAACTGAGAAAGAGGGATGCGATACTTCATTTGGCCCCTCCAAGAATCTATCCAAAATAATTATTAAACAATCAAATGGAATTATTTAAGAAGCCAGTAACTTTACAGGCTTGGATCTGAATAGAGAGTTCAGGGCTGCAAGCATGGTTTTGGGAGTTATTATCACACTGACAATATTAAAAGCCAAAGCCGTGCAACTAGATGAAGTTAGGTAATCGGCGGGGCAGAGAGAGAAGAAATCAGTTCCTGATTCTGGGTGTTCTAACAATTCAGGAATAAACAGAGGAAAAAGGGCCAGTGACATAGAAAAAAAGGGGGTTTACATCTGCCCTGGTCGTGGGAAAACCGGATCTTCATTTTGGCAACAGACACAAGAGAAGCAAGAAAGTGCCGCAAGATGGCGAGATTGGCCATGTCACGTAACAACAGAAACGTGTGTGGTGATTTCCATTGCCAACCTTCTCACTAACATACCACTGGAAATTCAGAGGGAGGAAACAACTAAAAATGCTAAATCCAATATTTATTTAGAAAAAATATTTATTAGAATTCTTGTCTTGTTCTCTCTCTCTTTCTCTCTCTTTNTTTTTTTTGAGATAGGGTCTCACTGTGTCACCCAGGATAGCGAGCAGTGGCACAATCACAACTATTGCAGCCTTGACCTCTTGGGCTCAAGTGAGCCTCCCACCTCAGCCTCTCAATGAGCTGGGACTACGGGTGTGCACCACCATGCCCAGATAATTTTCAGTATTTTTTGTAGAGATGGGAGTCTGCCTATGTTGTCGAGGCTGGTCTCGATCTCCTGGGCTCAAGCAATCCTCCTCCCTCAGCCTCCCAAAATGCTGGAATTACAGGCATGAGCCACCACACCAAGCCCTAGAAATCTTTTGACATGAATCATGGATCACTGAGGTCACAGGAGAGCATTAAGTCTTTATGTGCAAAAGGCAAAGGAGAAACAGGAATGTAACAAATAAGAAGCATCTTAAAGCTGTTTCCTATTAAACACGCACTTTGCTGAGCTTTAATAATTGTGACTGCATATGAACAGGGAAGAGAAGATAACATTGACAGCCCACTCAAAAGGAGGTTAACAGGAGAACCACCACCCCATGTACAGTTCAGACTGCAAAGAGCTATCCCTACACTGAACACATGAACTAGAAATACCCTACACTCCCAGCACCTTGGAAAGGACATGGACAGGCATGATTCCCCTTGGGATTGTGACGTTGAGTAATGAGAAAATAATAATAAATACAAAGAAATTCAAACCATAAGTGAATGCACCAGAGGGTTCTCAGCCCAAATGCACTTTATCTGCCTTGTTCAAGTATGTGCTAGTGTTAAGGTGACAATATAAAGTCTGCAGCTAAAAGAGTAAGTGCACAGATTCCTGGAATGCAAAATAACTTTCATAATCTACCTTTGTCAGCTGGGAGCAGTGGCTCACGCCTGTAATCCCAGCACTTTGGGAGGCCGAGGTGGGTGGATCACCTGAGGTCAGGAGTTCGACACCAGCCTGACCAACATGGGGAAACCCTGTCTCTACTAAAATACAAAATTATCCAGGTGTGGTGGTGCATGCTTGTAATCCCAGCTACTCGGGAGGCTGAGGCAGGAGAATCACTTGAACTTGGAGCACTGAAGTTGCAGTGAGCTGAGATTGTGCCACTGCACTCCAGCCTGGGCAACAAAAGTGAAACTCCATCTCAAAACAAACAAACAAACAAATCTACCTTTGTCACAGGTTTCAAAGAATTTATCTAATTTTACTTTCTTTTAAAATGTGTATTTATTTATGTACTCATTTATTTGTTTTATTCGTTTACATTTAAGGGTTACAACTGCAGTTTTGTTACATGGATAAACATATCCATTGAGGTGGATATGTTTGGTGAACATATAGAGGTGAAGTTGGGCTTTTAGTATAAGCGTTACCAGAATAATATACATCATACCCGTTAGGTAATTTCTCATCCCTGGCCTTACTCACCCTCCCACTCTTCCTAGTCTCTGATGTCTATTATTCCACTCTTTATGTCCATGTGTACCCATTTTCTGGCTCCCACTTACAAGTGAGAACATGTGGTATTTGACTTTCTGACTTACTTCTTTTAAGATAATGGCCTCCAGTTCCAACCATGTTGCTGCAAAATACATGATTTTCATGGCTGTATAGTATTCCATGGTGTATATATGCCACATTTTCTTTAATCATCTGTTGATGCACACTTAGGTTGATTCCACATCTGTGCTATTGTGTATAGTGCTGCAATAAACATATGAGTGCAGGTGTCTTTGTTTTTTTAATATAATGATTTCTTTCCCTTTGGTAGATACCTAGCAGTGGGATTGCTGGGTTAAATGGTAGTCCTATTTTAGGTTTTGAGACATGTCTCTCCTGTTTTCATAGATGTCATACTAGTTTCCATTCCCACCAATGGTGTAAAACTGTTCCTTTTCTCCACAGCCTTACTAACATCTGTTATTTTTTGTCATTCTAGTAATAGCCATCCTGACTAGGGAAAAGTTGTATCTCTTGGGGTTTTAATTTTGTTTCTCTAACGATTAGTGATGTTGAGCATTTTTTTCAAAGAATTTCAACAGATAAATGAGAGTTGACTATGGAGTCTGTGGCCCAATTCATGCAACTCAGAGGAGATGTAATTGAAATCTGAAAGAAGAAAACAGTCAAATCAGCAAAGCTTCCAAATATAAAATGATCAGAGGTAAAATGTAAAATAAGTATGCTTGTTCCATATATAAATGCATCTAAATAAATGAAAGAAGGAGTGAAAGCAAGAAAGGGCTCCTAAGAGGAGGAGTCAGAAAGTGAGTGATGGTGTGAAACATTTAAATAAAGGACCCAGCTATGGTGAGATTAAGGGGTGAACAACTGAAAAGTGAGTTTAAAAAATATAAAATAATAAAATGAAGATGACTGAAATGTAACTATTCAAGGCTTTACGGGGAGAGGTGAGAAAATGGGAGGGTGTGAAACTATCTTTCAAGTGACTGCCTAATGGTTTTATCAAATCAATTGAAGATACTGATTCTCAGTTAAAAAACCTGCAATCCAAACAGCATGCGTACAAACACTCAGACTTAGAAAAGTATAGGCTACAAATTCAGAGTAACAAGGCAAAGAAAAGATTTTACAAGTAGGAAAACATTTTTTAAAATAAAAGTAATAACAATTCATCTCAGGTCTGATTTCTCCACAATAACCTCAACGTACAGCTCAAAATCCAGCAAAATACCCTTCAGGAGCAAGGTCAAAGTGAAGACAGTTTACAAAGTCAAAAGATCCTGTTAGAATTTATTTTAGTGATGGGTGGCAAAGTCTTTAAGAAGTTCTTAGCATCATTTGAATTCTGTGGCAAGGTCTCAAGAAGGAAAAGCACAATTCAGATTCAAAGTCTGAGAAACAAGGGAGATGAAGACTATTGAAGGTGGCCAATATGTAGCTAAATCTAAACACACATTGACTTGATTCAATGAAAATTACCATGTACTGTGGAAACTGAAGTAAAATAAGATAGAACTAACTAAAACACATGACAACATCAGCTCACATAAATTGGAATGTCCAGGCTTCAAATTTTCTAAGCCCCTTGTGATGTTCAGCAGAAGAAAAAAATATTGTTTAAACTCATCCTTCAAACATGTTTGGGGGAAAATATTGGCAGATAACCTGTAATCGACAACATATTGAGTAGAAAAATAGAAAAAGAATTTTTTAAATTAAAGAGATCTTCTTTAAAAAACAAGACAGACCAATTTATG
>NW_016813947.1:78035-84725 GCF_001698545.2 Rhinopithecus bieti | reverse complement strand
TCAGCCTCTCAATGAGCTGGGACTACGGGTGTGCACCACCATGCCCAGATAATTTTCAGTATTTTTTGTAGAGATGGGAGTCTGCCTATGTTGTCGAGGCTGGTCTCGATCTCCTGGGCTCAAGCAATCCTCCTCCCTCAGCCTCCCAAAATGCTGGAATTACAGGCATGAGCCACCACACCAAGCCCTAGAAATCTTTTGACATGAATCATGGATCACTGAGGTCACAGGAGAGCATTAAGTCTTTATGTGCAAAAGGCAAAGGAGAAACAGGAATGTAACAAATAAGAAGCATCTTAAAGCTGTTTCCTATTAAACACGCACTTTGCTGAGCTTTAATAATTGTGACTGCATATGAACAGGGAAGAGAAGATAACATTGACAGCCCACTCAAAAGGAGGTTAACAGGAGAACCACCACCCCATGTACAGTTCAGACTGCAAAGAGCTATCCCTACACTGAACACATGAACTAGAAATACCCTACACTCCCAGCACCTTGGAAAGGACATGGACAGGCATGATTCCCCTTGGGATTGTGACGTTGAGTAATGAGAAAATAATAATAAATACAAAGAAATTCAAACCATAAGTGAATGCACCAGAGGGTTCTCAGCCCAAATGCACTTTATCTGCCTTGTTCAAGTATGTGCTAGTGTTAAGGTGACAATATAAAGTCTGCAGCTAAAAGAGTAAGTGCACAGATTCCTGGAATGCAAAATAACTTTCATAATCTACCTTTGTCAGCTGGGAGCAGTGGCTCACGCCTGTAATCCCAGCACTTTGGGAGGCCGAGGTGGGTGGATCACCTGAGGTCAGGAGTTCGACACCAGCCTGACCAACATGGGGAAACCCTGTCTCTACTAAAAATACAAAATTATCCAGGTGTGGTGGTGCATGCTTGTAATCCCAGCTACTCGGGAGGCTGAGGCAGGAGAATCACTTGAACTTGGAGCACTGAAGTTGCAGTGAGCTGAGATTGTGCCACTGCACTCCAGCCTGGGCAACAAAAGTGAAACTCCATCTCAAAAACAAACAAACAAACAAATCTACCTTTGTCACAGGTTTCAAAGAATTTATCTAATTTTACTTTCTTTTAAAAATGTGTATTTATTTATGTACTCATTTATTTGTTTTATTCGTTTACATTTAAGGGTTACAACTGCAGTTTTGTTACATGGATAAACATATCCATTGAGGTGGATATGTTTGGTGAACATATAGAGGTGAAGTTGGGCTTTTAGTATAAGCGTTACCAGAATAATATACATCATACCCGTTAGGTAATTTCTCATCCCTGGCCTTACTCACCCTCCCACTCTTCCTAGTCTCTGATGTCTATTATTCCACTCTTTATGTCCATGTGTACCCATTTTCTGGCTCCCACTTACAAGTGAGAACATGTGGTATTTGACTTTCTGACTTACTTCTTTTAAGATAATGGCCTCCAGTTCCAACCATGTTGCTGCAAAATACATGATTTTTCATGGCTGTATAGTATTCCATGGTGTATATATGCCACATTTTCTTTAATCATCTGTTGATGCACACTTAGGTTGATTCCACATCTGTGCTATTGTGTATAGTGCTGCAATAAACATATGAGTGCAGGTGTCTTTGTTTTTTTAATATAATGATTTCTTTCCCTTTGGTAGATACCTAGCAGTGGGATTGCTGGGTTAAATGGTAGTCCTATTTTTAGGTTTTTGAGACATGTCTCTCCTGTTTTCATAGATGTCATACTAGTTTCCATTCCCACCAATGGTGTAAAACTGTTCCTTTTTCTCCACAGCCTTACTAACATCTGTTATTTTTTGTCATTCTAGTAATAGCCATCCTGACTAGGGAAAAGTTGTATCTCTTGGGGTTTTAATTTTTGTTTCTCTAACGATTAGTGATGTTGAGCATTTTTTTCAAAGAATTTCAACAGATAAATGAGAGTTGACTATGGAGTCTGTGGCCCAATTCATGCAACTCAGAGGAGATGTAATTGAAATCTGAAAGAAGAAAAACAGTCAAATCAGCAAAGCTTCCAAATATAAAAATGATCAGAGGTAAAATGTAAAATAAGTATGCTTGTTCCATATATAAATGCATCTAAATAAATGAAAGAAGGAGTGAAAGCAAGAAAGGGCTCCTAAGAGGAGGAGTCAGAAAGTGAGTGATGGTGTGAAACATTTAAATAAAGGACCCAGCTATGGTGAGATTAAGGGGTGAACAACTGAAAAGTGAGTTTAAAAAATATAAAATAATAAAATGAAGATGACTGAAATGTAACTATTCAAGGCTTTACGGGGAGAGGTGAGAAAAATGGGAGGGTGTGAAACTATCTTTCAAGTGACTGCCTAATGGTTTTATCAAATCAATTGAAGATACTGATTCTCAGTTAAAAAACCTGCAATCCAAACAGCATGCGTACAAACACTCAGACTTAGAAAAAGTATAGGCTACAAATTCAGAGTAACAAGGCAAAGAAAAGATTTTACAAGTAGGAAAACATTTTTTAAAAATAAAAAGTAATAACAATTCATCTCAGGTCTGATTTCTCCACAATAACCTCAACGTACAGCTCAAAATCCAGCAAAATACCCTTCAGGAGCAAGGTCAAAGTGAAGACAGTTTACAAAGTCAAAAAGATCCTGTTAGAATTTATTTTAGTGATGGGTGGCAAAGTCTTTAAGAAGTTCTTAGCATCATTTGAATTCTGTGGCAAGGTCTCAAGAAGGAAAAGCACAATTCAGATTCAAAGTCTGAGAAACAAGGGAGATGAAGACTATTGAAGGTGGCCAATATGTAGCTAAATCTAAACACACATTGACTTGATTCAATGAAAATTACCATGTACTGTGGAAACTGAAGTAAAATAAGATAGAACTAACTAAAAACACATGACAACATCAGCTCACATAAATTGGAATGTCCAGGCTTCAAATTTTCTAAGCCCCTTGTGATGTTCAGCAGAAGAAAAAAATATTGTTTAAACTCATCCTTCAAACATGTTTGGGGGAAAATATTGGCAGATAACCTGTAATCGACAACATATTGAGTAGAAAAATAGAAAAAGAATTTTTTAAATTAAAGAGATCTTCTTTAAAAAACAAGACAGACCATGTGGAAGAAACATAAAATACAAAATAAATATTTAGAAACAAGTCAAAATACAGAACATCTTTTGCTTGGCATGAATGCTTTGTTCCTGGGGAAAAAAACAAAAAAACAAAACAAACAACAACAAAACATTTTATTTGAAACTAACAAGGGCCCTGCATAGGCAATGAATGAAATGGTCAAGGAATTAAGAAGGTATGGTTTTGAGTGGGCTGGCCATATTAGGCTCAGCGACACATATACCTGATAAGTAAGTACATCTTCAAGGCCCAGACTCAGAAACCTCAACTCTCATTAGTAAAAACCACTGGTCTCAGCTTGAGCAATGGTAAGTAGTTCAAGAGCAAATTGTGTCCACTGAAGTCATAGGGAACTGAACATGAAGGGAACCTGGCTTGTGTGTTATTTCATATTTGTGCTTGTGATTTTCTTTGCATTTGTAAGTTTTTTAAAAAAGCAATGGATTGGAAGACACATTGAAGAGCAAGGAAGCATATAAAACGGATTTATGCTATAGGACAGGGAAGTTCACCCTCACTTTAAAGGGCTGGAGGACAGATGGTGTCCTCAGGTTCAAGGCAGGTTACGGGATAGAGGTGGAAGATCTGTTCGGAGAAGTAATAGAACATGAAAAAAAACGCTATTGGGGGGGAACAGATCCAGGAGCACAAGAGAGGGTCTTGAGAAAGGAAAGGAGTGGGTGAGAAGAGACTGGGTGAGTAAATAAAAAGCAAAAGAAACACAAGAATGAAAATATGAGAAAATCATGGGAGTTTAAGACCAACTTGGATGGAAATGAAGATCCTTTATTCACTCTAGTTGTCCCCATTCAAGACACTGGTGAATAATAATGATAATGCAACCAATGCAGTTTTTTGTTTTCTGGTTTCAATGTGAAAACTGTTAATGAATATGTTTCAAATAGCTTGACGACCCAGTGAGGTGAAACAATCTATTGGTTAATTTGAGAAAAACTGGTCAATTCAGTTTAAAATTAGACTTTCTTCTACTACCTTGAGTTGTGATGTCCTGAAATACCTCAATGTACAGCTTTTTTTAATCTAATAAATGAACACATACCATCTAATAAATGGACACATAACATAAGCTTTGCATCAAGATACTGCAGACATGCCAAGTTTCCAAAAATTGTATCAGATCTTTGGAGAATCATTCTGTCCTTAGGTACAATAGAATTCCTTTCTTATGGGCACTGATTGATCCAGAAAGCTTAATAAAGATTATTCCACATTTGGATCTCTGACACTTGGTAGAAGTACCTTAGCAAGCTCATCACAAGAATCTGAGCAAGACTTCTTTTATTTTCTTTCAGAAAATACATGCACGGCACTATCATGATGCAGAAAAAAAATCTCATACCTTCTTCTGGGAGTTTATACATCCTTGCCTTATGTAATTCTACTGAATGTCAGTTGTATTTTGGGAGTAGAGGCATAAAGTGACAGGAAAGGGCAAGATCATCCTTGCTGTGCTTAGAGGATTTTGGATAATTGACCACTTTGCTATTGGATAAGAAAATTAGGTTCAGCGGTGTATACCCATGGTATGTAAGTACATCTACAAGGCCCAGACTCAGACACCCCAACTCTCGTTAGTAAAATAAAGAGAAACCGTCTAAACCTCCCCCAAAGCACAGACCCATCATTTAGGAACTTAATGAAGTAAGTAATGACCATGAAACACCACAATCGTAATACTGATGTATGCAGCATTTTTCTGTCCAAAGACTTCCTCCACAAGACTGTTTTAGCGATATCCTCCGAAGATGATTCAAAGAAATTTACCTTTTAGATAGATATGCTGTCAGTATTAAGACTGATATATAATTCTTTCCACACTTCCCATTTCAACACCTTGATGATATCAATTTATCTCTTTGAGAGTCATTTATGTTGACAATGACACCCTTAAATATTTTTATTGGTGAAATTTGATATTGTCATGTCTAATTATTTTATATGAGTTTATTACACAGCTCCTATGGGGCACGCACAGATGGGATTTTATACCTATTCTTTTATTTTATATGCTCTAGTATTTGTCTTGTGTAATCAATCACCTAGTGTCAAATATCTAACCATAATTATTTTAGCTGTGCTTTATTAAATGATTTTAAACATTCAAGGATGGATATAAAAGCTCCTGCTTTTATGTGGCATGCGTGTGGTGTATATGTTTGTAGTAGTAGCAGTAATAGTAAAAAATCTTAGTAGACTGGGATAAAATGCAATTTAATTAAAGTTGATAGACTATTACAGTCAAAAAACACTAGTTTTGCGGTGTTTCTATGCCTCATTATTTTCTCTCCATATTTTTATCAATATGAATTATTTGATAAAGCATTCCTTGAGTGTTTAGAATGTTTGAAGCATTGTGGAGTCACAATTAAAGAAAGACAATTAAAATGTAACAATATGACATGAAAGACAATGCATGAACCATGAACCCTGTAGGGAGAAAAAGCAAGGTGTACCCATCAAAACAGAGTATTCTAAATAAGATTTCGATGATACTCTTTTCTCAGAGTTCAATTATAAACTGAATCATTTAAAACACCATCAGTACCAATCCGAGGAAACACAAGAGTTCATCTCATACAGAGACGAGATGATCGATGACACGTCTTAGACTCCAGAATTCAGGCAACACACTACAATTGCAAAGTCATCACTGTTTCGTTCCTGAGATCCTAATGCAATAATTACCTGTGGGATTCCTTTGCTGGTTTTCCAAAATTTGCTAACAGAGCCAATCTGATACATTGTTGATTTCTGTTACTTAAGAGAGCATTATTGTCATAGAAGATTCCATAATTTTATGCGTGATTTAACAAGTGAAACTAGGCCACCTTGATGGTATCTGGTTTAAACCTTCATAGACTTCACAGCTTGATGCAGTATACATTGCACATACCAGAATCTCAGAGAAATTTATTTAACTTTTTCATCAGAATTAAGGTCTATGTTGTAAATCATATACTGAAACATTAACAGTAACTTTTCTTCTTTAATCTCTAATGCTAACATTTAACTTGTGTTTATTTCTAAGGAAAAGGAAAGAGAAAAAAAGGACAAGTGAAGATTTGGGTCAGAAGAGATAAAAAAAAGAAAACGGAGTTCAGTTTGCTGTGGTGAATGTGTGAAGGCAGTGCTAACATCCACACAGGCACCATGGAATGTGTCACTCCTAGGGACAAATGTATGCGTCATCACACAATGCCTACATCAACACCTGTACTTAATGTATGCTATGGAGCAGATTATGAAACGTGGTTAAAATTCAGTTCCATAATTTGGAAGAGCATTCTTTAGACCTGGGGACAGTGGGCCTCTGCAGTCATAGCCCACACGAAGGGAGCAAAACCTTTTTCTAATAATTCTCTTACCTCTAAAAGTGGATGTGTGGCATCCATTTTTGCAAACTAAAACATGTCAAAATTCCATTCTGAGACTCTTTAGAATGTCCATAAACTCATAGCACATGAAATGTTTAAAAAACAACAAATAGACTCAATTTTTTTTTTTTTTTTTTTTTTTTTTTTTTTTTTTTTTTTTTTTTTTTT
>NW_016813947.1:71540-78009 GCF_001698545.2 Rhinopithecus bieti | reverse complement strand
AAGCCTAATTTTTTTTTTTTTTTTTTTTTTTTTTTTTTTTTTTTTTTTTTTTTTTGAGACTGAGTTTTGCTTTTGCTGCCCAGGCTGGAGTGCAATGGTGCTACCTCAGCTTGCTGCAACTTTCGCCTCCGGGGTTCAAGTGATTCTGCTACCTCAGCCTCCCGAGTAGCTGGGATTATAGGCATACGCCACCACACCAGTCTAATTTTTGTATTTTTTAGTAGAGACAGGGTTTCTCCATGTTGGTCGGGCTGGTGTCAAACTCCCGACCTCAGGTGCTCCGCCCACCTCGGCCTCCCAAAGTGCTGGGATTCCAGGCTTGAGTCACTGCGCCAGGCCACACTCAAATTTTTAAAATCAAATTAAGCACATGCACAACTCTCTGCATGTTTTGAAAATTGTTGGGTAAATTTTTTCTTAAATGCAGTTACTTCTAAAAGTTTCTAACACAGCTAACAATTGGAAGCTAATAATTAGAAACATTAGAGATGTTTGTAGAAATTTGCCTCATTTATACAATATCACCTTCCCTATGTTTAAATTTTCTTAAAACATGGGTATTTTAACTTCTGCAAAAATGGTGGCCTTTGAAGTAAGTATTGATAGTTCTGAGAGAATTTATGTGTTTATTTTTATTTACTTCCCAACTCTTCTCTCTATCTAAATCCAAATGACATCCGTGATAACTATGTATGTGTGTGTGTGTGTGTGTGTGTGTGTGTGTGTGTGTGTGTGGAGAGAG
The DNA here is from genome assembly GCF_001698545.2 of Rhinopithecus bieti. NCBI lineage: Eukaryota > Metazoa > Chordata > Mammalia > Primates > Cercopithecidae > Rhinopithecus > Rhinopithecus bieti. The sequence goes on along the minus strand of NW_016813947.1, from coordinate 77,267 downwards.
AAAGAGAGACAGTGTTTCTCCTCCTAAAATCTATAATATATTATATAAAAATGTAATACTTTTTTTTGAGATGACATATGGCTCTGTCGCCCAGGCTGGAGTGCAGTGGCAAGATCTCGATTCACTGCAACCTCTGCCTTCAGGATTCAAGCAATTCTCCTGCCTCAGCTTCCCGAGTAGCTGGGATTACAGGTGCCTGCTATCACACCTGGCTAATTTTTTATATTTTTGGTACAGGTGGGGGTTTCATCATGTTGGCCAGGCTGATCTCGAACTCCTGACCTCAAGTGATCTGCCCGCCTCAGCCTCCCGAAGTGCTGGGATTACAGGCATGAGCCACCACGCCCAGTCTAAACTTTTTAAGTTGTTTTAACTTGTTGCCCAGGGTCTCAGTAGGATGTTAGGGAACTTGTTGATTTCTTTGATAAATATAGATCCTAATTATTCCTTCTAATAACTTGCAGAAATCACTGTGCTATGAGGTCCCTATATTGTTGGAATAATCTGAAGGCCCATATTTAAGGATATGTACACACAGTTCAGGATGTGTGGTAATACTTGAATCTGAGCTAGGTCATTAATCTTTTATTAATATATTGAATCTGCTTCCACCTGGAGTCGAATTTGCCTACCAATGCAGTAGTTAACTAGTCAACTTTTAATTCTACATCTTGTCATATTTCCAAATACAACATATCACTACCATTCTGAAAGGCAATAGAACTGGCAGAACTCAATGACTCTTTTTTACTTATAATAAGGACTCTTAAATTTGCACAGTGAATAATGACTCTTATGTTTGCACAGTGAATTTATTTTAAAATGCAAAGAAAATATTGACATCCATAAACATTACCAAGTTGCCTTTAGCTTTAGATCGACGTATAACCAAAATACTGAAATTATACAAACCAAGTAACGCACTGGATGCATTAGGGGAGAGAACACACCCATATACTAACCATTGATGTTAATAAATAGAATATTGACAGCACCTCAGAAACATGTGTCACATCCTGTCTCTGTCCCTACTCATTCTACTCTCCCCAAAGCCAAGCACGTTCACTCTTCCTGTTTTGATACCTTATAAAATTTGAATCATGCAGTTTGCTTTGCATGATATTTGGTTTATATTACTTATTTTCCTCAACATTTGTTTAGAAGGTTTATCTATGCTATTTGTAATTATGCTTGATTCATTTCTCTGCTGTATAATATTCCACTATACTCATATCCTAAAATTTATTCATTCTATTAATATTATACTACATATTTGAGTTGTTGCCAACTTAGAACTATTGTAATTAATTATATCTGGACAAAAATGCATGATCCTTCTCTCTGGCAACTTTATATTTTTTTATTAATTTAAATGATAAATGTAAATTGGATTATTTAATTGGTTGTTCCTAGTATAGAAGAAAGGTATTGATGCTGGCTAATTACTGACTAGTCACATTAATTTTAGTGTTTTATAGATTCTCAGGCCTGCTTATTATAATGTGTATCATTTATATATATATATTTTTTGAGACAGAGTCTTGCTCTGTCACCCGGGCTGGAGTACAGTGGCACCATCTCAGCTCACTGCAACCTCTGCCTCCCAGGCTCAAGAAATCCTCCTACCTCAGTCTCCTGAGTAGCTGGACCACAGGCATGTGCCACCATACCCAGCTAATTTTTGTATGTTTTGTAGAGATGGGGTTTCACCATGTTGCCCAGGCTCATCTTAAACTCCTGGACGCAAGTGATCTGTCCTCCCCGGCCTTCCAAAGTGCTGACAATACAGCGTGAGCCACCACGCCTGGCCCTGATACTTTTAGAAAACATTCAGGTATCTCTGGTATTTTCTTGCCATTTTGCTGGTGATAGCGCCTCAAATATAGTTTTGAATAGATGCAGGGATTGTGGAATTCTTATCTTTCTCTGAAAGCCTTTGATTCTCACAGAAACTTTTTTTTTTTTTTTTTTTTTTTGAGACAGAGTCCCACTCTGCCGTCCAGGCTGGAGTGCAGTGGCACAACCTCGGCTCACTGCAACCTCTGCCTCCTGGGTTCAAATGATTCTCCTGCCTCAGCCTCCTGAGTAGCTGGGATTACAGGCGTGCGCCACCATACCCAGCTAATTTTTGTATTTTCAGTAGAGACAGGGTTTCACCAGGTTGGCCAAGCTGGTCTCGAACTCTTGACCTCAAGTGATCTGCCCCTCCTTGGCCTCCCAAAGTGCTAGGGTGACAGGGGTGAGCCACCGTGCCTGGCTCTGATTCTCACAGACTCTTTAAAAGTTACCACTTATAAAATAAAGAAACTCCTCCTTCAGTTCAGTTTGATAGAATAGTCTTGCAAAATAATCCCGGTCTGGTATTCTTTCTGGGGACATGAATTTTAAAACAAAAGGAGGGGGGATTTTTAAGCATTTTTCCAAAGTGGAGACACTAGTGTAATGAACTGCCAAGTACCTACCTTCAATAATTACCAACTTAGGACCGGCCTGTTTCAGCTACATGTACTACCAAAACCCCAGATGTAGTGCATTTTAGTGAATTATTGAGAATCATTAATGAATAAAGTTTGAGGATTCAAATGTCTTCTTACCTGTGTTGGGGTGTTTTACTGTTTCAAAGACATTGTCTATGTGATAAAAATTATTCACTATATTCTGTCATGATTTTCTTAAATCTCTGTCTAAGCTAGTGTTTCATTTTTTATGCATACTAATGTTTGTTTATGCTTCTTTCTTAGTAGGCAAGTCTTGCCAATGTTTTCTTATAATATTACTCTGCTTCATTAGCTAGTGTTTCACATTTTATTTGCTATATTGATTTTCTCCACCAGTCCATTGCACACAACCCAGTTACTTAATTCTCCCTTTGTTTTCTTTTTATCTTTGTTTTTTATATGTTTTTTTCTAATTTTAAGTTATTTCCATCTTTTGCACTTAACATTCTGCTTTTGTCATATATCACAGGGATTACTGTGTCAACGTCTTTCCAGTCTGAAGAAATCTGTTTTTTTCTTTTGGACTCCTGAATTATTTAGAAGCGGGTGAGCATTACTACTATCCAAGTATACAATGTGCTTTTTACTGACTTTTGTTATCAATTTCTAATTTTACTACAGCGTTGCCAGACAATAATAATAACAGTATTATTTTATTGTATGTGCAACTATTCATTCTAGTTTGTATACACATATTTTCTAAATTACTTTCTTCTTATCAAACTGTTTCTGAGAAAGATATATTTAAATCGAACACTGATTCTGAATGGGTCAGTTACTTTTGTCACGTGTGTGTATGTGTGTGTATATTTGTTATTTTCTTAGGTGCAGACAGGGTCAGAATTTTGGTGATTTTTGATTTGCCTTTAATTATACCTTTCTGAAGGCTTTCTTGCTTCCCATGTCTACTACCATAATCGGCCTTGCAACACACAGTGGAGAAACGGCAACCTTCAGGCCTGAGAGTTCCTCTAAGGAGGTCACCGTTTCATTATTTAAAATAATAAGATTTCTCTGTCTACAAGGTTTGCTGCACAATATTATAAATGACACACAGAGCAATGTGTTCTCACTAAATAACTCATTCAGTCTGGCTACAGAATCTTATGTATACAGCGTCCTCAGACATTCTCCTGGGTAATTAAGAGGTCAACAAAGCTATCAACACAAATAGGTAATCAATGCTTTAAAAGATGAAGTGTAAGCCTCGGGAGGTGGGTAGTGTATGGTTTGGATGTGTGTTCCTGCCCAAATCTCATGTTAAATTGTAATCCCCTATGTTGGAGGTGGGACCTGGTGGGAGGTGATTGGATCATGGGGGTGGTTGCTCGTGAATGGTTTAGCACTTCCCCCTTGTGCTCCTGCTGTGAATGAGTTTTCGCGATGTCTGTTTGTTTAAAAGTGTGTAGCGCCTCCCGCCTCTCTCCTTCCTCCTGCTCTGGCCATGTAAGACATGCCTGTTTTTCCTCCTCCTTCCGCCACGATTGCAAGTTTCCTGCGGCCTCCCCAGAAGCCATCATGCTTCCTGTACAGCTTGTAGAATCATGAGCCAATTAAACCTCTTTTCTTTGTAAATTACCCAGTCTCAGGCATTTCTTTATAGCAGTGCAAGAACGGACTCATACAGCAGGCAAATAAAAATGATCACCAGAAGGTGAGGGTTGAAAAGTTACCTTTGGGTACAATGTTCACTATTCAGCTGATGAATACTCTAGAAGCCCAAACCCTAGTACCATGCAATATAGGCATGTAGCAAGCCTGCACATGTACTCCCTGGAGCTACAAAAATAAAACAAGAAGCTGGAACAGGGGCCCACACCCATAATCCTAGCACTTTGGGAGGCTGAGATGGGGAGATCACTTGAGCCCAGGAATTGGAGACCAGCCTGGGCAATATAGCAAGACCCTGTATGTACAAATAATAAAAAAAATATAGCCAGGTGTGGTGCTTGCATCTGTGGTTCCATCTATCTGGGAGGCTGAGATGAGAGGATCACTAGAGCCTGGGAGTTTGAAGCTGCAGTGAGCTATGATTCCACCACTGCACTCCAGCCTGGGTGACACAGTGAGACCTTGTCTCAAAAATAAATAAGAAAATGTCCGAGTGCAGTGGCTCACGCCTGTAACCCCAGCACTTTGGGAGACCGAACTCCTGACCTCAAGTGATCCACCCGGCTTGGCCTCCCAAAGTGCTGGAATTACAGGCATGAGCCACCAGGCCAGGCCCAAAAGCAACAATCATATAGTTTGTAAAACTAACTCTGGAATTAAAGGAGAAGTACGTAGACAATGAACTATGTTTTGTTAGAGATTTGTAGGAGCATTGGAATGGACTGAGCAAGGGCAACAAAGTTCGCAATTTCCTGGAACCCTTGCTGGTGAGCACATGTCTGGGGTCGTGTCTTGATCCCAACCACCTTCTCTTCCCCCGTCCTTAACACAGAAAGAGCCTGAAATTTGTACTGACGTACGAAGGCACTTCAGGATGCTAGTCCACCATCTTCTTGGTTTGCTAGCTCTCCAAATAAACCTGTTTTTCCTCCCGTGAAGTCTCATCTCTCAAGTGTTTGCTTTCAAGTGGTGAGCAGCTGAACCTCGGTGTGTTTATAGCTTCACACAACTTATATAAAAAGTTTGTAAATGCTGAGTTTAGTATGTTAAAGTGTCTCTGCTTAAATGAACATTAGTTAGACATAAGTTATTACGGAAGCTAAGCAATGGTAAAACCTTAAGCTTCTCTGGCTTAACAGGGTCAGCTCTGTTGGAGATTCCCACAGTGATGGGGAATACATTGGCAGCCCCTTACTGCCATGAGTGCATTCTCTTGGAGAGTCTTTTCTTCTTCCAGCCTCTCTGCATTCTGTCTTCTATACTTATATTTTTATTGCCATAAACAACTGCAACATTATTTCTAGAATTATTTTGTTTCTTCAACACCTATGTTAGTGGTTAATTCATAACATGTGGGGTGCATATGGATCTACAGCTGTATAATTCTTGCAGGTATAATTGATATAAGATGAAGTCATACTGGATTAGTGCAGACCTTAAATCTGATGGCTGGTGTCTCTGTAAGAGAAGGAGAAGAAGAATTGGATGAAGAGACACATGGAAGAAGAAGATGTGAAGATGGAAGCTAGGGTTGGAATGATGTGGCCACAAGTCAAGGGACACCTGGAGCCACCAGGAGCCCACCACATTTCCACTGTTTTAGCAAGTCTTTTTTTTT
>NW_016813947.1:68929-70555 GCF_001698545.2 Rhinopithecus bieti | reverse complement strand
TTTTTTTTTTTTTTGGAGACAGAGTCTTACTCTATCGCCCAGGTTGGAGTGCAGTGGTGCAATCTTGGCTCACTGCAACCTCTGCCTCCTGAGTTCAAGCAATTCTCCTACCTCAGCCTCCTGAGTAGCTGGGATTACAGGTGTGAGCCACTGCACCTGGCCAGAAATTCTTCTTGTTTTAAGCCACCCAGTTTGTGGTCATTTTAATGGCAGGCACGGGAAACTCATACAACATATATACATGGAGATATAGGTATATTCACGTACACACGTGTATGTACAGTCATATGCTGCATAACGACAGATTGCATATGTGATGACAGTTCCACAAGATTGTAATGGACCTAAAACATTCCTATTATAAAGTGCTGTCCTAGCCTTCCTAGGGTTGTAGCGCAAATGCATTACTCATGTGATTGTGGCCATGCTGGTGTAAACAAACCTACTATGTTTTCAGTTAAATAAAAGTGTGCATTAACACCCTAGGCCTTCATATCCACTCATCACCCACTCACGGACTCACCCAGAGCAACTTCCAGTCCTGCAAGCTCCATTCACGGTAACTACCCTATACAGGGCTACCATTTTATATCTTTGATGCTGCACTCTTACTGTACCTTTTCAGCGTTTAGATGCACAAGTACTTGCCACTGTGTTGCAGTTGTCTAGGGTGTTTAGTAGGGTATTGTGCTGTACAGGTTGGTGGCCTAGGAGCAATAGACTCTGCCATATAGGCTAAGTGTGTAGTAGGCTGTGCCATATAAGACTGCATAAGCACACTCACTCCAGGATGTTTGCACAAGAACCAAATCACCCAAGGACACATTTCTCAGAAGTATTCCTGTCATTGAGTAACACATGACTGTTTATACATACACATAGGCATAGACATATAGAAAAAACAAATGTAACTGAAATGGAATCTGGCAACATTCAAAAACCAAGGCAGCTTTTCTCTGGGTCTCTCTCACAGGAGTCAGCATCCCTTTGCACATGGAATCCAATGTGCTTCTCTGCGTATATGATCCATCTTCTATCATGGGCCATCATTAGGCCCAGCTTAGAAGACATCAATAAAAACATGGCCTTTATTAGGTGGCAGTCACCTCAAATTTTACATTATTCCAGTGGCCGTGTGTGACATCCTATAAACAGTAGCAACAACCCTTGCGTTCTCTGTATCTTGCTTGTCTTTCTAGAGCATTATCACAGGAACACAAGGTTTGTAAACTATTTGCTCCTCCTTTCGCCTATAAACTCCTCTTTTCCCCATAACTAATGAAGGAGTGGTAGATTCAGAGTAGGTCTATATATGCAGGCGTCTGTGTGTGCGTGTGTGTGTATCAATATCTATGTGTGTATGTGTGTATATATGTACGTGTGTGTATATATCTATGTTTGTATGTGTATATATGTATATATGTGCTTGCCTATATCTGTGTGTGTATATATGTATATATGTGTGTGTATGTATCTATGATAGGTTGTTCTTGATACTCCCTCCTATGAGAGAATCTAATATATATAAATAATAGTATATGTAATATTATATATAATATACAAATATAGGTATTAAATATTTGTTCATATTTATTATATATAAAACTTTCATATATAAATATACTT
>NW_016813947.1:58109-68476 GCF_001698545.2 Rhinopithecus bieti | reverse complement strand
TTATATATTTTTATTTTTATATTAGAAACATATATATTATGTTTACATATTATATTTAAATATTGTATTTATATATTATATACTATTTAGTCTTTGTGCGAACATCCTAGAGTGTACTTACACAATGTTAGATGGTACACCAGTGTATATATACTCATATATATATGAGATTCTCCAAAGTGTTTCCAATAAAATTACCATCTAACTGGCCATTGTGCTGTCCTAGGATTCACGACTAGAAGAAACACTAGTTTCTTCTCTCAAGAGTTTAAATATTATTAAAGATGTGTGGACACAATATAATAATAACAGTGGTAATATTGAAAGTAATTACAGTAAAAGCATATAATTATTTGACAAGAGCTTTATGAACGGTAATGCTTAACAAGATAGCAGTGCAAAAGTGAACATAAAGAAGATTGGGTTTTGAGAACTGTATACCTAATTTGAAGCCATGTGAATAAACGAGTTCTGATCAGAATGAGAATTCGAAGGAAGAGGAGTATTCTGTTCAAACTGTGTCTTACCTGGAGGAATAACAAGCATCAAAGATGGGAGAAACTGATTGCATAGAAATATAGTAGAAACAAATTGTGGATGAGAGTCTACATCCACAAAAGCTATTGATGAAATGGATTTCAAGGAAGACCTAGTGAAATGGTCAAACATTTTCAGGAAAATCACAGGAAATTGCTGGGAAGTTTACAGAATTGGATAAAGCACAGGCAGCACAGTCTCACTGCGAAAATGATTGCAGCTAAGGTATATTGGATGTGTAGACTATACCACACTTGGTGCCAGCTATTTATGCTCATTTCATCATTGATCAGCACATCAGTTGCAGAAGGCAGATAATAATCTTCAACTGGTTTCCCAGAGTCTGAAGTCATCTGGACACATTCCGAGAGTGACAGATGGCCGACTTGCTGGGGGGACAACTCTCTTCTTCCCTCTTGCATGGAAACCTTTCAAATTCTAGCACATGTTAAAAAGGAAGCCATTTCCTCAAAGCACCATTTCTTCTTTGCCTATTCCCCTGACCAAATTGCTTCCTTTGATTTTACATCCAACTGCAGTCGTTTCAAAGGATCAGAATTAGCAGAAATGCTATTAATCAACAGCAAAAGTTACTCAAATTCTGAGTTAACAAGTGCCATTTGGAAATTCAGCTGCAGAAACTCAAGTAAGAAACTAGAGAAACCTATGACGTAATAGGAGATTTGACAAACTTCTCTAGGGAACCGATACAATAACTAGACACAAAATCAGTAGAAGACTGTAAATACCTAAAATTGGAAAACATTATTAGTCAACTAGACTTGTAATCTACAAAACCTTATATCCACAATGTAAAATACACATTCTTTAGAACATGTGGAATATCCACTATGAAAGGAAAATATATTGGAACCCCCAAGTCACTAAGCTAAAGGGAAAAGTCCAGCTGGGAACTGCTTAGGGCCAACCTGCCTCCCATTCTATTCAAAGTCACCCTTGTACTCACTGAGATAAATGCATATCTTATTGCCTCCTTTGGAGAAGCTAATCAGAAACTCAAAAGAAAGCAACAATTTGTCTCTTATCTACCTACGACCTGGGTGCCCTCTCTGCCCTCTCCCCACTTCCAGTTGTCCCACCTTTCCTGGCTGAACCAGTGTTCCTCTTACATATGTTGACTGATGTCTCACGTCTCCCTAAAGTGTATAAAACCAAATTGTGCTCTGACCACCTTGGGCACATGTTGTGAGGACCTCCTGAGGTTCTGTCACGGGGGCACATCCCCAACCTTGGCCAAACAAACTTTCTAAATTAACTGAGACCTGTCTCAGGTTTTGTGGTTTAGACCACCAAACAGACTACATCCTGGGCCATAAAGCAAATTTCAGTAACTTTCAAAGGAAGATTATCACATAGATTTTTTTTCTCTGAACACAGAGACTCACCACTACAAAAATTCTAAAATGTTTGAAATTAAGAAAGAAAATTCTAAGTAGTTACTACCAAGGAAAACTAAACATGGAAATTAGAAAATATTTTAACTAAAAAACAAGAAAACGTTAATGAGACACCTGGCAAGTTTTTTGGAGGCCGTGAAAAACAGTGCTAAGCAAATTTAATTGTTTTAAGTAAATGTAACCCTTGAAAAACATGAGGGTTAGGGACACTGATCCCCACCCACACTCAACAATCTGCATTTAACTTTTGACTGCCCCAAAACTCTCCTCCTAATAGCCTACTGTTGGCTAGAAGCCTTACTGATAACATCAACAGTTGATTAACACATATTTTGTATATGATATGATGTATTCTTATAATAAAATAAGCTAGAGTAAAGAAAATGGTACTAAGAAAATCATGAGAAGGAGAAAATATATTTACAATTCTTAAGTGGAAGTGTATCATCATAAAGGTCTTCATCCTCATTGTCTTCACGTTGAGTAGGCTGAGGAGGATGAGGACAAGAAGAGTTTGGTCTTGTTGAGTGAGGGATGGCAGAAGTGGAAGAAAATTCATGCATGAGTGGACTTGTGAGGTTCAAATCCGTGCTTTCCAAGGGCCAACTGTACTATTTATTAGTCATGTGAGACTGGGCTCTGGAAGAGAAATTTGTAACAGAGGGATGAAAAATGAGTCTCTGTGATATATAGATGACATTCAATGGCATGCCACGGTATGAAACGAGTGAATGTCAGTAAAAGACTGAGTCAGAATTTGACAATATCAAGATGTCAGGGAAAAGCAAAGGAAATGGTAGACTGAGAATTAGCAACCAGTATAGTAGGGAAAAAAACACACACACACAAGGAAGCATGTTGTCCTAAAGACCCGTACACAAAAGTGATTAGCTGTTTCAAGACAGAGACTGAGAATTGAAAATAGGATTCATCACTGTAAAGTTACCAGTAACCTTTACAGAAATAATTTCCCAGAAACAGTGGCACCAAAACCTTGAATGGAGTACTATTAAAAGAGAATGGGCAGGTGGGAAAATAGAGGTACGGTAAGGAGACAGAGCCATTATTGAGGAATTTTGCTAACATAGGAGCAAAAAAACGTGGGGCAGGGAGGGGGTCATGGTGGCATTACCTGATTGAAAAAATGAGATTGTCTCAGCTGCTTTGACAAAATATATTAGATTGGTAATATATAAACAATAGAAATGTATTTCTTACAGTTCTGGTGTCTGAGAAATCCAAGATGAAGTCATGGCAGTTTCAGTGACTGGTGACAACCTGCTTCCTGCACCTTTGTGCTGTGTCCTCACATGGTGGAAGAGGCGAGAGAGCTCAGCGGAGTCCCTTTTATAAGGGCGCTCATTCCATTCATGAGGCTTCACCCTCATGACCTCATCACCTCCTGAAGTCCCCACCTCCATCTACCATTGAGACATGCTTTGGCTATGTCTCCACCCAAATCTCACGTGAATTGTAATCATCTGCATGTGCCAAGGACAGGGCCAGGTGGAGATAATTGAATCCTGGGGGCGGTTTCTCCAATATTACTCTCATAGTAGTGAATAAGTGTCATGAGATCTGATGGTTTTATAAATGGAAGTTTCCCTGCACAAGCCCTCTTGCCTGCCACCATGTAAGACATGATTTTGCTCCTCATTCGCCTCTTCCATGATTGTGAGGCTTCCCCAGCCATGTGGAACTGAGTCCATTAAACCCTTTTCCTTTATCAATTACCCAGTCTCGGGTATATCTTTATTAGCAGCATGAGAACAGACTAATACACATTGCAATGAGGGTTAGGATTTCAACATACACATTTCAGAGGACACAAAAATTCTTACCATAGCAGGAATCAAGATAATTGTTTTGAAAGACAGAAACTATGACAACCTTTGTGTGCTTGTGTGGATGGAAAGATTTCATTAGGGCACCAGTCAACTAGCTGTATTTTTGAAAGGAAAAGAGAAGAGAGAATCCATTGTGAAGATGAAGGGATTGTGTTTACAGGAAATACATGTACCATTCATCTGCATTAAGAACGGGTAGGTTGAGATGTTGGTAGCTTGGTGAACGTGCAGGTGGAAGCCCGTGGAAGCTTGTGTGTCATTCCTTCCCTGCTCTTTTTGAAAGAGAACTTCATCTCCTGATTAGCAGAGTAAGTGTTGGGATTCCAGGAAAGGAAACTGCAAAACATCTCTCGGAAGGAGTTGAAGGATTCATAGGCTGGAAAAGTACAGCAGGAGCACCTGGAAGCCCCACTTGGAGCTCAAATACAAAGTCTGATCAGTTGGTACAGTTGTTTGTGTACATGGATGAAAGTCAATGGGGTGTAGGTAGAGTTTTATTCAACCCAAATTGTGGCTGCAACCTAGTACAAAACAAAGCAAGACAGAAGCAAGAGATTTGGGGAATTGGCACGGGAGTAATTATGATGTTAGGCCATGGGATTTCAGTGGGGAAATAGGGGAAAAGAAAAAGAAGGCGTGTTTCAGTGAACATTTGGTAGGCTCTGTGGATAGGGTATGCTGGTGGGGTCGATGATGTTCTAAAAAGCTATGGGAGACTGGCAGTGGTGAGCTGCAAAGATTGTAGTTATTAGAAAGGGGATGTTGTATTATTAAGAATATAAAGGAGTGGTGCTTATTAGAAATTATAATATGTAAAGAATTAGGTAAAGTAGAGAAAAAATCATTGGAGGTAAGATTTTCAAGAACTGAATTGTGAAGGTGTTGAAAAATTATATGTATGTATGCTAATATCAAAAATGAAGGCTGGGCAAAGTGGTTCACACCTGTAATATCAGCATTTTGGAAGGCTGAGGTGGGAGGATCACTTGAGGCTGGGAGTTTGATATCAGACTAAGGAACATAGCAAGACACAGTCTGCACAAAAAATAAAATAAAATAAAATAATTAGCTTGGCATGGTGGTGCATGCCTGTAGTCCCAGCTACTCAGGAGGCTGAGGCCTGAGGATCACTTGAGCCCAGGAGTTCCAGGTTGCAGTGGTCCATGATTGCACCATTGCACTCCAGCCTGGGCCACAGGGCTAGACCCTGCTCAAAAGAAAACAAAAAAAGAATTAGGTGGGGAGTATAATTGGAAATGATGAGAATTAAGCAGGAGGTACAATGTTGAGAAATGAAAGGGACTAATTTGACTGCCAGTAAAAGAGGGTGATATAATTTCACGTCATAAGATTATAGAATAATGAAATCGGTATAATCAGAGGGTATGACATCTAAAGCTGGGTGGCTTAAGAAGCCATATGGCAAGTGGTCTGAGGGTGAAAATTGGAACGAGGCAAATGTGGAAACTAATTCCAGCTCCAGTACAAGGCTTTGAGGCAATTATTCTGCCCCCTGCACCCAACTCAGAACCTTAAATAGCTGCAGGGGAGGTGATGTCCTGGAGGGAGAGTTTTAGAACCAGTAGTAACAGGAAGAGCTCTATCATTCCAAGGGGCAGTGGGAGGATCTCAGAAGTTGTGTACAGGAAGGAGATGGACCAACAGACTGCAACCAGAGAATATTGGAGTCCAGGAGGTGAGGTGGGCTGACCTGTAAGCTAGTGCTATTGTATGACTGATACACACAGAGAAATGGGACATCAGGCTGCTGGGGGAGTGAGGATGTGAGGGCTGCAGGTTAGGCTGTCTGCATTCCTGAAGCTTCCTTCTTACCTCTGGCAATGGAGCCTGGAAGAGCAGGAGAACTATCATCTTGTCTCAGAGCCTCACTTTTGGGTGGTTATGTGGCTCTGGACCCTCTGAAATCTCTAAAATCACTCCTATTTACACAACTGTATAATTATTAAGAACTGTATGATGGCAAATAAGAATGGCCTCGAAACACTAGGAACCAAACCCAGCCAAAAACAACTAGCAATCCTCAGTATGCGCTTATTAAATCAATGCTATAGAATCATCTTACCTTGTTAACACTTAAAAAGTCCCACGGAGGTTTTCTTCAGTAACTTGCTCAGCTTGTGTCTTCAACAGCTTCCCATGTCCCTCGTTGGTTATAGATCCTTCCTATGTAGATGGTCTATGGAACTGACTACTTTTAACATGGCACACATCAAAATTGTTTTTTTGCTTTTTTTGGAATTCAAGAGCTTGTAATAAAAGACATCAGTATTGTTTTCATGTTTCAGAAATAAGCCAATTTGCTTTTTAACTTGCAGTAAGTCACAGCAAAGAAAAGAATTAAAGGTAAGTATCTTATATATGCAAAATGTATACAGTGCTATGGAAAGTTTAGCAGTAATATCCATATACATGCTGAAGAAAAGTTGAATACCATATAGCAAGGAATTTGATATTACATACGTTGGTTTCCTGATCTTTCAACAGGACTGAACACCAAGGTGCATAAAAATTCACAGACATTGGAGATGCTCTTAAGCGGAAAACAGAATCAACTTGGTGGGACAAAACTGGTTTGAGGAATTATCCCTTAGAAATGTTGCAAAGAGTGCAATGGCCACCTACTGTCACCAAGAGCTGCTGATTTTGCTGGAAAGAGCTTCCCAAAATTGCCTCAGGCAGCTGCTGGTGGAAGGCAATCTGAAGCTCATGGGACTGGACTTGACTTCAAGTTCATAAACTACCAAGTATATTAAGTTGGTTGTCCCCAATATTTCTACAGTTTACTGCGATCCCAGTGTAAATCATTTTGTTGGGCTTTTAAAGAGGTTTGTGAATTTGAAGTCAGGAGTAAGAAGAGAGAAGAAAGAGATTCTGTTAAAAATATGATTACCATTTGTGTTATCAAAGAAGGAGAAAAATTAAAAGAGAATATGTAATGGCATTTTAAAATGTCATATATATAGTAATAGAGAATAAGACAGTAGTTCCCAGGGACGGGGTGGCGAGTAGGAAAGGGCAAGATGTACATCAAAGGATATGAAAATAGCAAACATGTAGATGAATAAACCTAAAGGTCTAATGTATAACTTAAGGGCTATAGTTAATAATACTGTATTGTCTATAGGATTTTTACTAAAGGAGTAGATTATAACTTATCTTGCCAGAGGGGGAAAATGAGTAACTATGTGTTATGATGAATATGCAAATTTATTCCACTATAGTAAATGTTTTACTATATATGTAACTTATAATACCATGTTGTATAACTTAAATATATACAATAAATTTATTTTTAAAAAGAGAGTATGTAATATGCAATATACATATGAATGTGTGTGTATATATATACACATACACAAATATAAAATTTAAATGCACTTATAATTTACAATTTGCCTATATTACAATTTACTCTTGAATTTACAGAATTCTTCACCTGCTCAGATGAGAAGAGAAGAAATTGTAAAGACAGAAAGAAAATATGATGGAATAAAAGCAAAGTTACACCAACAACCTGTTTTCAGATTTCCCTGACCATGGTATTCTCATTGCCTGAGAATGTTTTGGGTTTAATACCATAATTTGTGATGCTTAACCATACTTTATGCATTGAGCATAGAGCGGAAATATGAAAACAAAGATTGTCTGCAGACTATTTCTTTTGATTTATGCAGCCTACACTCAGACAATGCAATTTCATTTTGCTAAATTAGGTCTTTAGTAAAATCTCATACATGTATTCTAGGTTTTCAGTTTTCGAAGGATGGTTATTGTACACCCTAATTTTGAAAATTAAATACAGTCTCCAGATGGATTCATTTCACTTTCTGTTAAAAGTCTATTATAACTTCTGCTAAAATGTATGGTTAAATATTGTTATTGCCAACAACTAGCATAACTATGCATTAAAGATTCAGGATACACGAGAACAGGGCTTACGTAAATAATATGCTAAAACAGATGTCTCTGTAAGTAGTGATGATATTAAGAAACAATTCTGAATGAAGACTCTACAACCAGTCAGAAATAATTAGTGATAACCTGGTTAAAAATAGAATAACAGTGTACTGGATATACACAAGCAGGTTTCATTAACCTAATGCATCTCCTTCATGTTTGTTGATAAGTCAGTAAGTTATTAGACCGTCTTCAGCTGTTCAACAATATTACACAGTTTTATTACTATCCCTGCTGTCACCATAAATTACTTTGTGTTTTCAAGATAACATAACCCGTTTTGCCCTGCTAGTCTTTCTGATGTAGTTTTTCTTGGTGAAAAGGCCCAATATTGAGGAATAAATATATGGTAGCATTTCTAGTTGGATCAATGCAAATCCATACACTTTTTTCTTTTTAATGGAGTTTTGCTCTTATTGCCCAGGCTGGAGTGCAATGGCACGACTTCGGCTCACTGCAACCTCCACCTCCTGGGTTCACGTGATTCTCCTGCCTCAGCTTCCCGAATAGCTGGGATTACAGGTGCCTGCCACCATGCCCAGCTAGTTTTTTGTATTTTAGTAGAGACAGGGTTTCACCATGTTGGCCAGGCCGGTCTCGAACTCCCGACCTAAGGTGATCCACCTGCCTTGGCCTCCCAAAGTGCTGGGATGACAGGAGTGAGCCACCACGCCCGAACTCCATAAACATTTTTAATGACACACAACATGCATATAATATGAATATTTCTAACCGAATATTAAATAGCTTGTTTTTTTCTTTGAATTTTGCAGAGACAATTGATAAATGAATTGAAAGGTGACTCCTACCTTAAGAGGAAGTCAGATAACTTTCTTACAAGAAGTCTAAAATCCTCAGATTGGTTTATTACAACATACAGCAATAAAAGCACAGAACACTTCATTATGTACTGGCAGCTCGGCTTTACTGTATTTTCCCAGACACTGTTATAACACTTTTATATGTTGGGTTTATTAAACATTTTTATGGCAGTTAATCTGCAATAAAATTTTTTATTTAATTTAAGGGGTATATGTGGTATAATACTTAAGTGTAACGAACTACAGAGGAATAGGTAATACACCTTCTCCTCCCAAACCATGGACAGCTCCATGCATACTTGATCACGCCTGCTGCTCTTGGGTCAACAAGTCCTTGATTCCGATCCTTGATGATGACAAAAATTCTGCATTTTATATATATAAAGGGAGAAATAGAAAATCCATCTATCGCTTCTGGTCAAGATCTGTGCGAGAAGGAGGAATGTGTTTGCTGAGAGTTCGACATCACACTCAAACACACACACACAGCTGGCTGAATCTCACCTGGCACCACTTTGGTACATTCTCTTCTTTGACTTCTATATTTAAGGACCTCTGTGGTTACATTGGTATCATCTGGAGAATCCAGGAAAATTTCCCTGTGTCAAGGTCAACAAATAAACAAATACTAACTTCAAAACAGAAAAAAGAAAACACATCTATTGAAAAATTTCACTAAGTCACAAAACATTCTTAATGGTAAAACAATAGATAACATGCTTTGACTGCTTATTGAATTCTATGTACCATGATAAGCAGTCTCCAAGCATTCTCATGTATTTCTCGTGTCCACCCTATCAACTAGGTATTTATTGTTATCTCATTTCACAGAAGAGGAAACTGGGGATGAGAACTTAAAAAACAATAATATTCATTGTGAAAGATACACTGATTTCCTGGGCCAGAGTGAAACCAGTAGCAAAATCAGAGTTAAGAAAGAGAAGACTCATACTGAGCTACTTCCCATTTTGTATAAAAATAAGATTCAATTTTTCTTAATATATCAGTTTTGGAAGAGTTATTTTGATGATTAAATGTGGTAGTAATAATAACAACCTTACAATAATCCTTGGCCTTTGGAAGTTACTATCCATCTCTCTTTTATTAGTTTTAGTTACTGTTCATCTTCTCTTGTTAATATCAAGATTTGTTCATGAGAAGAGGACTAACCAATCCAACAGAAAGTTTGTACTTTGAAAAAATCCTAAATCTGAAGCATGTGCATTTAAAAATAGCAACAAAATAAATCTTGTTGTCCATTGCAAGAGATTGCTTCTGGTACTGTATGTAAAGAGGAAGAATTAGTTATTTCAGTCTAAATATATGACATATAGATAAATGTGTATCTAGGTGATAATATATGGTATTGTTTTCTATCAACTTTGTGGAAGCTAATTCAGTCTAAGATTATTTTTATGGGCTATTTTTTTTTAATTGCATGTATCTCATAAGACACAAAAAGAGAGGAAGTCACTAAGTAAGCTACATAATTTTAAAGCGACATTATTGTGAGAAACATTGAAATCTTTTAATATTGTTTAAAAGCAAACAATAGAGAAAACATAATTGTGTAACATGCTAGGAGACTACTTTTCTTAACTCCTTTACCTCAATAACAATTTTCTGCCTGTCTTCTATACTATTGCTACTAAGAAACCCAATAAAAGTTTTTTCTTTTCCTTCCTCTTCCTCTTCTTCCTCTTCCTCCTCCTCCTCCTCCTTTTCCTCTTCCCCTTCCCCTTCCCCTTCCCCTTCCCTTTCTTTTC
>NW_016813947.1:49434-56914 GCF_001698545.2 Rhinopithecus bieti | reverse complement strand
TATGAAATTAACTACTCTTCCTTAATATATGCTTGCCTCTGTTCTCAGAGGTAGCCACTTACTAGTAATAGGTATACTTTTTTCTTTTTCTTTTTCCTTTTTTTTTTTTTTTTTGAGACAAGCTCTTACTCAGTTGCCCAGGCTGAAATGCAGTGGCTCAATCACAGTTCACTGCAGCCTTAACCTCCTGGGCCCAATGATCCTCTCACCTCAGCCTCCTATGTAGCCAGGACCACAGGTGTGTACTACTATGCCTGGTTAATTTTTTAAATTTTTGTAGAGCTGGGGTCTTGCTATGCTTCCCAGGCTGGTCTTGAACTCCTGCGCTCAAGTGATCCTCTCGCCTTGGTCTCCCAAAGTGCTGAGATTACAGGCATGAGCCACTGCGCCCTGCTGGTATACATTCTTTATGGGCACATTTTTCCTATGCTGACTAAATATATGTTCTCCTGTAATGATAAAATTCTGACGAGTGCCATTTTTCAATTTACATTTTCACTCACCTAGGCTGATACTTGTGGATCTGGTTCATTCTTTAAAAATGTGTGTCTTAGTCTGCTTTCTGTCACTTATAAAAGAATTCTGAAACTAGATAATTTATATCTTAAGTAAAATCTTTCTTAAAATTTTGGAGGTGAGAAGTACAAGGTCAAGAGCCTTCATTGTCTGAGAGCTTTCTTGCTGTGGGTACTCTTTTCAGAGTCCCATGAGGTGGTGAAGGACATCATGTGGTTAGGGGGCTAAGTGTAATAACATCTTTTCTTCCTCTCCTTATAAAGGCATAAGTCCCACTCTCATTACGACTCTTCAACCCATTACACTCCCATTATAAGCTAATAACCCGTTAACTCATTAATTGATGAACGGATTAATCCATTCACAAGGATAAGCCCTCATGGCCCAATCATCTCAAGGCCCTAACTCTTAATCCTGCCACACTGGGGATCAGGTTTCTACAAGAGTTTGGAGGAGACAAATATTCAAACCCTAGCAATGTTATAAGATGCAGTTCAATTTTCTTAACAGTTGCAAATTGCTGCACCTACTGATAGCAGAGATTTGCCCATACTGTCATAAAAACAAACTGTTACTCACTTTGTAATATTTACTCTTAAGAAACAATACGAAGATTACCATCCCTGATATCGTTTGGCTCTGTGTCCCCACCCAAATCTCATGTTGAGTTGTAATCTGAGTATTGGAGGTGGGGCCATGTGGGAGGTAATTGGATCATGGTTGTGGTTTCTAGTGGTTTGGCACCATCCTCCTAATGCTGTCCAGTCATAGAGTTCTCATTCAATCTGGTTGAATGTGTGGCACCTCCTTCTTTTCTCTCTCTTCCTCCTGCTCCCATCATGTGAGATGTGCTGGCTTCCCCTTCACCTTTTGCCGTGATTATAAGTTTTCTGAGGCATTCCCAGTCTCCTGTAGAGCCTGTGGAAATGTGAGTCAATGAAACCTATTTTCATTATAAATTACCTAGTGTCTGGTAGTTCTTTATACTTCTTTATAGCAGTGTGAGAATGGACTAATACAAAAAATTGGTATCAAGAGAGCACCTTGTGCTGCCATATACATTTATCTAGTATAAAGGTAAAACTGCTGGGTAGAAAGCTGAGCCTGTCTGCAACTTTCCATGGTATTTCAGTTTTGCTGAGTTGAGCACTGGTACTAATTTTCACATAGCCATCATTGCATTTGTGTGTGTATATGCGTGTGTGTGTGTGTGCGTGTGGTGTGCACTCTTCATGACTTTCTGACCCTATAAGATGTTACAGACTCGTCTTATACATTCCCTGCGTCATTCCTACATTCAGCCATTTTTCCCAGGATCCTTGGCTAATTTTAATGGAAAAGAGTATGAGAAACCAAATTCTGGCCACCAGATGTGCTTGTTCCTACTAGAGTATTGTTTCTTCAAGGACTTCTCTGCTGACAGAGCAAGAAAACATATGTGTGCAAAGTAACCCATGTGTATATACATACTGCTAAATATTTCTATATGTAATTATTTGTGTCTGTATGAAGCTATACATAATTTTATCCTGAGGACTTCAACTCTCTCTAATCTATTGCCGCATGGGTTTTACTAATTTCTTTCAATACTAGCTCCCACTCCAATGGTGAGAAACCTGCCTCCCACCACCTGCCATCTATTGTCTTAATTGAATTCCAGTACATATATGTAGTGGTTTTAGAACTGTTAACCGCTACGCTTGTAGGAAACAGCTTTATCAACCAGAGAACAGTGATTTATCAGCAGTTCCTTTTGCCTTTAGTCTTAAAGATTCACAGAGATGCAAAGTAATATTAGGCTAGAACTGCTGGTCTCTCCTTCAGTGAGATTGCTTCTCACACTTGTAACATTATCAAATTCTTCTATTTCAGTGTGCATATCATCCTGGGATCCCCTAAATTCCTATATTTTGTTGTTTCTGTTTTCTTTTAAGTTGCATACATTTAGTTTCATCTTCATGCTGTAGGGTTTTATGATTTTAGACAACCATATAGTGTCACGTATCCACTATTACAGTATCATGCACAATACAGTCAGGCCTTTGTATCCCTTGGTTTTGCATCAATGGATTCAACCAACTGCATTATGAAAGTGCTGAAAAAAAAATGGATGGTTGCATTGGCACTGAACATGTACATACTTTTTTCTTGTTACTCCCTAAAGAAAACAGTATAACAACTATTTACATAGCATTTACATTGTATTAAGTAGTATAGATATAATTTAAAGTATACAGGAGGATGTGTGTTAGTTATACTCAAATAATACAGCATTTTATATACTGGACTTATTCATCCTGTGGATTCGGTATCCCTGTAGTTTTGCCTAGTCAAGAATATCATATCAACAAAATCATGCAGTATAAAATCTTTTAAGATTGACTTTCTTCACTTAGCAATAAGCATTTAAGGGTTCTCCATGTCTTTATGACTGATTCATTCTATTTTTGAAAACTGTCTTAGTTCATTTGTGCTGCTGTAACAAAATATCTTAGACTGGGTAATTTGTAAAGAGCAGCAATTCATTTCTTACCATCTGGAGGCTGGGGAGTCTAAGATCAAGCTGTTAGCATTAGGTGTTTGGTGAGAGGCTTTTTGTCACAGCCTCCTATGGCAGAGGAATAGAAGAGAGAGAGAGAGAGTGAACTTACTTCTGCAAGCTTGTTTTCTGAGGTCCTAATCCATTCATGAAGGTGGAGCTTTCATGATTTAGTCACTTCCCCCCAATCCCCACCTCTTACTACCACCTCAATGGGGATTAAATTTCAACATACATTTTGGAGGGAACATCATCATTCAAGCCATAACAAATAGTGTCTGAATGGATGAATACACCACTATTTCTTCTGATTAGATAAATGATTTCACTGAGTCTTTTTTTCACCTCACTTACCTGACAGTTAAAAATCCACCAAATTTACAGGGATAAAACTTGTGCCATGACTCCAGTCTCAACAAGCGATGTTTCTCTGCCCCACCCCAGTCCTGCCCCTAGAGTCCTTCACCATGATTGCCAGTGTGAAGAAGAAATCTAACTCTAGGCATGACATTTTTCTCTGCATTCTAGGATTGTATTAAACATGAGGATCACTCCTCTCTCTGGCCTGTTATAAGGTTGTTAATTCTCACATAAGAAGGTTGTGAATTGCTGGCCTACTTAGGAACACAGAAGTCCTCAGGCATTACTGGGTTCTATTGATTGAACACTTTCTGACAAAATCCCATCTGCCTGAGTCTGCACTGAGACACCAAGTTTTAACTGACTAGTTGGCATGGTGTGTGAATCTCTGTCTAGAGGATTAGTTTCCTACAACTGCTGTAACCCATTAACACAAATCTAATGGCTTAAAACAACACAAATTTATTACCTGACATTTCTGGTGTTCAGAAGCCTGGCATGGGTCTCACTGGGCTAAAAGCATTGTGTTGGCATGGTTGAATCATTTTGTTTGGAGGATTTGTGGGGATAATCCATTTCCTTGCCTTTTCCACTCTGGAGGCTGTCATATTCTTGGTTCACAATCTCTTCTTTTTTTCCACTTCTCCTGGAGGCTGTCCACATTCTTGGGCTCATAATCCCTTCTTTTTTATTTATTTGTTTTTGTCTCAGAGTCCACTTTGTCACCCAGGCCTGGAATGCCAGTGGTATAGTGTATTAATACAATCATAGATCCACTACAGCCTTGACCTCTTTGGCCAAGTGACCCCTCCTACCTCAGCCTCCGAGAGCTGGGACTATGGGCTATGCCCTCCACACTGCTAACTTTGGTTATGGTAGGCGATCTTGACTGTATTGTCCAGGCTGTCTCAAAATCCCAGCGCCTCCTCTCACTTAAGTCTCCCAAAGCTCTGAGATCTCTGGTGTGAGACATTGCAGCTCCAGCCAGCCTCTTTTTCATCTTTAAGGTTAACAGGACTGGTCACTCTTCTCACAAAAGTCTTATCTGTAGTCTAAACCTACTCTGCCTCCGTCTTCACATTTCAGGAACCTTGTGGATACATTGCTTGAGTTCACTTGGCTAATCCAGAATACATTTCATCTCAAATCTAAATCTAATCACTCTGCAGACTCCATTTTGTCAAATGTAAGGCCCCATAGTCACGGATTAGGTATTAAATGTGGACATATCTGAGAAGTGGGGTTAGAGGAATTATTCTGCCTCTTCATACAGTTTTGATTTTACATTTATAAACCTGGAATTTACTAAGAGATATATACTTATAGGTGTTTTTAATATACAAAAAGGAATGAGTAAGGGATGATATGTTAATTTACTTGACTATAGTTTTCATTTCGCCACACATAGTTATTAAGCATCCTGGTACACAATTAAAATTTATACAATAAAAAAAAGACCCCTCCAAGGCAGAAGGATTGTTTGAGCCCAGGAAATGAAATATCTGCCTGGGAAACACCAGCAAGACACATTTTCTAACCCAAATTTTTTAGCAATTTAGCAGGTATGGGGCACACCTTGCGTCCCAGATACTCAAGAGGCTGGGAAGGAAGACTCCTTGGAGCATGGAGGCCTGAGGCTGCAGTGATCTACTGATCACATCCACTGCACTGCCAAGACTAGGTTACATGAGCAGACTCTGTCCTCAAAAAGAAGAAGGCGAGAGAGAGGAAGAAGGAGGGAGGAGGGAGGAGGAGAGGAGGAGGAGAGGAAGAGGAGAAAGAAAAAACCCTGAGCAAGTTGAGTGAACATTTGTAAGTCTTATGTTCTTCCATGTAATGGGAATATAATAAAATGAGTTCGTGCCTGCAGGTGAGATAATTAAATGCATCCATATGTGTAAAGACTTGTGGTATGGTGCACAGGGTTAACAAAAGCTGGTTTTCCCCTGTCCTAATCCCTCCTCATAGTCAATTTGCTAAGTCCCTAAAACCCACTCTTAATGAGTTGCCAAAGGCATCTTAATCAGGGTTTTTTGTCCTTGACTATAAATGCCCTAATGACATGTAATAAAAATGTAGAGTCTGTGGCCTTTTGGGGAGTACACAATGAAGGACGTAGATAATTTAGCCTTTGCACCTCATCAGAGGCCAGCACCTGGTTAACTGTGTTCTTTTCTTCAGAATTCTTCACATCTTGGCCTCTCTTGAACAACAACATTTATCATGTTCAGAATGCACTACTTCAAGGATTGCAGCTTTGCTTATTTTTTTAAAGAAAAGCTTACTGCTCTGTGACAGAGTTACTAGTAATATATTGATACTTCCTAAAGAGATTTAAAATGTAAATTTTATTTCCATAATTTTATTGCAAGCTCTGTGAAAAATCATAGGCTGATACGTACCCAATGACATAGAATAAGCTCTTATTTAAAGCCTTTCTTGTTTAACTTTTTATTGTAATGGTAGCATGTAATCATGATAATTTTAAAGGGGTAATCAAGTAATAAATTAAAAAAAGAAAATTTCCCCTTTCTAAGCTTCCAGTTTTTCTTTCCAAAGTAGATCTTTTCAACAGTCATTAGCATTTCTTAAATAATGTTTTCAGATATATTTCAGAATGGTGACATCATCCCATCATTGGCACCACTCAATTCTGGAATAGCCTGACTCCAGAATCCTCCCAATTCACTGTCTCTGTGTCAGCAATACAGAAGTGGAATCCATGATGAATATGAGAATATCTGGGTCAAGGTTGTGGCCTCCTGGTAGTACTTCCTATCTTCTCCTCTAAGGTTTTGCCTAGGAAACCACCTCCTACACTCAGCCACCCTCTCTTGAAACCAGACCTCCATACTCCTTTTAATCCCATTTGCTCATAAGTAGCTAATTTGCTCTCCTCAATGTGCCATTCAATAAGCATTCTTCACATTGGTGGAATTCTCTATTTTCAGGATGGCAAAACCCTATTGGAGAGGGTCTCTTCGGGGAAAAGCTGTTTTGGCTACGTAACACATAATAATATTCCCTATGTAGGAAAGCATAAGGATTCTAGAAATCTTAGAACAAGACAGGGAACGTATCAATGAAATATACATGTGGAAATCAATAGCTCAGCAAGTTATTCTGCCCCAAGTGGAGATTGACTTTGTCTTCTGAGAGACAGGGATCTATTATCACATGAAATGAATGAGTGAATCATAGTGGATTTCTCTCTGAGAAGTTTTACTTTATGTATTTTTGGTGTTTTGTTATGTAACATCAACAGAGACATATTGCACTGATGGTATTGTGCTTTACAATTTTCATTTAGTGATGCTTGTCTTACTATTAAGAAATTATTACTATTAAGCAAGGCTTGTTCAAATCTTGGTTACATGTATTTTCATAAAGGTGTTGTCCTTTCTTTAATTAAAAACTCTTCTAATTAGATTTACACGTATCTATTGACTGTATGAGTTTACATTTCATTTATTGATATGGTGTAAGATTTCATGAAATTTTAAACCAGCCTTAGATTGTGATAACTTCTTCTAATATCTCTTGTTATCACATGTCTTTCAATGGGGTGCATCTACATTATTTTAGTACTTTACCTCCCTTATTTGACATACCCTTTTGGTGTATGAATGGTGTGGAAGTGGTGCATGCAAATATACCTCTTTTTGTAACTAAGCTGTTGATAATAAGGTTTTGGTTCCTCGAGTGCAGTATTTCTCACAATGAGGCAAAGGACCATTGCATTAAGCCAGCTGAGTGATTGAAAAATATGATTTCCCCTTCAGATAACCATTTAACTAGACTATCTTAGAAGACAGCACTTTGGAACATGCATTTCATAAGCACCTCATGTGATTTTAATACATTGTAATGCCTAAATAACACCTTTCCAGACATTACTTATTCTTAAACACTATTTGTCCATTTTCACCATTAGAATCTCTTGTACACCCACTGGGAAAACAAACAAACAAAAACTATGAAACTAGCAAGTTTTACATCTTCCCTTTTTCTCTATTGACATCAAAATATTTAAAGGCGCATTATAGGTACTTTCAGTTTTGTAAC
>NW_016813947.1:35731-49155 GCF_001698545.2 Rhinopithecus bieti | reverse complement strand
TTTCCACAAATTATATTACTTATTTGCTTATCCATTTTGTGTTTTGATTAGATGATTTTTAAAGAGGTAGTAACCTCTACACTGTAGGAGTTCTTACTTTTCATAATGACTACTTTCTTCTGATTTAAGTAGGAAATAATCAAAGTATCCAAATTTGAGAATCTAAATGTATTTACTATGTAGAAATTGTGCTAATCTATTCTCTCAGTGAGTGTAGTTATGGAAAAGTCTGAAGAAAATGTTATCATTTTCTGCCAGTAAATTACTTGCACTCTGTACCTAATTCACATATGTATGATATATACATAATATATCATACAAATCATACAAATGTATCTGTCACTAATATATGCTTACTGTTTACTGTGGATTGAAATTAATCCTTATTTTTCCTTGGGAAATAACATAAAATTTTGTATCTGTCCTTTGGAAAACCCTTTCACTTTTTTTCATGATGTAATTACCCAATGAGTTCTTCTTGCCTGCTGCACAGATGGAGCCAATTCACTGAGACAGTTGTATTTCAGTAGAGAAAGAGTGGAATCACAGGGCTAGGCACAGGAAAGGCATGAGTTTATTACTCAATTCAGACTCACTGAACATTCAGAGGCTAGGGTTTTTTTAAAAAAATAATAATTGGATAGGCAGGTGACTAGGGAATGAAGAATGCTGATTGATTGGGTTGGGGATGAAATCACAGGGGATTGAAGCTGTCTTCAGTCTCTGTGTAGGAGCCACAAGACTAGTTGAGCAAGTTTCCTGGTATAGGTTATTGATCTGGGTGACACCAGCTGGTTCACCAGAATGCAGGGTCCAAAAAATACCTCACTCACCAATCTTAGGTTTTACAATAGTAATTTTATCTATAGGAGCAACTGGGGAGGTCGGGAATCTTGTGGCCTCTGGCTACTTGGCTCCTGAGCCATAATTTCCAACCTTGTGGTTAATTTGTTAGTTTTACAAAGGCAGTGTTACTGTTATCAGTAATTCTTATATTTACAGCACTTCTGACTAGCCAAATTGAAATATGCAAAGGAAATACATTGTAAAATAAAATAAGATTTCAGAACACTCAAAGTTTATGATGCCAAGGGGAAAGTTAAATCCTGGATACTGAGTCACATAGCATGTCTGCAATTTTGCTTTTTAAAGTGTTATTACCTTTATTTTTAAATTAAACTATAAACTAAATTCAATAGGTTCATAGACATATACTCATCTTTAAACACATCACATTGTATATAATAAATATGTACAGCTTTTTTATGCCAACCATACCTCAATAAACTGGTTTTAGAAAAGGAATTCATTACATAAATATTGAAAGAAATCAAAATATTTTACCCGGAAATGTTGTCAACCAAGAGCAATAAAAAATGTCAGATTCTAGCTCCAAGAGTTTATTCAAGACAAAGTCTGAGGACAGGTCACACAGAAAACAAAGATTCTGAAGAAGAGAAGTCAGGGTTCTGAAGTGCAGACATTTTTACTTCCTTATGTGGACAAAGTTGAGGGAAGTTTAACAGAATTTCATTGTCCTTCTCTGTAAGGCTTGATGCATAGTTACAACAATCTGGTTACTTAAAGTGGTGTTTTTCTTTTGGGAAAGGTGTATGCAACATTCCACACTGAAGATGTAACTGTCATCTTGGGTCTTGGGACCATCTGTTCTGAGTTAGGTAAATGATAAAGGATGCAGTTAGTCTATCTATAACATAGATCAATGATGGGAAAGGGGAAGTCTAGTGTCTGGTCTCTTCTAGTCATTTACAGAACAAAAACAATGAGGAAGACAGTTAATCTACAATCTAAAAAGCAAAATTGCAGATACGCTATATGACTCAGTATTCAGGGCTTAACTTTCCCCTTGGCATCATAAACTTAGAGGGTTCTGAAATCTTATTTTCTTTTACAATGCATTTCCTTTGCATCCTTCAAGATGGCTAATCAGAAGTGTTGTAAATACAATAATTGCTAAAAGATGTCTTTTGTGGGGAGATTTGCATCTGTAGAAAAAATCTGCCTCGATACAGCCAGGCTTTCTCTGAGGTCCTCCCTTGTCTCATCTATGAAAGATGAACTAAGAATCTAACACCTTTTAAGACCTGAAAGATATATTCACCATCTAATCTCTCTGAGGGCGCTACCTGGAAGGTTTCATCTGCATAAGGAGACTACCTTTGCTAGCCAGGTGCCTCTACTCCCTCTCCCACAACCTGTCTTCACACGATAACCTGATTTACTGCTATAATCTGTTTTTGCACATGCTCTGAGCCATTATTCTTTACGTAACTCCAGGATGGTAAAAAACCATCAACCATCTGGCCTTTTTTTTTAAGAAATTTTGTAAGACTCCACCCACATTAATAAATTCATATTGTAACCTCCTTTGCAAAATTCTGACAGTAAGAGAAACCTGACATGGCTGACTCCATCTTGCTTCTAGGCTCACAGGTTGGCTGTCTTCGTTCATTCTTGGGCATGGGTCAAGCTAATGTTGAGATAAATTTAGTTTATAGTTAATTTCATTATTTCTATGTTTTTTGAGACAGGGTCTCCCACTGTCACCTAGGCTGGAGTGCAGTGGTAAATTTTGGCTCAATGCAACCTCCACCTCCCAGGCTCAAGTGATCCTCTTACCTCAGCCTCCCCAGTAGCTGGGACTACAGGCACAAGAAATCGTGCCTGGCTAATTTTTTGTATCTTTTTGTAGAGATAGGGTTTTGCCATGTTGCCCAGGTTGGTCTTGAACTCCTGAGCTCAAGTAAGCCTCCTGACTTGGCTTCCCACAGTGCTGGGATTACAGCTGTAAGCCACTACTCCCAGCCTATAGTTTAAATTATAATAGCATTTTCTAAAACTGCCTTTGTAAACTTATAAAAGACTTTCAGGTTAGGAGGATGAGAGGGGTCTGACTTCTAGTATGATGTAAGCATAGTTAAATAAATACCAGCCAATATTTAGGAGGTCACAAGATTTTCAACTTCCCCAATTACTCCTGCAGATAACATCACTATTATAGAACCCAAGATTGGCCTTTTGAGATGTCTTTTCAGGTTTTTTTGCATTTCTGACTACCAAAGACTGTACCAGGACCCACCAATCAGTTTTTTGGCTCCCACTCAGGAACTGACTCAGTGAAAGAGGATAGCTTCAGCTCCTATGATTTCATCTCCAACCCAACCAGTCAGCACTCCCCACTCCTGGGCCTCCTACTCACCAAACTATCTTTGAAAAACCCTAATCTCCAAATGTTTGAGGAGACAGATTTGAGTAATAATAAAACTCTGGTCTCCTGTTTAGCCAGCTCTGAGTGAGTTAAACTCTTCCTCTATTGCATTTTCCTCGTCTTGATCAATCAGTTCTCTCTGGGCAATGGGTAAAATGGGCCCATGGGGCAGTTACAGTATGGAACCTTATTAATCTGTCTACTGTCAGTTGATTTTTAGTGAATGTTCAGAGAGCAAAGGGGAGGTTTTTCCTTGGCTCCTACAACATAAACAGAAATGGTTATATATGTAGATGTAGACATTGATATGGAAAAAGAAGTAAAATGTTGACAGGTAATGAGGTACCATAGACTAAATGTTTGTGTACCCCCCATAGGCTGAAACCCTAACTCCCAGTGAGATGTATTTGAAAATGGAGCATTAGGAAATAATCTATTAGTTTTAGATGATGTCCTGAAGGGGGGCTCCCATGATGAGATTGGTGCCTTTTAAGAAGATGAACAGCCCAGAGCTCTCTTTTCTCTCTGTCATTGAAACCACCCTTGCAAAATTATGACTGAGACAGTGAAAGAGATCTGACCCAACCAACTCCATCCTGCTTCTGACTTCCAAGCTGCTCTTGTTTATTCCCGGGCGTAGGCTGAACTAACTTTGGGAGGAACTTAGTCTATGGTTTAAAACAAAGAATAGTCCCTTCTCAAAACAAACTTCCTTCTTGCCTGGGGGCTAGACTGCCTTTGTAAAACTAATAAATTAGCCACAAGATTAGAAATTACAGTTTAGGAGTCATGCAGCTGGAGGCTACAATATTCTAAGCCTCCCTAAACTGCTCCTAAGATCAGTGCTTGAGATATTTTGCAGACCCTGCACTTGATGGATCCGCTAGCACCATGCAGATGGATAAACTGGCTCATCTGATCTTGTGGCCACCACTCAGGAACTGACTCAGCCCAAGAGGACAGCTTAAATTCCCTATGGCTTCATCTCCAACCCAACCAATTAGCACTCTTGACTCACTGGCCTTTCCCTCCACCCACCAAATTATCCTTAAAAACTCTGATCCCTGAATGCCTGGGGAGAGTGATTGGAGTAATGATAAAACTCCAGTCTCCTGCACAGCCAGCTCTGCATGAACTACTCTTTCTCTATTGCAATTCCCCTGTCTTGAGAAATCAGCTCTGTTTAGGCAGCGAGCAAGATGAATCCACTGGGTGGTTACACCCTATGAAGATATAGTGAGAAGTTGACCATCTACAAACCAGGAAGACAGCCCTCTCCAGAAACCAGGTTGGAATCTTGATGATCTTGGACTTCAAGATTCAAAAACTCTGAGAAATAAGTTGTATAAGCCCTCCAGTTCATGGCATGTGTAACAGCAGCCTGAAGAGTCCTTCAAGAATCCATTGCATAGACATAGATCTATGTACACATGTAGAAATATATGAAAGCCTTTAACAACTGAGGACACATCTTTTAGATGTCTATGAAAGAGTCACAGATACAAACATAGTGTCAACCTTAAATAACTAAAAAGATCAGAATCTAATTCAAATAAAGTTTATTCAAGAGCAATGTGTGAAGATGGATGAATCACACCCAGCACACCAACTCCAAAATTATGGAGTAGGCAAGTTAAGGTTTCATTTATAAAGGCAGAGATAGAGGGATTTTTAGCAAGATTACCACATTATTCATACAAGGTTGGCACATATTTACAGCCGTTGGACTGGTTATAGGCAGTTTCTTTTTGGGAAGAATACATTTAACATTTTTTTAACAGAGGGTGTAATAGTCATGGATTTTCTTTATCTAGTCTAAGTGAAGCAGGGCAACCCAGGGGAGGTTAATCAATCACAAGCATCATTAATTAAAAGGCAGAAAGTTTTGTCTCTTATATCGCTTAATTTTCTCTAGTCTTTGTACAGAATGAGGAAACTTAAAAAGTGAGTTAATCTATAATCTGAGAACAGAAGTTGTCACCACATGTGACTCAGATCACAGTCAAAAGTAGAGCCAAAAGTATGGCCAGAAACTGGAAGCAAGACTGCAGGGTGTCGCGATACGTCCTGTAGGAGCAATAACTACCCAAGGAAAAAAAAATTATATAAGTGAGCGTGGCATCCTTCTCCATATACCCTTGTAAACTTGAAAAAGGTTAGGAGATTAATGGAAAGTGAGAATTAAAAAACAAACAAACAACAACAACAACAAAAAACAAACAAAAAACAGGGCTTGACTCTGTTGCCCAGGCTGGAATGCAGTGACTCGATCTCAGTTCACTGCAGCCCTGACCTCCTAGGCTCAAGTGATCCTCTCACTTTAGCTTCCTGAGTAGCTGGGATTACAGGTGTGTGCTACCATGCCTGGCTAATTTTTTTCATTTTGTGTTTAGATGGGCTCTCACTGTGTTGCCCAAGCTGGTCTTGAACTCCTAAACTCAAGCGATCTGCCTACATTGGACTCACAAAGAGTTGGGATTACAAGCATGAGCCACTGCAACTGGCCTGGAATTTTTAAATATCATAACAGATTGAAATTATATTTTGGATTGCATTGGCCATTTAAATATGAATGAATCAGATAATTCACCAATATCTGGAATAGCCCAGAAAATATATCAAGTATACCTGAAATACCACTTACAGGAAAGACATTAAAATGTGATAGCATGACAAACTAATATTTTCCCATGATTTCACCCAGTGACTCAAAGAAATAGAGAAGCCTGCTGAGAGATACCTTTAGAAGAAATATATAAAAAAACAGTCTATTCAAAGAAGGTTGAGTATCAACAAGGAACTCTTAATGAGATAAAGGAGGAAGAGTAGATGTTTCTCTTGACAATGAGAAATAGAAGAGCACTTGTGAATTCCAGGGAAAATCACAGTCATGCAATGTTTTCAAGTAATGTGCTGGATTTTAAGAAAGAAGAATATGACTGTTTTGATATGTGGACTCTTCTTGAAGCAGTTCATGTTTAATATCATGGCACTAAATCACACAGGCTTCTGTAGATTTATTCATAGTCCCTGGAGTCCACTGGTAAATATCCACATAAAGATCATTCTCAATTCTATTGATCGGTTTTTAATTTTCAGAATCAACATTATTGGAAGCCAATAAGAAGTCATTATTTTACAGATTAAAATATCAGTTTCAAACTTTAATCAGTTAATGAGTGGAAAAGCCAATGTAAATTAAGGAAGGCAAGAGGAGATATCAAGGAAAATATATAATGCCTGCTTTGCTAATCACTTACAGTAAGATGTTACAGTAAGATCCTCCAGTCCAAATGTAATGGTTCAAGAAATAGAGATATAAAATATTATTTTTAGACTGAATCTTTCAACAAATGCAGAATTATAAAAGTTATGAAGATTATGAGGATGCATTATTTGTCGTTGTTAGTTTGGAGTAAATAAATGTATCTTAATGTTCATAAAGAACTCGGAAGTATCATCTTGGCTCAAAGGAGAGTTAAAGAAGAAATAATGAGAAATGATTAACTTGGTGAGAGAACTTGGCATGAGGACAGGTGAACAATCTTCCATTCCATTAGCAGTCTTTCATATAACTGAGCTTTTGTTTCCATGGACATCCACAAATATTAGTTTTAAATGGTATTTGAAATTATTCTCTTGTGAGAAGTTTCCTCCCTCCAATGAATAAACACAGGCTTAAGGACGTAAGTCACCTGCAAGTAACTTGCCTGTATTTGAGATCACAGGACTGGTTAAAAAAGAGGCAATGATGTAAACCAGGTATGTCTGACTTCAACACCCATTTTTTTCTTTCCATCAAAATTGTTTCCTCAATAAAATATATTCAGAGATAGAAAATAAAAGCCATAGGTTTTGTTATATTTCCTTGAATAAATTCTGAGATCAGTCAAGCCTTTATTCTCCTTACTTGAATACTGGCATGGGGGCTGGGCGCGGTGGCTCACGCTTGAAATACCAGCACTTTCGGAGGCTGAGGCAGGCTGATCACTTGAGGTCAGGAGTTCGAGACCAGCCTGGCTAACATACTGAAACCTCGTCTCTACTAAAAATACAAAACATTAGCCAGGTGCAGCGGTAGGCGCCTGTAGTCCCAGCTACTTGGGAGGCTGAGGAAGGAGAATCGCTTGAACCTGGGAGGCGGAAGTTGCAGTGAGCTGAGATCAAGGCGCTGCACTCCAGCATGGCTGACAGAGCGAGACTCAAAAACAAAGAGGTGGGGAAGAGGGGAATGTTAGCGTGTGAAAAGCAAGTTTGGATTCACATAAATAGACTTTTTTTCCCAGATAGGATGATTGCAATAGGATGACTATAGCAGCAGTCAGGTGAAATCTCCTTCTGTGATAGCTGCTGGCGTCTCAAAGGTTAGGCGGAAAAGGAGCTTTTCTTTTATGGGGATGTAAGACGAAAAGGTGACTGATTCAACCAGTAAGTGAGAGGGTGTTTTACCCCAGGCCAGCCTATTCTCAAGAGGGCCTGTTAAAGCAGGCAATATGCTTGTTAACAAAAGTTCCTTTAGCAAGTCTTTTGTTCTGACTAATGCATAGTTCAGTTAATCATTTAAAACACAATGAATCAATATTTGAAGGACTCGGTGTGACTTTGTCATACAAAAACAAGATGTAGGATGGGGTGGGGGGTGTTGAGAGGCTGTGACCTCAGACTTTCTCACCCAAGTCTTAGGAAAGATGTTCCTTGCTGGACCCAAAAAAGGAAGGATTTCTTAACCATTGCTGTTTCCCAGGGCAACAGGGCTCCAGTGCGATTCATCCATTCATTATTGTCAATTTCTATATTTAGAGATACGTCCTAAAGATTTTGACACAGATTTATACATGTCAGGATCTGAGTGATGATGACTTTTACGTTTTGTCAAAAGGGGATTTTAAATGTTGTCAGATGTCGGATTATAAAATTTTGTCCTGTTTGGTACTTCAGAAAGTAAAGGAATCAAAGAATGGCTACTCCATAGGCAGAGCAGCCAGGATTAAGCAAAAAAATTATTAAAGTAACACAAAAAAGCTTTAGCACTGCAAAACATTGACTTCTTTAAAACTCTGCTAAAATAAGAGCCAGCCATAACAAAACTTTTATTGGAGACCATTTTGTTATCCTAAATTCCCCCCTCCATTGAGACGGAGCAGGGGGCTTGCAGGGTGCCCCTTCAAGCATAGAAATACAAGGAAATCTTGAGTTCCATCAAGGGAAATTCCAGGCACCTGGCTATCCCTGAAAAGTAAATGAGCAACTTGATATGCAAGAAGGTAACTGTAGCTTAAACAATAGCCGAGAAAGTTAGAGTCATGAGATGTTTGGTTCCCACATGGGATAAAAGTTAACATTTTAACATAGGTACCTGAGTTGTTCTTTAGAAACCCACAACCGCACCAAACGGATCTGCTAGCATGTAGACCTCAGATAAGGGGAAACTAAAGACTGAACTCTGACCAACAATTTTTGTTTTAAATTTCTTCCTGAGGGGACTGGAGGAAGTCACACCCACAGGTCAGAACTAACATTCTTTTCTGCTGAACCCAATTTGAGATAAAACATTGACTCCTTACCCAATCACAAATCAGAAAATCTTTGAATCCACCTGTAACCTGTGGGCCTCCCACTTCACCTTTTTAGATATTCACCTTTTAAGATATTTTCACCTTTTAAGATATTTTCAGCTTTTAAGATATTTTCACCTTTTAAGATATTCACCTTTTTAGGTCAAACTGTTCCCAGACCAAACCGAGGGTCGGGCTGCTTATTCTTGTGACCCAACAGCAAGATTCAGATGAACTAGGAAAGAAGCCAGTTTATTTCTGTAACTGAGTACAGGGAGATGGCCTGGAAATTGTTGCCAGACCAACTCAAAATTACAAAGTTTTCCAGAGCTTATATACCTTCTAAGCTATTTGTCTACGTGTAAGTGTGCATTCATCTAAAGACATAAGTGATTAACTTCTTCTAATCTATAACTAAAATCTGAGTCCTGGAGACCTTCCTCTGGAGCCTCAGTAAATTGACTTAATCTAAATGGGTCTAAGTGCTGGGGTGATTACCCTTATCTTGTCTCCTGCTAAATCATGGAGGTTTGGGGAGTTCCTTCAGACCCCCATAAACTTGTTTGTGGAGGTCTGGGGAGTTTCTTTAGACCCGCAAAACAAACAAACAAACAAAAAAAAACTTGTTTAATCCTAAACGGGTCCTGTTAAGAATTCCTTCATTGTCTTGTCATGCTTCGAGGCCCAGCAAAGGCCTGGGCAAAACTCTTGGTGGGGTTTTGTTCCATTCCAGCTTTTGTACAAGGGCGCTGGCTCTTTCAGCTTTTACTAGTAACTTCACTACTCGGTCAGTGCTGAAACAGTTGTTATGGAGGCCTGTGTTAGTGAGACCTGGCCTGCCACGAAACCAATGTATAATATCCGTGTATTGATTTACGATGTTGCCTGTGACTTCTCCTCTACTGAAACGTACCCCTACGTTGAAAATCCATTACTTGCAAGCCATCAGGGAGGTTGGGTGTGAAGTGTGACTTGCCCCATTCTCCTTGCTTGGTGCCCTGCAAATAAATGCCCTCCTTTCTCCAGCTGCAAAACTGCAGTGCGAATGTTTGGCCTTACTGTGCCGGTTAAGGAGAACCCAGATGAGTTCAGTAACACCACCAGCACTTTGTTGGAATCATAAAGACTGAGTAATCTTCAAAGTCAAGACTGCAGAGCTTCAGGGCTTGTCTGCTGCTGTTTGTAATATAAGCCTACTCACAGTCCCTTGCTTCCCATGCTTAAATCACGGAACCAGAGACATTTGGGACACCAGGACAGAAATCTTTGAAATGCCAAATACTTGTAATTATCCACTTCTCACATGCTCTTTCCAAAACAAAAAGTCAAAATTTGAAAAGGGTAGACATTCCCAATATGGATAGATTCCAAGTTTATCAGACGTGTCTCAAAAGATTAATCAGTGATTACCTCATCTAATACGTCCATGAGGCCACAGTATTTTATTTATTTTTATTTTTAAGACATTTTTCTTCATAATTCTTCTACTGAATAAAGAATTCTCCAAAAATAAAATAGAAGAGGGAAAAAGAAACCTCATTAAAATACCGGAAAGTAATTGTTTTGGTGATTCTCAATACGCATTAAATAAAAGAAAACTTGGCAGTTGAGGTTTGAAGAAGACAGGTGTTGAATATATGCAACTTAGGCTGGGCATGGCTGCTCACGCCTGTAATCCCAGCACTTTGGGAGGCCGAGGTGAGTGGATCACCTGAGGTCAGGAGTTTGAGACCAGCCTGGCTAACATGGTAAAACCCCATCTTTACTAAAAATACAAAAAGAAATTAGCCAGGCATGGTGGCAGGCACCTGTAATCCCAGCTACTCAAGAGGCTGAGGCAGGAGAATTGCTTGAACCCGGGAGGTGGAGTTTGCAGTGAGCTGATATCATGCCCTTGCACTCCAGCCTGGGGCA
Source organism: Rhinopithecus bieti (assembly GCF_001698545.2). Taxonomy (NCBI): domain Eukaryota; kingdom Metazoa; phylum Chordata; class Mammalia; order Primates; family Cercopithecidae; genus Rhinopithecus; species Rhinopithecus bieti. The sequence goes on along the minus strand of NW_016813947.1, from coordinate 38,457 downwards.
CAAGAGCGAGACTCCATCTCAAGAACAAAACAAAACAAAAACAAACAAAAAAAAGAAAATATGTGACTTCATTAAGCCAGAGATCAAATTAATTCTTACAAAGGCAGTCCATTGAGGTGGCCAGGAAATACACGAAAGCAGGTGTTCGGTATTGAAAAAAAGAAATTTATGACTCAGGCACAATTCTGTAAGTACAGTAGTTTTAAAATAACACATTATAAAATGTACAGTACATATTTTCAGGTTTTGTCCATCCATGTATCAAGATGCTGGCATAATTATATTGATCCCAAATATCAAACTACTTTAGAAAAATGAATTATTTAGGTGATGGTCTTTGATTTGCTTGCGCTGATGAAAATAGACTTCATCTGAGTTTTTTTCCATCATGTCTCAGAATTACAATAATTTTATCTTTAAAGATAAGCAATCTTTACACTCTAAAATAATGGATGGATACCCACGACATATGGCAGTTTGCTCATACTTCTTTCAGAAAATGAGTAAAATTACCAAAAATTGTCCTATTACATAAAACTTGGACTTACGTTGAAAAAGACAGTATTTTCTCCTTCAGAAACTCAGTAGCAGAGGGATATCATAAAATCTTCAATAAAGTCATAAAGATTCGCTTCTATAAGCATCATCTCCCTTTGAAAATGACAAAGTAAAAATACAACAAAAAACAATATTAATGTCAATGAATAGAGATATTGAATGGAACTGGGCAAATAAAATTACATAACCTAAATTGACAACGTCCACAGGCCCTGGGGAATGGCTGTTCAAAATCCACTGCCTACTTGCTTTTCCCCTTTCTTTTCTGTTGATTAAGTTGTAGTAAACACTCAACCTTCTCTGTCTCACAGAACCATACCATCTAGTCCCACTTTAGGAGATGTGGGCGGAATACTGCGGAGGGGGGGCCCCTTGGGAAAATGCCGTGGGTTTTTACTCTTTCTTCTTCCCTTTCTCCTTGAAATTCATAATCTCTGGATAGTCGGTACTACTCAGATGTTTTGTGTCTGTTTCTGTGGATAGATACAATAGATAGACGAGATTAATAGAAGATGGATAGATGGATAATAGAAAATATACTTTAGTGATATAAAATATAGATAACTGATGATAAATGATAGATGGATGCATGATAGAAGATAGATGAGAGATAGATGATGGATGGATGGATAGATAACAGAAATGCTATTTAATTAATAGATATGAAATTAGATAATTGAGGAAGGCAATAGATATAGCTAGATGATGAATGGACGGATAAATAAATGACAGAAAATATATTTAAATGATAGCTATGAATACAGATTGTTGAAAATAGATAATTGATAAATAGATAAACAGGATAGCTAGGTAGTTGAAAAAGATGGTAGAAAAGATATATGAATAATATACATAAAATTTAGAATAATGATAAATATACAATGATAGAATGATAGATAAATGATGGATGGATTGAAGGTTAGATAATAGAAAACATTTAAGCAATACCTATGAAATATAGATTATTGGTGATAAATCATATTTGAGAGATGAGATAGATGATGGATGATGGATGGATAGGAGATAAAAAAGGTAGACAAATAATAGACTTAAGAGACAGACTAGTACAATAGGTGATAAATATTCACATCTATATCTCTCTCTTTCTATGCAAACAAACATACGCATACACACTATATGTGTGTACACCTATCTATACACAAATACTTTTTTTCTCTCTCTCTTTTTTTTAATTTTTTTGAGATGATGGCCCACTCACTCTATTGCCCATGCTGGAGTGCAGTGGCGTGATCTTGGCTCACTGCAACCTCCACCTCCTGGGTTCAAGCGATTCTCCTGCATCAGCCTCCTGAGTAGCTGGGATTACTGGTGCGCGCCACCATGCCCGGCTAATTTTTTTGTATTTTTAGCAGAGACACGGTTTCACTATGTTGGCCAGGCTGGTCTCCAACTCCTGGCTTCAAATGATCTACCTGCCTTGGCCTCCCAAAGTGCTGGAATTACAGAAATGAGCCACTGTGCCTGGCCAATTATTTTCCTATTGTTACTTTTTTGGTAAAAATACACTTGGATCAAAAATTGTATGCATTTATAATATTTTCAGATCCCATTTCATTACTTGCTGTAAGAGTCTAGCATTGAATGTCTACCTATTTATTTAAAGATGTTTTCCCTTGCATCATTGCTATCTTTAAACCTTTTGAGCCTTGCAAGACTGAGTGCAGGAATAAAGTGGCCTGGTCTCAGTGTTTGTGCAGGTGTTGGATGGACCTGCCCGACACACTATGAAGAGGCATTGCATCTCACCCAGTTTCCAAGAAGGCGGGGACTACCCCAGTCACTACAAAGAGGAAGGGAAAAAATAGGACTGTCCTGACAGATTCCTAGGGAAGTCAGCATATCATCACCCATGTTCAATGAAAGATAAAATCTTTGTCTTCTTACAGGAAACATACAATCTCAGAATTTATGTATGTTTTTCCCATTTGCATTTATTATTCATTTTGATTTGTAATGTGTCGCTTTTGTTTCATATTTGCATTTCTTGTTTTTAAGTGTTACTGTAAGAGTAATTAAATAATTACTCCTTCTCGTTAAATAATCTATTTGCCCACTCTCTTTTTTATCTTTTATCTCTTTATGCATTTATGAAATTCCCATTTATTCTATTCTATTCTTTTTTTTTTTTTTTTTTTTTTTTTTTTTTT
>NW_016813947.1:17109-33173 GCF_001698545.2 Rhinopithecus bieti | reverse complement strand
TTTTTTTTTTTTTTTTTTTGTCTTCTGGTTGACATGCATAAAAGTGTGCCAGTATTGACGATTAGGAACCTGTATTGTGTGCAGTTGAAGTGGCATGAGGTATTGAGTGGCATGAGGTATTGAGTGGCATGGGGATTGAGTGCAGTGGCTCCATCATAGCTCACTGCAGCCTCCGTTTCCCAGGCTCAAGCGATCCTCCTGCAGCAGCCTCCCAAGTAGCTGGAACCACAGTTGTGCACCACCACACCTGACTAATTATTATTATTGTTACTACGTGTCACTATATTGTCCAGGCTGGTCTTGTACGCCTGGCCTCAAGCAATCCTCTTGCCTCAGCCTCCCAAAGTACTGAGATTACAGGCATGAGACACCACATTCTGCCAAAAAACGCTTTTAATTCAACTCAGTTCAATAAGATTTTATAGAATCTATACTCTGTGCCTAAAATGTCCCCTATCACTAAAAGATAAACCACTTCTGTGTAATATAAAAAGCTAGAAAGATGGATAGATAAGGTACATAGATAGCTATGGGTAGGTATGTTAAAGGGGAAGATAGATGATATGTAGGAATAGATGATAGATATACATAGATGATAGCTAGATAAATTGATAATAGATAATAGATCATGATGATGGATAATAGATACAGATGCATGGTAGATAAATATGGATATAGACAATAGATAAATAGATATTGCCTGTGTAGTACTTAAAACAGCACATACTAAATTTTCAAGATATAATTACTAAATTAATGACAAACAAAAGTAACAATACATAATTGTTTCAAGAGAAACTCTCATAAGTAAAGTTTAGCAGAATATTGATCAACTGCCTACTCACATACTCTGTCTCTAGGCAAGTAATATAAAGGGTTTTTCAAAGTTTAATTGACGTGAACCAAACTGCACTGTTAAATGTTTTACTTAAAAAGAAATTATTTTACCAAATATATTATGAATCCAGTAATGATAATAATCGTAATTGTGTATGCAATTTAATTAAAAAATACATCAAGAATCAGAGAAACTTAAAGTGAGGGGAAACATTGGAAATAATGTATTCTAACACTGATACTTAGATAGCAATTATTTTTAACTTTGGTCCCAGCTGTGATGGGTTCATTGTTAAGAGTTTACAATGCTGAGTTGAGATGCATGAATCTGTCAAACTCAAGTTCCCTTGAAAAGAATGTAGTGGACTGATTTACTCCAGGCCTGTCTCACTCATCAGCATAGAAGTGAAATTACAGATACACACATGTAAAAAAGGAATTGCATAAAATACAATATTCATCATGACCACTTGAAGTTCATTTCAGGAGTGTACAATATTTTTCTTAGTGCTGGAATATTTTTTTAAATATAATTCACCTGTATTAATATATAAACCGTCATCTCAATAGATTCACTTATCAATAGATACCAACAAATCCATAAAATATTGCAAATTTTCATGCACAGAACTGTCAGAAAACTGGAATTCAAAGGTGCTTTCTTAACAAGGGACAGACCACTAAGAAAACCTATAGCAAATAATGTTTGTCATATTTAAGATCAGGAAACACAATAATGCCAACAATGCCTTTTATCAGAGCCTCTCTTCTGTGTTTTGCTGGATAGAAGAGGAAAGAAATAAGAGTTTTATGAATTGAAAAGGAGGAAAATGTCATTATTTATCAATCATAAGATAATACACAGAAAAAATCCAGACAAATATACTGATAATTGGTCAAATAAATATGAGTGTTTAATAGTGTTGTTGGATACAATAATCAAACTTAAAAATCAATTTCTTTCCTTCAATAGTAATAATCATTTCAAAAATGTAGATTAGCATATAATATATAAAGGCAACAAACAAATTTACTTGACAAAGTATAATTAGACTCAATAAATAATGATGTCAATTCTCTCCTAATTAACCTACTAATTCAATGAAATTTAAATAAAATTGCCAAAAGGATGTTTTGTAGAAATTGATAAGGTAATTTAAAATTTTATATAGAGAGACAATTGCCTGAGATATGCCAAGAAAATGTTTCTGGAAATGCTGAAGGTGGGAGATGAGTTTCGTGAGATTTCATGCCTTATCACTAAATCTTAGAAGAGGATAATATTGATGCTAGGATAGGTTTACCTATCACTAAAAACAAAGCTTGAACCCAAACAGATATTTCTGGAAACATGATTTATTCATTCATTGATGAATGAAGAAAGGTAAACCTTTTGGTAAAGCATCCTTGTACAAATGATAAACTTTAAATAAATAATTAAATTTTAAAAATTATGGGTTTGCTTAGAGCTTAAAGCCAAATATTAGAACTTTAAAACTTAGGAGCATTAAAAAAATCAAAAATTTCAAAGTGTTTGAAAATATCTTTATAACACTGGATGATTAAGTATATCAAAAACTGGGCCAGGAGCAATGGCTCACGCCTATAATCCCAACACTTTGGGAGGCTGAGGCAGGCCGATCACCTGAGGCCAGGAGTTCGAGACTAGCCTGTACAACATGTCAAAACCCTGTCTCTACTAAAAATGCAAAAATTAGCCAGGCATGGTGGCATGCGCCTGTAATCCCAGCTACTCAAGAGGCTGAGGCAGGAGAATCGCTTGAACCTGGGAGGTGAAGGTTGCAGTGAGCCGAGATCAGGCCACTGAACTGCAGCCTGTGACACAGAGTGAGACTGTCTTATGTATATGAAAAACTATAACCAAAAATGTAAAATTTGATTTATTCAACTACATTAAAGTTAAAATCCTGTCCATCCAATGTTAAAGTAGACTGATAGGTGAGACATTCAATTTGGAGAATATATTTTCAATATATTTTACCAGCAAATATATCAATAACATACACACAAACACACATACATATACTACAGCATAAATATTGGGAATATTTTAAACAGGTGGTTTAGAGAAAAGTATTCATTTAGATCTTATAAAATATGAAATATTTAAAGTTCATTCATAAAAGTAAACATAAATTTCATTAACAATGAGGCATCATTTGTTACCCATATCGTTGGCTGAAAGCGACTTTGAGGCGCGGATTGATGTGAACCTTCTCTCATATCTGCTTGGATTATAAATTCTCACCATGCTTTCAGAATAGTTTACTGTCACTTTACAATGTCTATTCTAAAAATGAACCATAAATGAAGAATCCTACTTGAATGCATATGTCATATACACTCAGGAACTCCTTAGACCATAAAACACCTATAGGCATGTTTCTAACACCTTCTTTTGAAGGAGCTAGAAAATATAATATGCATCACGACCAATTGAAGTTCATTTCAGGGATGTATAATCGTTTTCTTAGTGCTTGAATATTTTTCAAATATAATTCGCCCCTCTTAATATACGAACAATCATCTCAATAGATTTACTTATCAATAGATGCCAAAAACTCAATAAAATATTACAAATTTTCCTGCACAGAACTCTCAGAAAACTGAAATTCAAAGGAACTTAGAATCCTGAAAAAACACTCAGAACACACACATGCTTATCAAAAAGAGAATGGATAATCATTTGTGTTAAATCAATTACACAGAAACACTATACAGCAGTGAAGATCCCTAGACTTCATGAATATGAATCAACCTGGGTGAATCTCTGAAAAATATCATGTTCAAGGAAAGAACTCAAGGAAGACACTACAAACAGTATGATTCTTTTACATAACATTCAAAATCAAGCCAAACTTAAGAATATATTCTCTAACAGTAGAGTAGTGCTAGAAAACTCAGCATGAAATCAGTATAGTTGTCTCCTTTCATGAGTAAGGAAAGTACTGGTTGAAAACAGAAATCGAGTAGCATTCATTTACTTTTCCATTCCCTAACTCAGGGCCTCCTTCACAGGTATATGGCCCCAATCAATTGCACAGGGTCCTGGGGTCAGAAGTGCCCCATGCTAGGTTTAGAGGTCTGCTACTGCTGTCTTGAAATTCTGAAAGATTTAATCTTTGCATTTTTGTTTTGTATCTGGAGTGCAATGGACGAAGAGGCATGCATGTGCGTGGTCAGAGGAGATATGCACCGTATGCACTTCTGCCACTGTTGTTTGCTACCCAATAGCATACAATGCTCATGAAGCCCCTTGAGCACAGAATTTTGCTGGACTGGCAATAGGCGGAATTTGGTGAGATTCACAGTGTGCACAAAAGGAGGCTGTTACTTCTATGCCAAAGTGAGTGCTCTTGCAGCCCAGAGAGGCCACCCTTTGTGTCCAAGTTAGAACTTGCTTCAAATATAGAAAAGTAGCAATGACATTCTAAAAAAAATCCAAGAACAAACAAGAACTCTATCCTATCTCCTATTCTTCTTGACCTGTGAGGCAACCACTTATGCTGAAAATGATGCATAGAAGGGATGGGATGAGAGGGCAACCCAAGGCTCCCGTTCATTGCATGCCTTCCTTACACATCAGTGAACTGAAGGTACAGTGTTGCTAGAGTATGTCCATATCAAGAAGTGAAATAAAATCAGCTGAGTTCATTTTGTGTAGCACACTTCCCCTGTTCTGGTAAGAATGCAGTAGATACTTATGCATGTGCTACAAAATAACAGCTTGTGCAATTTCAGTGATTCTGAATACATGTTAACTGCTCAGATACTGGAGTTCAAAATTGGCATTGCAGAATATAAAGATAAAAATGGAAAACCTTGCCAGTGACTAAATATTTTAATTTTTCCTTACTTAGAATGACATCAAAAGAAATTTATTTTTTAAAGACATGACAAGTTGAGAAAGAGTAGAAGAAAAGGGGAAAACAGCTTTATATTTTCCTACTGTTAACAGTGCTATGAAATTGGCCAACTTTTTCTGGAAAGAGTCAAATAGTAAATATTTTCAGCTCTGCGAGTTATATAAACTCTGTTGCAGTAACTCAACTCTGCCATTGTAGCAAAAAAGCAGGCACACACAACACATAAATGAGTGGGTATGGCTGTTTTCCAATAAAACTTTATTTATAAAAACAAGTAGTGAGCCAGATTTGGTCCATGGACCATAGTTAGTCCATGGATGTGCTAAGGTAAGAAGTCCACTTACGATTTTGTTTTAAAACATTTCTGAATTTCAGGCTAACCAGGCATTTGCATGATGCTGGACAGTAATTGTAGGTATCATATTGATGGCAGTATTTTCAGTGTTTGGGAGTTACAGATGAAGGGATTGACTCAGGTAGTTCCAATATGGATCATTTATTCTGTCTTCATGCTGCTCTTTGGGCAAAGTATAGGAAAAATACCAGCGGTCTAGTGACACATAATTTCTGTTTCTAGTAGCTGTGGGGTTATAACTTTCTGAGAATTGTTTCTCTTAAAAAAAGACTTGAGAAAGTCACTCATACCTATGGCCAGTGGCATGAATGTTTCATGCCCTCCAACTTCAGAATGTAGACACTTTGTGCTTCTGTCATTTTAGTTCTATAGAAATACTGCAGTGTGATAGGAATACTGGATGCAGAGATTGAGACTCAGGATAGTAAATTTCTATACCTAGTGTAGTTTTGCTTTGGCTGAGGGAAAGAGTAAAACATATGGGTGTGTAAAACTAACCAGTGAAAGCATCGACTATCTTTTTTTTTTTCTTTAGGAATTCAGACCTGATGAAAGGGTCAATGAAGAAATGATGTTTTGATTTCCCAACAGGATTACCCAACATTTCTCTGACAGTACCTGCCAGTTACTTCTTTCCTAAAGATTTGTGGTGCCCAGAGAAAGTCTCTAGTTTAGCCAGAATTTCTTTATAATATCGCTGGTGTTGCCCCAGGGGTTTTAGCTAAGCAGTATCCATTTTGTGCAAGAGAGGCTGGTCAGGGCAACTTCCTGAACAATAAGCTGAGATGATCATGGGAAGGAAGGGACTTATCATGAAGGGACTGTTACAGAATTACAGAAAAAATCTTGCAGCAGAGCCAGAAACAACTCCAACCCTTGCTGGAAGTTCATCACGACACGTGAAAAAATTCCAAAGTTTGCCCCGAAATTCAACACTTTTAATATTACTTGTGGGATGCGTAGAAGAAAGCTGTTCCATTTATGTCTTTTGGAAGTTTGTAGGCATTATGGCATTATTTTTTTCATGCAAAGATGTTTTAACCTTAATAAGTTCAATACACATAAGTACTGCTAACAAAATGACTAGGCCAATTTTGAAATGTAAACTTCAAATGTAAAATCACGGGGTCTGAGCCTTGCTCAGAGTAGGAGTTTGCGCAGACACCAGCTAAGATTCCAGAATGACTACCATCTTGACTTACACTTTTAAAAATCTTCTCACTGCATCAAAATGGGCCCTCAGATTTTCCATAAGATCTAGCTGCCCCCGAGATCCAGACCAAAATGAAGAAGACATTAGCCAAACCCAATATGAGGAATGTTGTGGTGGTGGATGGCGTTCATACTCCATTTTTGCTGTCAGGCACTTCATATGAAGACCTGATGCCACATGATTTGGCTAGAGCAACACTTACGGGTTTGTTGTATCAGCCCAGTGTCCCCAAGGAAGTAGTTGATTATATCATCTTTGGTACAGTTATTCAGGAAGTGAAAACAAGCAATGTGGCTAGAGAGGCTGCCCTTGGAGCTGCCTTCTCTGACAAGACTCCTGCTCACACTGTCACCATGGCTTGTATCTCTGCCAATCAAGCCATGACCACAGGTGTTGGTTTGATTGCTTCTGGCCACCGTGATGTGTTCATGACAGGTGGTGTCGAGTTGATGTCCCATGTCCCTATTCGTCACTCAAAGAAAATGAGAAAACTGATGCTTGATCTCAGTAAGGCCAAATCTGTGGGCCAGTGACTGTCTTTAATCTCTAAATTCCAATTGAATTTCCTAACACCTGAGCTCCCTGCGGTTGCTGAGTTCTCCATCAGTGAGACCACAGGCCACTCGGCAGACCGACTGGCGGCTGCCTTTGCTGTTTCTCGACGGGAACAGGATGAATATGCACTGAGCTCTCACAGTCTGGCCAAGAAGGCATAGGATGAAGGACTCCTTTCTGATGTCGTAATCTTCAAAGTACCAGGAAAAAATACGGTTACCAAAGATAATGGCATCTGTCCTTCCTCACTGGAGCAGATGGCCAAACTAAAACCTGCATTTATCAAGCCCTGCAGCACAGTGACAGCTGCAAATTCTTCTTTGTTGACTGATGGCGCATCTGCAATGTTGATTATGGCAGAGGAAAAGGCTCTGGCCATGGATTATAAGCTGAAGTCGTATTTGAGGAATTTTATGTACGTGTCTCATGATCCAAAAGATCAACTATTACTCGGACCAAAATATGCGACTCCAAAAGTTCTAGAAAAGGCAGAATTAACCATGAATGATATTGATGCTTTTGAATTTCACAAAGCTTTCTCAGGTAAGAGTTTAGCAAATTTTGAAGTCATGGATTCTGATTGGTTTGCACAAAATTACATGGGTAGAAAAACCAAGGTTAGATTGCTTCCTTTGGAGAAGTTTAATAACTGGGGTGGATCCCTGTCCCTGAGACACCCATTTGGAGCCACTGGCTGCAGGTTGGTCATGGCAGCTGCCAACAGATTACGGAAGGAAGCAGCCCAGTATGCCTTAGCGGCTGCCTGTGCAGCTGGAGGGCAGGGCCATTCTATGACAGTGGAAGCTCATCCAAAATAATAGATCCAGAAGAAATGACCAGAAGTTTCTGTGCAACACTCACACTAGGCAATGGCATTTCAATGCATTCCTAAATGACATTTATAGTTCCTAGCTCCTCTTAGGAAAACAATTCTTGTGGCCTTCTGTTACATGCTTTGCACTTGAGCCTTGCCAGTGTTCTGAGCTTTTCAATAATCACAATTTACTGCTCTTTCAGGGATTTCTAAGCCACCAGAATCTCACACAGAGATGTGTAGGTGGTTGTTTTTGTTCTCTCTTGTCACTAAAGACTAAATGAGTGTTTGCAATTGGGAAAGAGGTCAGCTGAGATTAGGAAATCATCTTTGTAATATTTGCAAATTATACTTGTTCCTATCTGTGTCCTAAAGTGTTCTCTATAAAATACAAACCAATGTGCCTAAATTAACTTAATTATGGAAAAATAATTCAGAATCTAAACATCAATGAAAACTTACAAAAAATGTTTAGATACATAAATATCATGGTGGTCAACCGTAAAGTGGGGAAATATTGAAAAAAATGTAAAAACACACACATATATGCTAAAGTTATGTACATATATAAATTTATATATGTTTATATATAAATTAGTATATATAAAGTTTAAGTATATTATGTGTATTTACATATACTTACATATGCTTTTATTTAATATATAAATGAATATCCACCTCCATATTTAAATTACATCTTTAGGCTGGGCATAGCAGCTCATGCCTGTAAATCTCAGCACTTTGGGAGACCGAGGCGGACGGATTGCTGGAACTCAGAAGTTTGAGACCAGCCCATCGCTACCAAAATACAAAAATTATCCAGGCATGGAAGCTTGTGGTCCCAGGTCCTTGAGACAGAGACTGTGGGGGAGAATTGCTTAAGCCCCAGAAGTCTAGGCTGCAGCGAGCCCAGATTATGCCACTGCACTACAGCCTATACCACAGAGCAAGATCCTGTCTCAAATAAATAAAATAAATTACATCTTTATACATGTACCTGGTTTTGTGTAGTAAAATTATTGTATATATGTACCTAATAATATATACAATATACTTATATATCACTGCATTAGTCCATTTTCACACTGCTATAAAGAAATACCTGAGACTGGGTACTTTATAAAGGAAAGAGGTTTAATGACTCAAAGTTCCACATGGCTGGGGAGGCCTCAAGAAACTTACAATCATGGCGGAAGGTGAAGGGGAAGCAGGGCACGTCTTCTCATGGCAGCGGGAGGGAGAGAGATCAAGGAAGTGCCACACTTTTAAACCATCAGATCTCATGAGAACTCACTCACTATCATAAGAACAGCAATGGGGAAATCCACCCCTAGGATCCAATCATCTCTCACCAGGCCCCTCCCTGGACACACGGGGATTTCAATTCCAGAAGAGATTTGGGTGGGGACACAGAGCCAAACACTATCAATCATATATAATTACATTTATTTATATATAAACTTGTATGCATGTGCACATACATATTTATATATATACTTATATATACCTACACATACATTTATATATTTACATAAAAACTTGTATACATATAAATTAATATACAGAAGGTCTTTGACTTAGGATGGTCCCATTTACAATTTCTGGACTTCACGGTGGTGTGAGAACAATATGCATGCAGTAGAAAGTGCGGTTTTCCTCTCTTACCAGGCTGGACAGCAGCAGGGAGCCAGCTCCCACTCAGCCCTGCAATCACAAACATTCACAGCCAGCACTCTACAGTGTTCTGTGTTGCCAGAGGAGTTTGCTCCACGATAGGCTATGTAAGTGCTCTGAGCATGTTTAAGGAGGCTAGGCTAAGCTATGATGTTTGGTAGGTTAGTTGTCTTCAATTCGTTTTCAAATTACGGTATTTTCAAATTGCTATGGGTTTATTGGGATATAACCCCATCATAAGTTAAGGAGCATTTGTACATAAACTTGTATTGATGTGTGTGTGTGTGTGTGTGTGTGTGTGTGTGTGTATGGTACATATCTATAACTTGGATCTATGCATATTTTATATGTTTGTGAATATACATTTTTATATCAATACATACATTTATATAAACATTTAACATATACATTTGACCCTTGAACAACACAGAGGTAAGGAACAACTTGCCGTCCCACTCCCACATGTAGTTGAAAGTCCATGTATAACTTTGACTCCCCCAAAACTTAACTATTAATACCCTACAATTGACTGGAAGCCTTACCGGTAACATAAACAGTCAATTAACACACATTTTATACATTATATGTATCATACATGGTATTCTTACAATAAAGTAAGCTATAGAAAAGAAAATGTCATTAAGAAAATCCTAAGGAAGAGAAAATATACTTATTATTCACAGTGTGGGAGTGGATCATCCTAAAAGCCTTCATCCCCATCATCTTCACATTGAGTGGGCTGAAGAAGAGGAAGGCCAGCGGTTGGTCTTGCTTTCTCAACAGTGGCAGAGGTGGAAAAAAAAATCCACATATAAGTTACTCACACAATTCAAACCCATGTTGTTCAAGAGTCAACTGTATATGCATATACACATGCATACATACACATTTATATTTAAATATCTTTATATATATGTAACTAATTGTGTTTGGTAAAATTAATCTTGTTACACTCTTACTTTTTTTTGTTATTTACATTTCTTCTCTATGTTTCAACATTTTAAGCCACAAAAAAATAGACACAACATTCTAACTGAATGATTATAATATGGGCATCCAGGTAGTTCTGTTTAGACAGTTTCTAAATCACCAGGTACACAGACACATTTTATAGAGCTGCTGTCTAAAAAGGGGATACACTAGATTATTTTATGTCATTAATTGATACACAACATGGGTATTTGTCCCCAAGGACTTCCTCTGTCATAGGATGTTTACTCAATTTCTGTGAACAAATTCCGATTTGCAGTGGAGTGCCCTAGAAGCCAAACAGAATGCAATGAATTTTAAATGTAGTTTGCTTGATGTTCTTAATTTAGAAAATATTTAAAAGATGTGCACTGTTACAGTAATTAGTATGTGTGTGTTTATGTGTGTGTGTATACGTGTGTGTGTGTATATAAAATAAATGTCATATACACTTACATATCAATGTGTATATTCATTTGCATTAGTGCTTTTTATTACATAAAATGATTATTGGTAAAATTGAAGTTTACCAAGTGAAGTTTGTTGAATGCAACAAACCACCACCACCTTGGCAGCTATAGGGGGGTGATTGTCATCAAACAAACCTCAACTTTACCAATAATCATTTTATTTAATGAAAAGAACTAATGTAAATTTCATCTTTTAAAAATTCTAGGTTAGGAAGGCATCTCTGATCTCTATTTTGTTCAAGGGTCAACTGTATATGTTAAATGTTTATTAAAATGTATAATATTGATTTAAAAAGTGTATATAAATGTATATGATATTTTTATTTATATATACACACATACTAATTACTGTAACAGTGCACATGTGCATACTGATATAAAATGTACATATAATTATATATAAATGTATATAACATTTGTTTTATTTATATACATACACACATATATACACACATATATACAAGCTAATTTACTGTAACACTGCACATGCATATATTGATATAAAATGTATCTGCAAACGTATGTAAATGCATGACATATGTTTTACATATATACACACACGTATACACACACATTAACCACTTTAACAGTAAACATCTTTTAAGTATTTTCTTCCAAATTAAGACCATCGAGCACACTCTATTTATAATTCACTCTATTCTATTTTCCTTCTAGGGCACTCCATTGCAAATGGAAACTTATTCGCAAAAACTTCTGAGAGAGAAAGCCATTGAGGACAAATGGCCAAGTCGTGTATGAATTAATTATATTCTCACGATGTCTTCCAAAGTACATTTTATATTGTCACTAAAATACATCTATCACGAAACAACACCTAGTGAATATTTTTTAAATTTACATTAGAAGGACGTTATTGCATAATCTTGTTGTAAATTATTTTATTGTCCTTTTAGTTATGCATAGATTGAGCCAATTTGTGTAACTGTAATATAGCTGGTATGCATACACTAGGAGTTATTCATATTTAATTACTCCCTTTTTGCTTGATCATTTCCACTTTTCCTCTTTTACAAATAATATGGCAAGAAACAAAGTTATCAGTGCTTCTTTGTGTACATATGTCAGCAATTCTTTGGGGGTTTTTTTTTTAGTGCTCTTTACAAATATTAAACTTATTTGCCTTCAACGAAACTCTAATTGCCCTAATTCATAAAATGAAAATCTAAAGCCTAGCTACTAAATTGCTGAAATCACACAGCTAGCAGGAAAAAAAGCTGAGATCAAACCCAGCCTATCTGTCCCCAAAACCCTAGTAATTAAACGTGTCCCGACTTCTCAAAGGTATTGTTGAGTAACATATGTGATTGGAGGCTTTCCGTTTCATTAGACAATACCAAATGGCTTTTCCAAAATTGGATACAAATTCCCTTTTGCTACAATTCCCCAACAATGAATACAGCAGACATTTGAATTTTTGCTAAGCTCACGGCTGTGAAATTCCATTTCTTTGTTTTAATTTTTCATGGCTTTGATTTCTGGTGGAATGGAATTTAATGGCCTAAGTTTATTGATCCTTCAGATTTTCCCCATTCAGGGGAATTAGGCTTGTTTTGCTTTGTTTGTTTGTTTTAAGACCAAGGGACTGGAGTCCCTATCACCCACCTTAATTTAGTATTTGGGTTTGTTTGTTTGTTTGAGACAGAGTCTCGCTCTGTCACTCAGGCTGGAGTGTAGTGGCACAATCTCGGCTCATTGCAAGCTCCACCTCCCAGGTTCAAGCAATTCTCCTGCCTCAGCCTCCTGAGTAGCTGAGATTACAGACTCCCATCACCACGCTCGGCTAATTTTTTGTATTTTTAGTAGAGACGGGGTTTCACTATGTTGGCCAGGCTGGTCTCGAACTCCTGACCTCGTGATCCACCCACCTTGGCCTCCCAAAGTCCTGGGATTACAGGCATGAGCCACTGCGCCCGGCTGGATATATATATATTTTTAAAGGAAAGATAACACCCCATATCCTGAAACCCACAAATAAGCATGGCTACTATTTTGGTGCATAGTTTATCAATTTGCATGTACTTTTAAGACTCTGAACAACCATGCAATTAGATCACCCAACTAGTATATCTGGAGGAAGGCAGATGCTGAAAGGGTCAATTTCCAGATTAATGACCTTTCTCCCCAGCCCTCCCACTGCATCTACATTCCAGGATGACTCTGAGAGGACATCAGTTTCTAAACACTTGCAAGAGTTTCTATCCCAGCTATTAAGTATTCTCATCCGGTTCTGGTCATACATTACCCAGTCAGTATTGGTCCCTTGGCTTCAGATCATCAACTGACATGCGAGATATAAACATACAATAAAAAAGAAAAGAATTCCCAAATTTTTGAAAGAAGAAAAACAAATTTCTCTAAAGCAAATTCAATGCAGCAGCTGGTCTAGGTCAATGAGAAAGTACATACTCTGAACATGTGAACTCCATATTTTGAAAATTCAACTTACACTGAAGAAAGTTGCATTCTACTAAAGGAAAAAATAACATCTCTTAGTAGATTTTTAAAATACCAACCCTTGAGAAATGTACGTCCATGGACATGTCCACACTCATTACCCATGCAAGATATACACAAATTTGCACATTTTAAGAATACATACTAGAAAATGATATTTTAACTATCAGAATTATCTGTGACAGAATTTTTAAAAATATTAAGATTATAATTCAAGAACTGGATACTATAAAAAAGGAATGACCCAAAATAAGAAAGACCTCTTAGAAATTAAAAGTATAGTGATTTAAGCAAAGTTTTAATAAATTGATTGAAAGATAAAATCAAGGAAATCTCCAAGAAAGTAGAAAATACAAACAGATTAAAAATGTGAAAGAAAGGCTAAATTGTAATGTGCAAATCCAGGAGGCTAATGTCCAGTGAACAGAAGGTCCAAAAAGAACAAACAAAATGAGAGAATACAAACAAATTTTTAAAAGGGAATTTATCAGAGCTGGAAGACATGAGTCTCTAGACTGAAGAAAAAAAGGAGAAAAAAATACTAGAATACTACAAAAAATGAAAGAAAAATGACNATCGATATATAATATTAATATTATCTATATTTATAGATAATATAGATACACACATCAAGAATTAAGAAAAGGATTATTTTAGGAATGTACTAATACTATAAAAATAATAGTATTGCAAATAATTGCTCATATATTTGGAACCTTATTTAATCTTCTTAGGTTTCATTTGAAAGCTGTGTTTGTGACCTGTGTGTGTGTGTTTTCCTGTTCTATTTTTGTGTACAGATCACCTCTGTCTCAGTCTGCTTTGCATTGCTATAAAGAAATACCTGAGCCTGGGTAATTTATCAATTTATAAAGCCTGGTGTTTACCTGACTCACGATTTTTCAGGCAGTATAAGAAGCCTTTTCTTCTTGTAAACATCTCCGGAAGCTTCCAGTAATGGCCAATGTGAAAGGGGAAATGGAGAGTCACATGCCAGGGAGGAAAAGACAGAGGAAGAGAGGTGCCATGCTCAGATGAACTATACAGTAGGAACTCACTCCTTCCCAGGGGCACCAAGCCATTCATGAGGAATCCACCGCCATGACCCAAACACCTCCCACCAGGCCCCACCTGCAACATGCGGATCAGTTTTCAATATGAGTTATGGAAGGTCCAATATCCAGACTCTACCGACCCCTAACTTAGTCTTGTAGCACAGCAATCGTTTTATTACGCTAACGATTCTGGGCTTTAGGGACACTGAAAGGGTTCATTGCCTATGGCTGTCTTTGCCCATGATGTTTGGAATTTACAAAGGTAGGGAGGTCACTCTGTGGCTGGGGAATAGAATGAAGTGAAGGTTTCATGACTCCTGTGTTTGCGGATGGATGCTGGCTCAGTAACAGCTCTCAGATGGGATGTATGAGGCACCTCCAAGAAGATGCTTGGGCTTCATTTACAGCCCAGCCTCAGAAGGTACACAGTGTCACTTCCTCTGGCTTCACAAGCTTGCTCAGATTCCACAGAAGAGAGCGTCTTTTTTTTTTTTACTTTTTTTTTGAGACAGGATCTTGCTCTGTCTCCTAGACTGGAATGCAGTGGTTTGATCATGGCTCACTGCAGCCTCAACCTACCGTACTGAAGTGATCCTCCCATTTCAGCCTTCTGAGTAACTGTGATGACAGGGGTGAACTACCATGCCTGGGTAATTTAAAATTATTATTATTATTATTATTATTATTATTGTGTAGAAACAAGCTCTCACTATGTTGCCTAGGCTGGTCTCCAACTCCTGGCCTCAGCATTCCTCCTGCCCTGGCCTCCCAAAGTGCTATTATTACAGGCCTGAGCCACCACACCAGCCGGGAGCATCTTTGTGTGAAAAGAACCCTAAAGCTTTAAAGTCGCTCTGTGTGAAGGGGCTGTGGATTGGGAGAAATGCGCTGAACATCTCTGATAAATATAACTGATCACAGGGAATATGTTTGTGAAGTTTTGAAAAATGACTTTCTTTGAGACACGCATGTGATTCTAACATTGTGATTTCCTTCAGCTAAACCTGCAAATTGTTCTGTTCAGAAAAAAAGTACATAATGATAGATAATGTGTAGCACTCTAAAATAGTGGTAATTTTTCCTATTATGATGTTAAAATTTCTTTAAGTAAAGGATAGTCTTATAGATATAGTGGCCCTATCATTTATTCTGTATTATTATGTATTCCTTAGTTGAAATTTACAAGGAAGAAATTTCTCCATTACAATCACATGCTTGTCTTAGCGGACTATTGCAAACCTTTGTTTCAAACTGAGAAATCAATCTTAAGAAAATAATACGAAATAAGCATGAAATGTTAAAGCAGGGGGGAAAAAAGGCCAATGGCTTTTTCATAATGAAAAATAAGAAAAAAGTTAGGCAATGAACACTTTTTTTGGTTTGTTTTTGAGACAGGCTCTCCATCTGTGACCCAGGCTGGAGCACAAGTGGCATGATCATGGTTCACTGCAACGTTGACCTCCGGGGATCAAGCAGTCCTAATGCCGCAGCCCCCCACGTAGCTAGAGCCACAGGCACGTGCCACCAGACCTAGCTAATTTTTTAAAA
The DNA here is from genome assembly GCF_001698545.2 of Rhinopithecus bieti. NCBI lineage: Eukaryota > Metazoa > Chordata > Mammalia > Primates > Cercopithecidae > Rhinopithecus > Rhinopithecus bieti. The sequence continues at coordinate 17,321 of NW_016813947.1, read as the reverse complement.
TAAATTATTTGTAGAGATGAGGTGTCACTATGTTGCCTAGGCTGATCTCAAACTCCTGGCCTCAAGCAATCCTCCCACCTTCATCTTCCATATTGCTGTGATTACAGGTGTGAGCCACCATCCTTGGCCAGCACTAATTTTAATATTATCACCATGTTTCCTTTCTGCAGAAAATGTTTGCCTAACCCAGAAACAGCATCAACATTTCTTAA
>NW_016813947.1:3917-13658 GCF_001698545.2 Rhinopithecus bieti | reverse complement strand
CTTGTTTTGCCATCCTTGAAAATTTTCCCATTTGCAAAGGTTGATAAGGACATAAGAAGACACAGAGTCACAGAATAATCTGATATTAGTTCATGTGACTGGGAGAGATGGAAGAGATGGTACATGTGATTGGGGTCAACACCATCATTTTGCAGGTGAGAAAACTTAGGGCACTGCAAAGTCAATTCTCCAGTGGAAAGGGATGGCTAGTTAAAAGCAGACCTGGAATAAGAGCCCCCAGGGCTTTTATCTCAAGCCCAGGAACCCTTTCATTATTTTACCAAAATGTATGCATCTTATATATAATACTAGGACTTATAGCTCCCATCTCTTGGAATTCAATTGCTGATGGAGAACCTCGAAGTATTTTCTTTGATAAGGAAAACCCACTCAGGGATAAAAATGTTTCAAAACGAAGCCTTTAAATATAACTTCTTTGTTTTTGATGCTGGCAATCAAATATTTGAATGTCATACCATACCTCACACGAGAAAGATCAATTATTTGATAAAAGAAGGTCTGAAAGGAATTTTTACTTCTGAAGAATTTATTATTTAGACCTGAAAGGAAGTCAATTACTATGGAATTTAAACTAGTTCCATGTTACAATGAAGTATTTACTTACTATTAAAACAATGAACTCCTACAAATATGCTTTGTAATTGAATATTTAAGATTTGGCAATTTTAAAATTATCTAGTTGAATCTGAGTCATGGGGCGGTATTTGTTGACCAATATTTCAGAAAGATGGCTTTCGTAGCCAGAATCATGGCCTCCAAAGATGTCCACATCTTAATCCCATGTGGTAGACAGAATAATGGCCTCAAAGATGTCGACACCCTAATTTCATCTGAGAGACAGAATAATGGCTCCCAAAGATGTTTACATCCTAATCCCCATGTGGTAGACAGAATAAGGGTGTCTCTCAAATATCTATGTCCTAATCCTCATGTGGTGGACAGAATATTGGTGCCCCAAAATGTGCATATCCTAATCCCCATGTGATAGAATAATGGTCCCAAAGATGTCCACATCCTAATCCCATGGGGTAGACAGAATACTGGCCTCAAAGGTGTCCATGCCCTAATCCCACGTGGTGGATGGAATAATGGTCCTCAAAGATGTCCATATCCTAATCCCCAGGTGGTGACAGAATAATGGTATCCCAAAATGTTCACATCCTAATTCCCATGTGGTAAACAGAATAATGGCCCTAAAGATGTCTACATCCTAAATACCCCTATGGTAGACAGAGAAATGGTCTTCAAAGATGTTCACATACTAATCCTTGTGTAGCAGGTAGAATAATGGACCCCAGGATATCCAAGTACTAATCCTTGGAACATGTGCATTTGCTAACTTATTTGGCTAAAGGTACTTGCAGATCTGATTAAATTAAGGATCTTGAGATGAGGACATTACCCTGGATGTTATAGAAGTGAGCCCAATTTAATTGCAATGGTCTTTATAAGAGGGAGGTAAAAGGCTCAGAGTGAGAGATGGAGATGTGACAGTGGAAACAGGTCAGAGTGATGTTAGGGTCATGAACCAATAAATTTGAGTATCCTCTAAAAGTTGAAAAAGACAAGGAAACAGATTCTCCCTTCAAGCTTCAAAAGGAGTGCAGCTCTGCTGACTCATTTAAGCTTTCTGATTTTCTTTTGCTTTTCTTTTTTTTTTTTTTCAACTTTTGTTTTAAGTTCAGGGCACATGTGCAGATTTGTTATATAGGTAAACTCATGTCACAGCGGATTGTTGTAGAGATTATTTTGTCGCCCAGGTACTAAGCCCATTAGTTATTTTTCCCTGATCCTCTCCCTTCTCCCATCCTCCACCTTCCAATAAGCCCCAGTGTGAGCTGTTCCCTCTATGTGTCCGTGTGCTTTCATCATTTAACTCCCACTTATAAGTGAGAACATGCAGCATTTGGTTTTCTGTTCCCACATTAGTTTGCTAAGGATAATGGCCTCCAGCTTCATCCATGTCCCTGCAAAGGACATGATCTCATTCTTTTTCATGGCTGCATAGTATTCCATGGTGTATATGTACCACATTTCCTTTGTCCAGTCTGCCATTGATGTGCATTTTCAAATAACAAAATAAATTTGTGCAGTTTTGAGCCATTGAGTTTATGTTTGTTTTGTTACAGCAGCCACAGGAAACTAACTAAAAAATTAGTTAAAACTAATATTTTAACTAACTAAAGTTAAAAATAACCATTTTCCTAAACAAGACTAAGTAGCTACAGAGTATGTGACTATAAAAGAGTAAACTTAACATTTCTCCTGTAGCTTTCAATATTTTTGGATAGAAGAGTATGAATGAGTCCTCATAAGGTGCGACTTATGATGCTCTTGCCCCATTTAAGGTTGAGCCACTGAATCGTGTTCCCTTCTTCTTTCATGTTTCATGATGTGGTCACTGATACAAGGCAACCTGAGAATCTCTGTGTGTATTAGCCATTGGAGTTTTGAATGAGAATGAAAACAGTATATCTGAATCATAAAAAGAGTTGTGTCTGTCATAGTTAGTTCTGTCTAGGTCCAGTTGTAATTGACTCTCTTGGATTTTTTCCTACTGAATTCATAATGAACTTCGTCGTAATGAACTTCATGGTTTCTTCCTACAGCACTCATGATGAACTTCAACATTACTCTTGTGAGAAGATCTTTGGGTTTTAATTCATAACAGAGAAGCTGAATAATAACCACAGTGTATATTTACCTGAAGACAATAGTGTCAGGAATTTTAGGAGCTGCAGATGTTCTGTCATAATTCTCAATACAGTTCTTTCTCTTTTGTCCCCCAATATAGATGATAATTTAAGGCAGTATTGTGAAAATCAAAATTAATGCCAAAACCTATGATGAACAAATTATAAGCATTTCACATAAAGACAAGATCAGTATTATCAACTATTCCTTTGCCTCGGGCTGTAATATGACACTTTTCCTGATGTCATTTGTCATGGTGTTTCTAAAAATGTATTGCTCATTAAGATATAATGCACATACAATGCAATTCTTAAACACTACAACTTCAGTATGTTTTATTTATTTATTTTTTGAGCCAGAGTCTTGCTCTGTCACCCAGGCTGGAGTGCAGTGGTGCGATCGCGACTCACTGCAACCTCTGCCTGTTGGGCTCAAGTGAGTCTCGTGCCTCAGCCTCCTGAGTAGCTGGGATTACAGGTGTGTGCCACCATGTCCAGCTAATTTTTGTATTTTTAGTAAAGACAGGGTTTCACCATGTTGGCCAGGGTGGTCTCAAACTCCTGACCTCAAGTTAAATGCCAGCCTCAGCCTCCCAAAGTGCTGGGATTACAGGCGTGAGCCACTGTGTAATTTCAGTATCTTTTACTATGTTTACATGCTGTATAATCACCATTAACGTTTAATTCCAGACATTTTTTATTACCCCAAAAATAAAGTCAACATTCATTAGCAGTCAGTCTCCATATTATCCTCCTCTCTCCCAATCCCTGGCAACCTGTAGTCTACTTTTTGTCTATGGGTTTACCTTTCTGTACCTTTAATAAAAATGAAATCATGTGAACTTTTGTGTTTGGCTATTTTCACTTACCGTAATGTATTATGGCTCATGTTGTGATATGAATCAGTATATGTTTTAAATGGATAAATAATATCCATATTATGCATAAACACATTTCATTTATCTTCAATTCATAAACATTTGGGCTATTGATATTTTGACTATTTTTTGATTTGTTGTTTTTTTAAAATTTTGTGGGTACATAGTAAGTGTATATATTTATGGGGTACATGAGATGTTTTTGATACAGGCATGCAATGTGAAATAAGCACAACATGGAGAATGGGGTTCCATCTCCTCAAGCATTTATCCTTTGAGTTACAAACAATCAAATTACACTCATTTTAAAATGTACAATTAAGTTATTGTTGACTATTTTTTGACTATTCTAAATAGCAATACCAGAAACATTTGTGTACAGGTTTTTGTGCAGACATACGTTTTCAATTCTTTTGGCATATACCTATGAGCAGAATTGTTGGTCTATAAGGCAGTTCAATGTTTCCCCTTTTGAGGAACTGTTGCACTGATTTGCAATATGGGTAAACAATTTTATATTCATACCAGCAATGCATGAGAGTTCCCATTTTTGTGCATCCTCACCAGTACTTGTGATTATCTGTCTTGTTGATTATAGTCATCCTACTTTCTGTGTATTTGGAACTAAAACACACTTCCCATAGGTAGCATGTCCATTCTGCCAGTCTTTCATTTGGGGTTGGAGTGTTTAATCCATGTATTGCCATTTGTTTTTTTTTTTTTTTTTTTTTTTTGTCTCTGCATGTCTTCTTATTTTTGTTGTTATTGTTGTTGTTATTGAACAAGTTACATAATGGAGCAACTCTGAAAATTCTCCCTGCTCCCTGTTTTGTTTTTCTGCTTCTTGTTGTTTCTGCTGCTGTGTATTTGTTTGTTTAATGACTTTCCTGAACTAATTCTGCAGTCTGTATTATTTGTTGCATGTGTTTACACCAAAGTGTCTTCACTGTTAGCCTGGTGTTCAGCAATGATTGGACAAAGATTGCCTTAGATGTCTGCAGTCTGCCTGTCTAGCTGAGGGGCTCTGTGTTGCTGCTAGTGCATGCTTTCCACACTCCCTCAGGCATAGTGTTCTTTCTCTACTTACTAAAATTCAGTCATTTCCCTTGACCTCATGCTGCTTGGATACTTACAAGTCTTTGTTTACTCTCCAGAGCTAATTGGAATCTCTGTCTTAGCCTTTACTTCCTCTTGGAGCAATTCTTCAAGGTCAGACGTAGAGGAATCTAAGGTCTTTCTTAGGTCTTTCCTCTGCATGTGCACACATGTTAGCATGCACACTACTCTCTGTGTGCATGAATCCTTCTTTATTCCCTGGAATAAATCAGAGCTTTAAAATGACCCCAAGGGCATAGAATCCTCCAGGTTTTCTTCTCAATTTTTGGGGTATTTTATTATCATCCTATCTTTTATTACTACCTTGGGCAGCTGCACTTTTATACAGTTACCTCTGATTGTTTTGACTACTCCTCCAGGAAAAGGCTGTTTCACCAGGTGAGCTCTATGTCACATCAAATAATGACAACTTTGTGAGTGGGATCTTCTGGGGAGCTAGCAGACAGGTCAAATAATGACAGTTCTCTGTAGATGGGGCTTTTTATTTATCCAGTGGCTGTTCTGCTACTAGTTGCTACTGAATGTGGGATGTTTGTCAACAAGGCTACCATGGAACTTGGGAGAGAACAATTTAAAACCCTGCAAAATCCACTGTTCTTACTGAAATTCATCTATTTTTCTGGAATAACTGCTCCAAGGATAGCCTTTGGTTCAATGCTAACCTTTGATTCATTTTCCAGACTCAGGATATTTTCTTATGAGTTTTGCCAAGTATTTTTGGAGTAGAGGCTTCTTGGAGGTCATTACTGTGCTATTCCCAAGGATGTTATCTTCCAGTTCTTTCTTGGCCTATGTAGGTTTCAAGCTGTTTCTAGTGACCTCCAAATACCTCTTTTACTCCATTTCAGGAAATGGAAAATCAGGTTGACTTTGAGGGTTTCTCTCCACCCCAAAGGCTCCAGAATGCCCTTGCATTGTCAACTCATTGCAGTATAAGTAAGACATGCACTGCAGCATTAAGTATAAATTCTACATGACACAAAGTAACAGAAATCTCTTTCTCCGTGAGGTGATTAAAATGATTGTTCTTCCTTCATTCCACATATAAAAGCATAATTATATTTAATCATTCTACTTTCTTCTGTGTGTGTGACCTTACCACACAGAAATGAGTCATATAGCAGATTTAAGTGCAAGAGTCTGCAAATTGTCCTTTAAAAGCATCTGATGTACAGGGAACAAACGTGCTACGTTTCTAAATTTGAGTTTGAGAGTACCTGAAACCAGCCAAGAGAGCTATCCAAGTCCTATTTTCCCTTCCCTTGTTGTGGACTGCAATTCTGGAAAGGATGGGAGGAGTGAGATATTGCAAAGAAGCCTCCAATCAGCTTAACATGCTTTCTCTCTGCACCTACTTCTCATATGCAACATACCACAGTTATTTCTAACTTAGTTAAAGTCAGCAATAAAATATTGCACTCAGTTTCTGAGTATTTTATAAAACATTCATCGTTGGGCAGGAAGATAAACAGGATAATTCTGTGGCCAGCATTGTGTCACTTAAAGGTTCATCTACTCTGTGAGTATTTGTTGGACATCTACTCTTTATTAACTACTGGATCAATCAGTGTGGAGATAAATATGTATCGAATGGTATTTCCTACATAAGGAACATTTCGTTTTGTAGAATCGATCATCACCTTACACCACATGGAATGCCTGGGTTGAAAGAGGCTTGCCTTAATATTCCTCAGTTATTTACAGAATAAGAAACTGCCTGGCTGTATGCCATGTCTCACATCTATAATCCCAGCACTTTGAGAGGCCAGTGTGGGAGGATCACTTGAGGCCAAAAGTTCAAGACCAGTTTGGGAACCATAGCAAGACCTTGTCTGTACAGAAACTTAAAATATACGTATTAGGTGTGTGTGGTATTGCACGCCTGTAGTCCCAACTACTTGGGAGGCTGAGATAGGAGGATTGCTTAAGCCTGGGAGGTTGAGGCTATATTGAGCCATGATTGCACCATTGTAATCCAGCCTGGGCAACAGAGCAAGACCTTGTCTCAAAATAACAATAATAATAATAAAACAAGTATCATGCCAAACAGAGTACTAGCATTTTAAATGCTTCAAAAAATTTTAAAAGAGGGAAATTACAGTGGAGGTGACGTTTGTGCCATGAAGAGTAATAGTGTTAAAAATTCTATTTTAATACCTCAACCCCCACAGGTCTGCTAAATATCCTCACAGGTGAACCTCCAACTTCTCACCTCTTGTATTACAAGAAGCTCCACAAACTGTGCTGGAAAGAAAAAAGTGAACTCAGACATAGAAGTGTCTAATGCTGACATCCTGTGTTGTCCCTTAACAGTCGTTTGGTTTTCAGTTAATTATTAAAATACCTATTTAAATTACTTAAATACATGTTTAAATATCTGTTTGAAACAACACAATGTGTGGAGCAGATTGTAAATCGCTGTGGCTGTAGAAAACTCAACAGAGGTGAACTTTCAGAGAAGGCTTATGTCCTTAAGAAAGGCAGATGGGACATGCTGGGGCGTTTGCAGCATTGGGGTGGCCATAATCTTAGATCTCAGGAGACATTGGACAACCATTTGCAGGGCTGGGGCTTGGGTGAGGTACGTGAGGCTTCCTATGGGATGGGTGCAACATTTAAGGGGTGCTGTAAGCTCAGTAATCAGGATAAATGACATCTTAATGAAACTTAAAAGAAGGTTTATACAAAGAAATCATTGGTGAGCAAAATATTAAAATTGTAAATAAAGACAGATTGTGTAGGGTTGGGATTAGGGTAAAAGAATACGAGTTATTCTTTTAATGCCTCCCTTTCTTGTACAGATGGGAGTTTGAATGACAGTAAGGTAAGGTGACTCCCTCACGTCACACTCTGCCCAGCAAGTTATTGGTTCTCAGGCAGTGAAATCCCAAGTTATATTTGGTCCCTTCCAAGCCACAGTTGCACGCTATTATAAGTTGAATGGTGTCCTCCAAAGCAATATGTTGAAGTCTGAATCCCCGGTACTTATGAATGTGACTTTATTTGGAAAGAAGGTTTTGCAGATGTAATCAAGAGATGACAAGTTCATTTGGGTAGACCCAAATCTCATTTGTCTAGTGTTTTTTATAGAAAGAGGAGATTGGGACACAGACACATACAGAGGAAAGACTATGTGAAGGCATGCAGACAGAAGACAACCATGGGAAGACGGAGGCAGATATTGGAGGGTTGCATCTGTAAGACAAGCAATGCCAGGAGCTGCTGGCAACAATCGGAAAGTAGAAGACACAAGAAAGGATACTCCCCTACAGATTTTAGAGGGAATGTGGCACACACAGAGAGAAGACAGCCATGTGAGATGGAAGCGGATATTGGAGTGGTGGATCTACAAGCAAAGAACAAAGATTGCTGGCAACCATCAAAAAGTAGAAGAGGCAAGAAAGGATCCTTTTCTACAGATTTTACAGAGATCATGGCCCCATCAACCCTTTTATTTTGGGACTTCTGGCCTCCAGAACTATGAGATAACACATTTCTTTTGTTTCCACCCACCCAGTGTACAATACTTTGTTTTAGCAACCCTAAGAAACTAAAACAGCTAGTTTACTCTTTCTCCTTTAGGCTGTCTGAAACCCACTTTCCAAAAACAGCTGGTTTCACTTGGGCACAATGCTGGGAAAGCATACCATGGTCACCTTTGTCTGACATAAAGAACATAGACCGCTAAGTATGTATGCATGAAGAGAGAGACTTGAAGGATGGCATTTAAGAAGATGAGATCTCCCAGGGTTGCTCAAAGAAGAAAGTTACCCTGGCTTCTACAGAGTCTTGATATACTCCCTATTCCACTAGTAAAATTTGCTTATGGAAAAATCTGCAATGCATAAAATCCTATATTACTCTTTGCAGAAACACCAAAGGTTAAATATTATAGAACACTTGGCTAATGTGCTTGCCTTCTTCTGTTATAGTACAGAGGAAATGTTTTTATGTTCCTTGAGTATAATTTCCTTAACTTTTTTTAGGTTAACTTTCTAATTAAGTAATTTTTTTATAGGTCAGTGGCCACGTGTTTGGTAAAATTTTATCAAGTTAAATAATGTCAAATAAAATATACTGCTAAGAAGAAATGGTGCTGTGGCAATTTTAATCAGAGTATTACCAGCAAAATACTAATGAGGCATTTTAGTTTTAAAAGGTTGACCTTTTTAGTGCCTTTTCTATAGCAGGGCATGAAGCTTTTAAAGTGATTCGTTTTTAAGCTAACCTTCAGTGTAAAATATAGCCTTTTCTTTTTGGCATACCTATTTTTAAGTCTCCATATGTCTTAAAACGTTCTGCAGCATTTCATTTGAAGCCCAGTTATTTCTAATAGATAGAGCACAAACACAATGACTGCATGAGACTCTGCTGATTGCAGGATTTTGGAACCCTAAGCATAGTGCACTTACAAAAGAAGTGTGGTGAAATATACATAATATAGCGCTTTCTATCTTAACTATTTTTAAGTGCACAGTTAAGTGGCATTAAGTACATTCACATTGTCATGCAACCATCACCACCATCCATGTCCAGGACTTTCCATTTTCCCCAACTGAAGCTCTTTTACCACTAAACACTCACTCACTCCCCATTGCTTCTCCCCCCATCCCTGGCAACCACCACTCTACTTTCTAGCTCCCTGAATTTGGCGACTCCAGGGACCTCATACAATTGGAATCATATAGTTTCATCCTCTTGTGTCTGTCTGGCTTATACCACTTAGCATAATGTCCTCACCTATGTCCTCATCCTTTTATGGCTGGCTTATTTTACATAGCATAAGATCCTCATCCATGTGGTAGCATGTGTCAGAATTGCCTTCCTTTTTAAGGCTGAATTATATTCCATGGTATATATAGAATCTGTTTGGTCTTTTCATTCATACATTGATGGACACTTGGTTTGCTTCCTCCTTTCAGCTATTGTGAATAATATTGCTGTGAACACGTGTAGAAATATCCATTGGGATCTTTATGGGATCTTTACTTTCTTTCTTTCTTTGTTTTTTTTTTTTTTTTTTTTTTTTTTTT
>NW_016813947.1:0-1126 GCF_001698545.2 Rhinopithecus bieti | reverse complement strand
AAAGTTACTAAAAGTTATACATAATGTGGCCCATGTGCATCTTTTATTTGTGAATATATAATTGATATTTCATTTTCTCCTCAAAAAGGGAAACATTATTTCGGTAATAAATAGACCACATTCAAGGATTCACTTAGTCTGTAAGTACTTTACGTCTCTATAATGTGGTTTATTAGCTACATGGTTTATGTAATTGAGAGATGTCTCAAATATGCCAAACCATGAACAAAAAATTTTTTAAAAATTGTAAGATGTCCACATTTAAATTTAACCCAAAATGTTTAAAGGCAGTAATATGTTACAGTTATCCTTTCAGCTTAGAAGAAGAAGAGAAAGCCACTAATCATAGTTTGCATTTTCATTTTTATGTAGGAAAAATCCTGGAATTTAACCACATGTAGAAATAATCAGAGCAAATCCCATCCTGGTGACTTTAGACTCTTGGGCAGGATACGAAGAATCTTATTTGCATACTTTTACTACAAGTCTGTAAGGGAATACAAACTGAGACAACCTTTATCTTTGAGGAAAATAAAAAAATAAAAATTACACATTTCAACTGAAAATATTAACATTCTCTCTCAGTACATGACAGAAGACAGCAAGAAAGAAATCTTAGCCAATAATATTTATAAAACAAGTGTTGGAGTCCATTGCAGTAAATTATAAACAATGATAAAAAGTATCTCCACAAATATCTTTTATAACTTGGAAATCATAAATGTTATCTTTAAAACCAATGACTTCAAAAGGCAATTAAAAGCAATCAAAACCTACATCATAACTAATTTAGAACCAAAGTAAAACAAAACAATTATTTTCAAAGTCTTATTAAGTGCTATTAAAGAAATAAATAGCCTGACACAGTGGCTCATGCCAGTAATCCCAGTACTTTGGGAGATTGACATGGGTGAATCGCTTTAGTCCAGGAGTTTGAGACCAGACTGGATAACATGGCAAAACCCTGTCTCTACAAAAGACAAAAAACATAGCCAGCCGTGATGGTGCAGGTCTGTAGTCCCAGCTGCTTGGGAGGCTGAGGTGGAGGATAGCTTTAGCCATAATGTCAAGGCTGCAGTCAGCTGAGATTGTGCCACTGCACAGTAGCCTGGGCAACAGAGAGAGA
>NW_016813946.1:0-982 GCF_001698545.2 Rhinopithecus bieti | reverse complement strand
CTGAAGAATAGTAACTTAGATTGGTCCAATGCAATTAATTGCATTTGAGGTACATTAAGGTATCTTATGCTCATTAAATACCCTTTGTAGCCCTAATTTAATTTCTATGGTGTATGCAAACACAGATTAACACTGCATACAGAATAAATGCACAAGTTTTTTTATTAATTCATTTTTCTCCTCACAAGATGTGCTTCGGTATTTCTTCAAATTCAGGGATGACTGCAACAAAAATGTTGTGAATATTACTCCACTCCTTCTCTCTAATTTTATCTCAAGACATTCCCATCAAAGTACAAATATATGTGGTCATAAACCATCCCCCACAAATTGTATGCTAGACATAGTTGACTATTCTTAAGTCCAATTATGTGTTCATTTATACTGCAGCTTGGCTATAGGCTGTTTTTTGATGCCTAATGGTTGGCAGGTCACCAAAGACACAAACAATAAAATAAAAGGTAAATCAAATACACAACAGCAAAATTTAAAACTTTTGTGAGATGACACAAATAAAAAGGTGTAATAAAATAATGTTAAACTTAGGATTTTTAAACTTGTAATTAGTTTTGGGACTTTAGAGTCAAATGTCCTTTCAAGATGTTGGGTTTGTTTTGTTTGCTTGTTTTTTATTTTAATCATGCTAAATTCATGAGCCATATTTTCAACATCTAATTCTCAAAGAGTTAGAATAGTCTTCTGATTTGGTAGATGGAAATTAATGCTCACTTTAATTGCTGCGTTCTACTGTTTTAAGATTTAGATAAATCATCTAGAAACTGATGCATTTAAACGTGATCAATTTTATTGACATCTTTTTTTCCCAGGGATAATCTAATGATTTGCAGGAGGGAAGATTAAGTAGGGTGCAGTGGGAAACAGAAGGATATCCTACCTGAGACAAAGAACTTCACGAATGCATATCTATCTACTACATGTAAATTAAACTATAAGTAAACAAAATAGTTTACAACTTTAAAAT
>NW_016813945.1:63885-71720 GCF_001698545.2 Rhinopithecus bieti | reverse complement strand
TGATGCCTGGCAGAAATTGTTTGCTGCCTGTTTTAGGCACCTATAATAAATACATATTTGAATAAATGTCAACTGTCTGATAAAACAACAACAACAACAACAACAACAACAAAACCCAAGATCACTCTCTGATACAGATCTGACAAATCTTCTATCATATTACTGTGGATTTTCCTTTAGAGTTTTAAAGTTTTATTTTTGGTTTGATCTGGAAATTATTTTGTTTGATTTACCTTAAGGAGATATAGATATATATATATTTTTTGAGATGGAGTTTCACTCTTGTTGCCCCAGGCTGGAGTACAATGACACAATCTCGGCTCACTGCAACCTCTGCCTCCCGGGTTCAAGTGATTCCTTGCCTCAGCCTCCTGAGTAGTGCATGCACCACATGTTGCATGCGCCACCATGCCCTGATAATCTTTTGTATTTAGTAGAGACAGGGCTTCACCATGTTGCTCAGGAGTTCGCCGTGGCAGGTGGATCACCTGAGGTCAGGATTTTTATACACTAATATACAATTTCTATACACTAAGAATTCTATCTTATTAAATGACATTTCAGTGTGTACTTGTTCTTGGCATTCTATTTACCAAATCATACATTTTCATTGGCAGCTACACTTTTTATGGCTTCTCCATTTGTTTTCTTTTGTTGCTAATATCTGAGACAGAACATTTTCCTGTTGTTTTTTGATCTATGTTTCTATTGTCAATGACCATTTTTAAAAACTAAAATGCAGGCCAGGCATGGTGGCTCACTCCTGTAATCCCAGCACTTTGGGAGGCTGAGGCGGGTGGATCACCTGAAGTCAGGTGTTCGAGACCAGCCTGGCCAACATGGTGAAACCTTGTCTCTACTAAAAATACAAAAATCAGCAGGGCGTGGTGGCATGCGCCTGTAATCCCAGCTACTCTGGAGACTGAGGCAGAAGACTCACTCGAACCTGGGAGGTGGAGGTTGCAGTGAACCGAGATTGCGCCACTGCACTCCATCCTGGGTGACAGAGCAAGATTCCGTATTAAAAAAAAATAAAAAAAAATTAAAATGCATTGCTTTGTATTCCAATAATATAAACAACAGTCTCCCTTTAAGGGATGTACAAAATTCAGAAAATTAACATAGGAAAACATCACCTATAATCTAAAATTTTGTTACCATTTTGTTATATCTCATTTCAATTTTTATATGGAATTTTTTAATTTATGAAGTTTCATCATCTATAAAATTGGGGTAATACTCATACCTACTCATAGAGTTGTGAAGGATTAAGGATAAATGCATAAAGCAGAGAGCATGGTGCTTAATACATAGTATTTAATAAATATTAATTATTTTCATCTACACAGTTGTACAATTTTGTACTTTGCATTTCACTTCATATGATACTGTATGTTTTCCTATCTAGCTATAGCATTTAAATAAAAATTTAATAAATTGTAACTGGGGTGGACATATTTCCATATATGTCAGTTGTGTCATGTTGTGTGGTGTGTGTTTGTGTGTGTGTGGGTGGGGGTGGGGGTATGGGTGTATGATTACTTAACATTTTCCTGTTTCCTCTCTAGTCAGTTTTACATTGTGAGAAAAGTTTCATCTGTTTTGGATTGGTTGCTTAGTATAAAATCTAGAACTGAGTTTCTTCATATCAGGGAATAATATGATGAGACACAGGCATATTTATACATGTAGTGGGTGGGTGTGATATATACACACACAACACTATGCATATATTATATATATGTAATTATACAGTCCATATTTAGTTTTACTCTCAAGCCTTCATTCCAGTTTATAATCCATTCAAGCATTAAAAATTTTTTTAAAACATTTTAAAATGTTTTGTAGAGTATGTGTTTGCTGTGTTTGCCAGGCTGGGTCTTTGAACTCCACCCCAAATGATCTCCACCTCAGCCTCCAAGTGCTAGGTTTACAGGCATGAACCCTGCACCCAAGCCAAATATTTTTTAATTATCATTTTTCTTCAATTTGTCCCTACATAATCTCATTCTCTTAGTAATTTTATACTGTTTTTCCTTTTGCTACTATGATTGATCATTTTCCCATACATTGGCTTATGATATCTATATTTTTTAAAAAGCTTATGTCCTTTGCCCTACTCTCTATTTCATCATTTCATGGTTTCTAATACAGCAAGATCTTTCTTGCAAAGGTCAATAACGTCTATTCAATTTCTCTCGTAATTTTCTGTTATCCTTATAATTTATTCATTATGAAGTGCTATTGGAGAAATTTAGTACTCACAGACATGTGAAAAGTAGCAAAAATAAAAAAATAAGCCGTACATTCTACCTGGTACAGTTAACACTGTTGAAATTTTTCAAAAATTTTTTCTTTGCATATTTGAGATTTTTATTGTATTATTTATGCACTGTAAATTATGTTAATAATGTATATATTTCATAAAATTGATCTGAGAATTCTGTTAGTTACAAAGTACTTTGTGCAAGATGTAATTCTTTAAATATTAGAATTTAAATATTTAATTTCTTTCAATTTTTGCTTGCAAATAATATCAGCATCTATTTTATAAATAGTGCCCAATCCTATGTATATTTCCCATGTGAAATTGTATTTAAATGTATAAAATTATTTGATTAAATTTTGCATTTCTAAGGTTCTTGAAGTGAGGCCAATTGCCTGTAAGTTTGTCTGTGTCAGCATTCATTATTATGTTTGATCTTCGGGGGCACTTTTAATCCAGAGTCTTGTGGTTTTTTAGTTCTGAAAAAGGTGGTACCATTTATTTAAAATTTTTTAAATAATATGTAATTCTTAGAAACAACAAATAAGGAAACACAGATTCTTGGAATAGACTCAATAAATTATATTTAACCCACTAATGTGCCTATACACTTTTAAACAACCTGCTTTGGGTGTACATATATACACACACATATATAACCAATCTATATGGGTCTGGTTATATATATAAAATTTATTCTAGATTTACTGGATATAGATGATGTGTAGCATTCATTTACAATAATTAATAACATTATACAACTTCTTTATTGCAAGTTATAATAGTTAATTGATTTGTCACGCGAAGGCTTTCACGGATATAGTCAAAGTCCTGTATCCACGCCAGCCCAAAGTACGGTTGCAGTTTGGTAAATTAGTTACGTTCTGATATGAATGGTGGTTGTGTTAACAAGACAAAAGTGAAACTGTGAAAAGGTGTGTCTGGAACTTCAGCTTCATTTGTCAGGCAGCAACATCTTTGCTAAATCGGGTACAGTTCTCAATATACTGGAAGAATAATTTATTTCAAGACTGTTTGTGTACTCCATGTAGCCACTATGAATATGCACAAGTTTAGTTTAATCTTCAATTATTAACATTGTGCTGTCAATTTATTTTTAGAGAATAAATACAATAAGTCAAGCTTTAACTTGAAGCATGCTTATTTCCATGCTGTAAATACTTCCACGGTGGCAATGTAGTCTACAACATGACAATTAGTGAGTGACGAAGGTGGGAAATAATGCACAGTGCAATGTTATGCCGTCCCTCATAACTGCAGTAGACATAAAAAGCCTCAAATAGGAAAAAGAAGTAAAAGAATTAGAAAATGATGACTTTTGAGGTATGTATTACCTTTTAACCTTTTAAGTGTATTTATTAATTGTAAAGTCATGTTCCTTCAATTTTATATAGACACCTTTTATTAACTGCCCAGATTCCTGAAATTGTCAACCATGAAATAAACCATTACGAGGCTGGTACCAGTCCACTACTGTTGACACCAATGTAAGAGCGATTTATCTTCATATAGTTAAAACTGTCAAATGTCCTTTTTTTTTTTTTTTTTTTTTTTTTGAGACGGGTCCTCGCTCTGTCGCCCAGCGCTAGACCGCATGGCAGAGATCTCAGCTCACCGCAAGCTCCGACCTCCCCGGGTTCACGCATTCTCCTGCCTCAGCCGTCCCAAGTAGCTGGGACTACAGGCCGCCCGCCACTCGCCGCCTAGTTTTTGAATTTTTCAAGTAGAGACGGGGTTTCCACTGTTGTTAGCAGGATGGGTCCTCGATCTCCTGACCTCGTGATCCACCCGTCTCGGCCTCCCAAACTCCTGGGATTACAGGCTTGAGCCACCGCGCCCGGCCTCAAATGTCTTATCACACAAAATAGTTGTACAGTCTCCCTCATTATCTGTGGGGGATTGGTTCCAGGACCTTGCCAGACACCACAGTCCACAGATGCTCGAGTCCCTGGTGTAAAGAGGTGTATTATTTGCATATAACCTATGCACATTCTCCCAAATGCCTTAAGTCATCTCTAGATTACTTATAATACCTAACACAATGTCAATGCTAAGTAAATAGTTGTTATATTGTATTGTTTAGAGAATAATGACAAGAAAAAATGACTTTACATGTTTGGTATACACGCAATTTTTGGAATATTTTTGAAAATATCACAAAACTTTTTTTTGAAGATTTTGAAAATGGTTGAATCCACAGATGTAGAACCCATGGATATGGAGGGCCAGCTATTCTTCATTTCATCTCTTTCCACCACCCGGAACTATTCCCAAGAGGTAAGCAGCCTCAACTCCTCTAGCCCATTTCACCAATATATCTCCATGTTTATAAAAAAGCCTTATTCTTTTCCTTTTTGTTGATTTATTAATATTAGATATAGTATATTAAGTTCCCATGTTGTTCTTCGACAACAATATCACCTAACCTAGTTATATTTCAATGTATGGTTAAATCAATATCAGTATTTGTAATATGTTAAAATGTATTTTTGAGCCATGTGCTTAGTATTTCTTCTTTCTTATAAAATTCTTAACATATTCTTGATATTAATATCCCTTACCTCTTATTTGTTGATTGATGAATTAATTGATTTCTCTATTTCTGCATAACTGCCTCCCACATAATCCAATATCTCTACTCCAAGAATATTAATAGTATTTTCTGTGCACTGAATAATATGACTTCTACTTTACTTTACTTTTTCCTGCACACTACTTCATTCATTTTCTGTTTCTGTGTAACAAATCATCACAAACTTTGTGGCATAAGGCACTACACATTTATCTTCATAGTTTCTGTGGATCAGGAGAACAGGCATTGCTTGGTTGGCTGCAAACAGGGTACTGGTTGGGCTGGTTCCTTTCTAGAGCTTGGGGTCCTCTTCCAAGGTCATGTGATTGTTGGCAGAATTCACTTAGGGGTGTGTGTGTGTGTATTTTACTGTGATATTTGTCTCTCTGAGGTGTCTTTGCTTTTTAAAAATTATTTTGTTTCGTAGCAAAACTTGTATTATCATTCTAGAATTTTCCTTTATATATATAACAAATTAATTATATATATAGCAAATTAACCATTTGCTAACTCATCTACTGGCCTTTTTTTTTTTTGAGACTGGGTCTCCCACTGTCACCCAGGCTGGAGTGCAGTGCTGTGATCACAGCTTGTTGTACCAAATCCTAGGCTCAAGTGATCCTCCCATCTCAGACTCCTAAGTAGCTGGGACTAGGGCTATGCCAGGCCAATTTTTAAATTTTGGGGGGAGACAGGGACTCGCCAGTTTAACCATGCTGGTTGCAAACTCCTGGCAGCAAGCAATCCTCCCACCTTGGCCTCCCTAAGTGCTGGGATTATAGGCGTGAGCCACTACACCTGGCTAAAGTTTTAATTTTTATTTGTAGAGATGGTGTCTCACTATGTTGTACAGGCTGATCTCAGCCATCATGCCTGGGCTCACCTATGAGTTTTTAAAAGTATCCTTGATTCGCACTTATTGCTTATACAATAGTAAATGACCTTATTCTTGGCCAGGTCCAGTGGCTCATGCCTGTAATCTCAGCACTTTGGGCAGATCACTTGAGGTCAGGAGTTTGAGACCAGCCCGGCCAACATGGCAAAACCCCAATTCTACTAAAAATACAAAAATTAGCAGGGCATGGTGGTGGGCGCCTGTAATCTCAGCTACTGGAGAGGCTGAGGCAGAAGAATCACTTGAATCCGGGAGGCGGAGGTTGCAGTGAGCCCAGATGGCACCACTGCAATCCAGCCTGGGCGACAGAGCGAGTCTCCAAACAAATAAACAAACAAACATCTTATTCTTTAATCTTTGACTCAAGTGGAGTGGGTTAAAAGTGGGGTGCAGGAGCAGGGACAGGCCCTTGGCTGGTGAATTTTCTCCAATTCCATTTGTGAACGTTCACTAATTCCTTGTATTTTCGTGGATTGGGTTTTTCCGGGTTATAGGCCACTGACCTGTTCCCACTGCATGGGAAGGGCAGGCCCCAAGGCAGGGCTGCTCTGGATCCGCAAGTTCCGTGCACGGTGGTCCCTCTCTCAGGTCCCTTGCTGTCCCCGCCTTTGTGCTCCTGCTGCACACAGTTGCAGCGTCTCCGGCTTCCGCGGAGACTGAACGAATTCCGCTCCACGGTCCCCTAAGCAGGGACTTGGCTGTGGGCCCCTCCCTGCTCCCCTTGGTTGGCTCTAAGAGCTCCAATCAAGGTTTAATTTCCAAAGTACAGACTGAAACCTGTTTTCGACTGTTCTCCTTTCAGTTACATTTTTTGTCCTTGTGGGTTAAGGTCTTGTGAATCTCCTTTATAATTATGTTAAAAGAATTCGGGGAGGGAGAAATAATAAACATATACGTTCTGCCATTTTAACCACAATTCTGATTATTTTGTATTATAAAGACCCAGGGCAGCCCAGCGCAGTGACTCACGCCTGTAATCCCAGCACTTTGGGAGGCGGAGGGGGGCGGATCACCTAAGGTCAGGAGTCCGAGACCAGCTTGGCCAACATGGAGAAACCCTGTCTCTACTGAAAGTACAAAAATTAGCCGAGCATGGTGGCGGGTGCCTGTAATCCCAGCTACTCGGGAGGCTGAGACAGGAGAATCGCTTGAACCCGGGAGGTGGAGGTTGCAGTGAGCCGAGATTGCACCACTGCACTACAGCATGGACCATACTGTCTCTCACACACACACACACACACACACAGACCCAGGGCTGATATGAGGGAAACTAAAGCCTCTCACATTCTATTTTATTTTGATTTTTCCTTTCTACTGTTTAGAGCATTCATGTAACTTCCAAATCCTAAATTAAACGTGAAAAACAAAAACAAGGAGAAATGTCCGAAATCCGAGTCAGTATGGCTGGTCGGGATGGGAATTCTCCTGTCCTTGCTGTGTCCAGAACAGCACCTCCTTCCCCCAGTCTTCCTCAGACTTGATTCCCTAAAATCAAGGCAGAAGGCAGGGCCAGAGGCACAGACAGTACTTCAGGGAATGTCCTCCTGGCATTGCGTGCCCACATTCATGGCAGCAGGGGGTAGATGGATGTTCTGACTCTATATTTACAGAACCTATATAATTTATTGAAATGAAAACCTAGAGCCTTCTCTCTCTCTGGGATTTCTCCAAAATGATTCAATTCCAGGAATCCAGGAAGCAGTCAGCAAAATGATGACTGTTCCCCAAAACAGCTCTGCAGAAAGAAAAAAAAAAAAAAAAAAAAAAAACTCGCAAGATGCAGAGAGAGAAAGAGAAAGAGAGAGAGAGAAAAGAAACAAACCAATCGGTCAAACAGTACAAACTATTTGCCTAAAAGCTGCCTCAACCATTTTGGGAACTGATTATGAGAAGAAAGCTCTAATTTTGTCTCTGACATGTGCTGCCTGTAAGGAGTGGGGAGAGTCATTCCTGGTGTTGTTGGCATCACTCCAAACTTTTCTCCAAAACACAGAAAATAAGTTCTAAAAAAGCAAGAAAGTAAAATCACCCTTAATCCAACTATTCCAAGAAAGTGCCTGTTAACGTTTTTTGTTTCTCTC
>NW_016813945.1:39988-63777 GCF_001698545.2 Rhinopithecus bieti | reverse complement strand
AAAAAAAAAAAAAAAAAAAAGAAACTCGCAAGATGCAGAGAGAGAAAGAGAAAGAGAGAGAGAGAAAAGAAACAAACCAATCGGTCAAACAGTACAAACTATTTGCCTAAAAGCTGCCTCAACCATTTTGGGAACTGATTATGAGAAGAAAGCTCTAATTTTTGTCTCTGACATGTGCTGCCTGTAAGGAGTGGGGAGAGTCATTCCTGGTGTTGTTGGCATCACTCCAAACTTTTCTCCAAAACACAGAAAAATAAGTTCTAAAAAAGCAAGAAAGTAAAATCACCCTTAATCCAACTATTCCAAGAAAGTGCCTGTTAACGTTTTTTGTTTCTCTCTTTTGCTTTTGCATTGTGGTGAAAGCTTCACCACAGAGCTCTGTCAGTGCATAGACACAAACACGTTCCCACACAGATGCATAAGGCACACGCACGTGCACACACACAAGCCCACATGTACACACATGTGCACACACACAGTCACCCCCTCATGGACTTGCCATCTCCCAGCACCTCCTCCAGGGCCTTCTCAGCGCCGCCTGTGGAGTAGAAAGAGGGCATCTGCAGCAGGGGTGCATCAGGAGTTTTAGCACCAGCTGTGCTGTGCCCGAAACTGCCCATCGCTAGGATAGGAGTTGGTTCTCCTACCTCTCTCACAGGGGATGTCTGGTAGGGCCCTGTGGTGGGCTTCTCACATTCTTTCAGCCCACTAGAAGTTTTTTTGTTTGTTTTTAAATCTAACTTAATTTTAAGTTCTGGTACATATGTGCAGGACCTGTATGTTTGTTATATAGGTAAACGTGTGCCACGGTGGTTTGCTGTACCCATTAACACATCACCTAGGCATTAGCCCCGCATGCATTAGTTATTTATTTTGATGCTCTCCCTCCCCCTATCCCCCAACCCCGAAAGGCTCTGGTGTGTGATGTTCCCCTCCCTGCGTCCATGTGTTCTCATTGTTCAGCTTCCACTTATGAATGAGAACATGCGGTGTTTGGTTTTCTGTTCCTGTGTTACTTTGCAAAGCATAATGGCTTCCAGCTCCATCCATGTACCTGAAAAGGACATGATCTCCTTCCTTTTGAAGGCTGCATAGTATATCATGGTGTTTATGTACCACATTGTCTTGATCCAGTCTATCATTGATGGGAATGTAGGTTGATTCCATGTCTGATATTGTGAATAGTGCTGCAATGAACATATGCGTGAGTGTATCTATGTAATAGAATGATTTTTATTCCTTTGGGTATATACCCAGTAATGGGATTGCTGGATCAAATGGTATTTCTGCCTCTAGGTCTTTGATGAACCACCACACTGTCTTCCACAAAGGTTGAACTAATTTACCCACCAATGGTGTAAAAGCATTCCTGTCTCTCCACAACCTCACCAACATCTGTTGTTTCTTGACTTTTTAATTGCCATTCTTACTGGTGTGAGATGGTGACTCATTGTGGTTTTGATTTGCATTTCCCTAATAATCAGTGATGTTTAGCTTTTTTTTCATGTGTTTGTTGGCTGCATAAATGTCTTCTATCATCAGAGAGAACAGACAACCTACAGAATGGGAGAAAACATTTGCAATCTGACAAAGGTCTAACATCTGGAATCTATAAGGAACTTAAACAAATTTACAAGAAAACACAAAGTAACCCCATTAAAAGTGGGCAAAGATTTTTTGTTTTTTTATGATGCTGAACATCAAAACAGAATAAAAGATTTTCTCCTTCTCTTCTCTCTTGGCTCCTTTACAAATTTTACCATTCCTCCCTCATAATTTTTGAATTGTCATGATTGACATCTTCCCAACATAATTTTGAGTTATTTATTTCTTAGTCTGTGCCAAGCCAGACAAAATTTATGTTCCAGTCGTCCTCTAAAATAAGAACCTGAATTGCTAATGTAAACAACAACAACAAAAAAAAACCCAGGACCTTTCAAATAGACCACAGTCCATGGATGCTCCAGACCCTGGTATAAAGTGGTGTAGTATTTGCATATAACCTATGCACATCTTCCCAAATGCTTTAGATCACCTCTAGATTCCATATAATACTTAACACAATGTCAATGCTATGTAAATAGTTGTTGTATTGTTTAGAGAATAATGACAAGAAAAAATGACTTTACATGTTCAGTACACTTGCAATTTTTGGAATATTTTTGAAAATATCAAAAAACTTCTCTCTTTTTCTCCCAGGCATGTCTCAATTGATTTTGAGGTTTATTTGGCCAAGGTTGAAGACAGGCCCTGGAAAAGTAAACAGAAATCACCAGAAGGTGTGTGATCCCTGCCTTTTCCAGAGAGTTTTCCGGACTTCAGTATTTAAAGGGGAAAGAGCCAGCAGGCGGGGAAGGGGGGCAGAAAAAAAAAAAAAAAGGGAGAGGGAGGCCAGTGAGGAGAGTGGTTGCATTCTTGTGAGGCTTTGACTGGAGCTCACTGAATCCACACTTCATGCCTGAAAGGAGGGTAGAGGAAAAGTCAGTTATGCATTTGTTTTCTGTGCTAGGTGAATCTGCATTTTACATAAGATAAAGATAGTTGAGGAAGAGGTCAAATATGCATTTGTCTGGGGTGGGGTGGGCAGTGATAATTTCTAGTTTTGTCTTTGTGGTTCCCGTAAAGATGAGCTGTGAATTTACAATATCAGAGTGAGATTCAACAGAACTCTCTTTTAGGGTTAATCTATAGGGGGGTATGTATTCTGAATAATTGAGGGCCCCACAAGGAATTTCCTTGTGAGCAATTTGAGAGGGAAGCTACCTGAGGAGATATGTGGCCTTTTAACCTTGCAGCTTTCTGTGTGGGAACAAGACAGAAGGCAGTTTTATTTCATTTTTATTTTTTTTTACTATTGTTGTTTTTTGCTTCACTCAATTCCCAAGCTTCTTTGCCTTTGTCATAGTGAGTTTGGAGTCCTGAGATTCTGTTTTTCTTTCACACAACTGAATAATAAGGAGAAATACAATGGACTCTTCTTAATGCGATTTCATGTCTCATGCACAACAAATACAGGTGGATTTTGACTTTTTTCACACCCAAAGTTACAACTTACTAGGCCTATGACACACACACACACACACACACATATTTATTTTACAAAAACTCAATCACTCCATTTTTAACGTTTTTTGGAGCAGTTAACCTGATGTTTTGTAAAATTAGCAATGCATATTATGTATTTTCCTATATACAAACCTTTGATCTGTAGCACCGATTTTAGTGTTACAGTATTACATTCTATCACCGTATCATAATTTTTGGACTGTTTCCTGTTATTAGAAATACAACCCGTCCGGCCGGGTGCGGTGGTTCACTCCTGTAATCCCAGCATTTTGGGAGGCTGAGGCGGGCGGATCACCTGAGGTTGGGAGTTTGCTACCAGCCTGATCAACATGGAGAAATCCCGTCTCTACTAGAAATACAAAATTAGCTGGGTGTGGTGGTGCATACCTGTAATCCCAGCTACTTGGGAGACTGAGGCAGGAGAATTACTTGAACTCGGGAGGTGGAGGTTGCAGTGAGATCACACCATTGCACTCCACCCTGGGCAACAAGAGCGAAACTCCGTCTTAAAAAAAAAAAAAAGAAAGAAAGAAAGAAAAGAAAAGAAATACAACCTATCTTGGCGGATCACCACAGGTCAGGAGTTCGAGACCAGCCTGGCCAACATGGTGAAACTCCGTCTCTATTGAAAATATATATAAAAAAAAAATTAACCAGGTGTGGTGGCGGGTGCCTGTAGTCCCAGCTACTTGGAAGGCTGAGGCAGGAGAATCGCTTGAACTCGGGAGGTGGAGGTTGCAGAGAGCCGAGATAGTGACACTGTGTTCCAGCCTGGGCGACAGACTAAGACTCTGTCTCAAAACAAACAAACAAACAAAACACCTATTGCATTGTTTTTGCAATGATAAATAGCATTGCTATGGCTAGTCTTTTTTTTTTTTTTTTTTTTTGAGACAGAGTTTTGCTCTTGTTGTCCAGTCTGGAGTGTAATGGTGAGATCTCGGCTCACTGCAACCTCTGCCTCTCAGGTTGAAGCAATTCTCCTATCTCAGCCTCCCAAAGTAGCTGGGATTACAGGCATGCGCCACCATGCCTGGCTAATTTTTTGTCTTTTTAGTAGAGACGGGATTTCACCATGTCGGTCAGGCTGGTGTTGAGCTCCTGACCTCAGATGATTTGCCTGCCTCTGCCTCCCAAAGTGCTGGGATTACAGGTGTGAGCCACTGTGCCCTGCTTGCTATGGCCAGTCTTATACATCTTTAAAAGCATAATTTTCTTTTTTAAAAAAGACATATTACAAAATTAATTGATACATAATATTTTACATATGTATGAGGTACATGTGATTTTTTTTGTTGTTGTTGTTATGTGGATAGACTGTATAATAATAAGCCAGGGCATTTAGGTTATCCATCACCTCGTGTGTTTATTGCTTCTATGTATTGGTAATATTTCAAGTTCTCTTCTGGCTACTTTGAAATACACAACACATTGTTGCTAACTATAATCACTCCATTTTGCTATTGAGTATTAGAACTTACAGCTTCTGGCCAGGCATGGTGGCTTACACCTGTAATCCCAACACTTTAGGAGGCCGAGGTGGGCTGATCACTCGGGGTCAGGAGTTTGAGACCAGCCTAGCCAACACGCAAAACCCTGTCTCTACTAAAAATACAAAAATGAGTCGGGTGTGGCGGAGCCTGCCTGTAGTCCCAGCTACTTGGGAGGCTGAGGCTGGAGGATCACTTGAGTCTGGGAAGCAGAGGTTGCAGTGAACTGAAATCACTCCACTGCACTCCACAGCCTGGGCGATAGAGTAAGACTCTGCCACACACACACACACACACACACACACTTATACCTTCTACCTAACTGTAAGTTTGTACTCATTAACTAAACTTTCTTTATCCCTCTCTGCCCCCACATAACCTCCCCAGTCTCCAGCATCTATCATTTTACTCTCTCTCCCTCCATGAGATCAACCTTTTTTGCTCCCACATGTTAAGTGAGAACATGTGATACTTGTCTTTCTGTGTCTGACTTATTTCACTCAACATAATGACCTTCAGTTCCATCCATGTTCATTTTCTATGGCTAAATAGTATTCCATGCTGTATATATACCCCATTTCAGGTTGATTCTATATGTTTGCTATTGTGAATAGTGCTGCCACAAACAAGTGGGCACAGATATACTTTTGTATTCTGATGTCTTTTCCTTTGGATAAAGGAAATAGTGGAATTGCTTGATCATATGGTAGTTCTATTTTTAGGTTTTTTGGGAGACCTCCATACTATTTTCCATAGTGGTGGAAGTCACTTACATTCTCACCAACAGTGTATGTGTCCCCTCTTCTCTGCGGCCTTGCCAGCCTCTGTTATTCTATTTGGTTTTTTTTTTTTATAATAGCCTTTCTGACTGATGTGATAATGCATTTCTCTGATGATTAGTATGTTGAACATTTTTTTCATATACCTGTTGGCCATTTGTATGTCTCCTTTTGCAAAATGTCTATTCATGTCCTTTGCCCACTTTTTAATGGGATTATTATTATTATTTTACTGTTGAGTTAAACACATAAATTATTTTCTATAGAAAATACTAAAACTGAAATTTCTGGCTCAAAAACATGTGCATACTGCCAAAATTGTTGGTGCCCAGTATGACTGACCTCTAGAAAGGTTGTACCTCTATACTAACTGGGGAGGCTATTTGTCCTTTAGGAGACTGATATACAAGAGAAGCTCCATCATATGTATCCTTCCTACTCACTCCTTGATCACCCCAAAAGCCCAGAAAACACTGTACCTTCTTCAAGGTGGATACGGTGATCAAAGTATTAGAAATAGGGCATATCTCTAACCTATTGTGGGAAGACAAGCGCTTTCACGGGTATCTTCTGTTGGCTCTGGATGCTGGTGAGATGACACCAGTCTGGTTTCAGTAGATGGTTTCAGGAGGTATGAGAACATGCTGGGGTGACCAAGGGCAAGTCTCAGACTATAATGGCAGGCATGGAAAGCAGACATGGCCCCCATTAGATGGTGGAGCCAGAGCGGATATCAGAATGGCCTGGGCCATTCTGGGCCACAGAGATCTCTGGAGCTCTACTTGTCATTCCATTCCTGCCTGATTAATATGAACTGCATTTGAATTATTTGAATGTAGTTTTGCTAGTTATTATATTATTAGCATGATGAGACTATCTAGTAACTCAGGCAACCATGAGCGGTGCTGATGCAGTTTTGTCTTTGCCAGAATGTTTTCTCCACCTGATGGAATGTGCTTGGCTCATCTTCCTCTTATGAAAAAAAAAAAACTGTGAATAGTATGCGACCTCTTTCTTCTTATTTTGCCTATTTCTTCTTACATTTTACTAATCAAACATGGCTTGCTAAAATTATTAAATTTATAAATTACTTCTATTAATACAATATACAGGATGCTTCCAAAGAAATAATACTTCAGTTTTCCTCTTTTATAGTTTAATTTCAGTCTTTAATTCATTTGGAAATAAATTTGGAGTGATCTTATTTTTTTCTAATTACTTAATAATGTAATTACCATTTATTAAATATTTCCTGGTTTTTCCATTGACCTCAAATGCAACTCTATCATAGTCTAAGTTATCTTGAATAACTTGGATAGATTTCTGTATTTTCTTCTTGGTTTCATTGATGTCCCTGCCCTTTTAATAATAGTACTATGCCGTTAAATGTATTGTGATTATGCATTACGATGTCTAACAATGAAAGTGGCTCTCGAGGTGCTTCCTTCTGCATGTCTGGGTAGAAGGTGGATAATTTCTTCTACATGTTCTTCAAGATGACCTTTAGCATTGTGTTGTGTTATGAAAAGTGTGCTTTTGATATTTTGCATAGAGCTACTTGACATTTAAAATCAATTTTGAAAAGTGATGTCTTTACAATGTTGCATTCTCCTTTTGTTCTCCACCATTCCTGGCAGGAACATAGTTTGCCTCTCAATTTATGTGATTTTAAAAAGTATTTCATTTCATTTTTGTTTTCTTCAGTTAAGTCCTGAATATTCTTTCTGAAGCTTATTTTTGCATACTTTATCACTTTCTTTTAATGTCTGATACTAATACTATTGAATGAAAATTGAGTACTTGCACTTCACTAGACAGAACACAAACCCCTCACCTGCATTATTTTATTTGTTCTTCTGAAGCCTCTTATAGTGTGGGCATGATCATTCTCCTTCTTTTGCAGATAATGAAACTGAAGCCTGAATTGGTGTCATAATTTGCTCAAGTTCACACAGTGTCTCCTCCTGCTTACAACATCAGGGACTCCAAAATTTTAGAGAACAAAAGAAGCATCCGGGGCTGGTTTAAAATGGTTTAAATGGGAGCTTCCTGGGCCTGTGTTCTGAGATTTCTAGTCAGGAAGCCTTGCATGGGGTCTCCATCTCGGGAAACACTGCTCTGGCCTATGAAGTATTCAGTAGTGTCTTTTTCCATTCTGCTTTATTATTGTCTATTGTGACGGAAAGTTAATAGACATAAAATTGATGCCTGTGTATTTATTTTATATTTTACCACCATCTAAATCATCACATTAGATACAAACATTTTCATGCCCTCCTTCTGGAGTAGTGAGATAAATGGTCATAGTCTCTGGCTTATATATCAAAATCTACATTTATGAATGAATCACCTGAATTATTGTAAAGTTACTCTCTTTGATGGCATTTATGTTTTTATGGATGGAGCATTTTCTATTAATTAACTTCTAGAATAGCATTAACAGTAGCAATAGTGAGTGTAGGTATTCACATTGTCAAGTTATTCACTTTTGTTCCTTTTTAATGTTGATTATAGACAAAGGGTGGTAAAGATGTAAATTTTGATATGCTATAGTTATTTTCCTACATAGCAATTGAGATATTATCCATTTTCTGAACATATTTAGCTTTTCCTAAATATTCTTATATTCTTATAATATTTTAAATATTCTTGAAATCAGATCTTTACATTTGCTTGATTGCTTAACTTCATGGGCAGTGGTGTTCTTAAAGTAATTTGACAAAATGATTCATAAAGTCCTCAAATAAAAGTTACAAAAATAGAATCATAATCTGAGAGATATGTTTTAAAATGGCACCAAAGGTCTAACTCTTGAGATTAACTTCCGTAATTTCTCACTAAAGTACATGAACTCCCCACACAAAAATTAAGAGCCACAGATAACTTGTTTTCAGATCTTGGGAAGAATCTCAATGCATAAAACCTATTGAGTTGATTTCTATAGGCTTTATATAAAATTGATGGAGAGAAGCTTAGTCAGGTTTTGACTTTAAACCAGAATGCCACCTTCAATAAACAGCACAGTCTCAATTAAGAAAGATGATATTAAGAAGGGATATAACTGGGGTTATTGATTAACTATTTGGAGAAAATAACTAATTTGATTTCTTTTGACACTATATACTAAAATATATTTCAGATGGATTTAGGAGTTAAATGCAATTTTAAAAAGCCTTAAAGAACTTGAAGACAACTTGAGTAAACCTTTAGAGATACTGGAAGAAAGAAAAGACTTTTTAAACAAAAAGGGAGAGGTCGAAGTCAAAAAAAGAAAGATTAATTGATCTGGCTATGTAAATAAGTGAAAGCCAAAAATTTCAGTAAAGACTTAGAAATAACCATTGGATTTAACCAAATGAAGGTCATTGATGACGCAGGGAAGACCAGAACCTGATTGGAGTAGATTTTGGAGAGAATGGGAGGAGAGAAATTGTAAACAACAAGCATGTACTACAGACAGCTCTCTAGGGTGGGTTTGCTATAAACAGGAGCTGAGAAATCAGTCAGTAGGTCGAGGGCACAGTAACATCAAAAGAAAGGTTCCTTTCCATGGGAGAAGTAACAAAATTTCTTCTTTCCAGAAGAGAGTGAAAACTCACTGATGGAGGGGTGGAGGGGCAGACACACACACACACACACACACACACGCACACACACAGAGAGAGAGAGAGAGAGAGAGAGACAGAGAGAGACAGAGAGACAGAGAGACAGAGAGACAGAAAGAGAAAGAGAATGAGATCCAGTGAACAAGTTGAGATGCTGGCCTCCAAGCTCCTTCCATAGTGATAGGGAGAAGAAAGAATGCCTGAGCACATAGATTCAGGGCGAGGGGTTGGGCATAAGTGTGAGAAAGGAGCTATGGGCATCCTCTCCTGATTACTTCTCCGTCCTTGGTTTAATAGAAGTCAGGTGATCAGCTGAGAGTGTGGATGAGAAGGTGTAGGAGGTAGGAGGAGAGAGAAAATAGAAATAGTCAGCTAGGTGAGTGGTGTAAGTTCCCCATTGAGGCTAGTGGTACTGAATTCAAAGGAGACAAATCAGAATAATAGGCTTTTCCATCCATGCTCCACAGCCTAGATTCAAGCACAGAAAAGAGGTATCAAAGGTAGCAAAGTAATGATGCATTAAAATATTTATGCATGTATCAACATGACTCCTCTCCAGCCTCCCAGGCTGCTTCCTCCCATTCTGTCCCATTCCCCATCACAAAGGCCCTGCCTCTGAGCTGTGCATGTTGCTCTGAGGCACAGGAAAGAGGGAGCTTCCTCTGGGGACACAGAAGGGGATGGGTCAGGATTTGCACAGGTTAAAAATCTTGTCCCGGTCACAAATAAAATAATTTTAAAAACTCCAAAGTGGCAGAAAGCATTAAAAACAAATATGAAATATGGTAAACTTGTTACATGTAAATTTTAAGGTGAGCGGATCATCATTTGAAATTGATTACAAGCTGAACTGTTTTAGATGAAAGTATTTAAGCAAATTTACGCAAACGCAAACCTTTCAGTATGTAAGTTCAACTTGAGTCCACAACTGAGATTATGAAATACTGCCACATATTAATAGTATTTCAATAGCATATTGTTATATTTCTTATTGGCCCTATAAAATTTCCTAACTCTGCCTCCATTCTGTGATTTTATAAAAAGTAAACTTTGCCAGGTGCTGTGGCTCATGCCTGTAATCCCAGCACTTTGGGAGGCAGAGGGGGGTGGATCATGAGGCCAGGAGTTCAAGACCAGCCTGGCCAGTATAGCTAAACCCTGTCTCTACTAAAAATACAAAAATTATCTGGGTGTGTTGGCATGCACCTGTAGTCTCAGCTACTTGGGAGGCTGAGGCAGGAGAATCGCTTGAACCCAGGAGGCAGAGGTTGCAGTGAACCAAGACTGCTCCATTGCACTCCAGCCTGGGTGACAGGGTGAGACTCCATCTCAAAAAAAAAAAAAAAGTAAACTTGGTTTATTAAATATTCTGAATAATGCAACAAACCTAAACTGCTCTGGTAAATATCACAATTAGTAAGCAGCGCTAACCCTTATACCAAATACAGGCACGCCTTGTTTTATTGTGCTTTGCTTTATTGCACTTCACAGATTTATGTTTTTTACAAATTGGAGGTTTGTGGCAACCTTAAGTTGAGTAAGTCTATCTGTTATAGGAAAGGGATCCCTATCCAGACCCCCAGAGATGGTTCTTGGATCTCGTGCAAGAAAGAATTCAGGGTGAGTCCATAGAGTAAAGTGAAAGCAAGTTTATTAAGAAAGTAAAGGAATAAAAGAATGGCTACTCCATAGACAGAGCCACCCTGAGGATGGCTGATTGCCCTTTTTTATGTTTATTTCTTGATGATATGCTAAACAAGAGGTGGATTATAAATGCCTCCCCTTTTTAGATCATATAGGGTAACTTCCTGACTTTGCCATGGCTTTTGTAAACTCATGGCACTGGTGAGAGTGTAGCATTGAGGACATACAGAGGTCATTCTTGTGGCCATCTTGGTTTTGTTGGGTTTTAGCCAGCTTCTTTACTGCAACCTGTTTTATCAGCAAGGTCTTTATGACTTGTATTTTGTGATGACCTCCTATCCCATTCTGTGACTTAGGATGCTTTAACCATCTGGGAATGCAGCCCAGTTCATGTCAGCCTTATTTTACCCAGCTCTTATTCAAGATGGAGTTACTCTGGTTCACAGGCTTCTAACAAATTGGCACCATGTTTGAACAGCATATGCTCGCTTCCTGTCTCTTTCCTCAGGGCTCCCTATTCCCTGAGACATAACAATATGGAAATTAGGTCAATTAATAACCTTATAAAGGCCTCTAACTGTTCAAATAAAAGGAAGAGTTGCACGTCTGTCATTTTAAATCAAAAGCTAAAAATGATTAAGCTTAGGAAAATGACATGTTGAAAACCAAAATAAGCTAAAAGCTAGACATCTAGCTCTAAATAGTTAGCCAAGCTGTGAATGCAAAGGAAAACTTGAACGAAATTAGGAGTGCTACTCCAGTGAACACACGAATGATAAAAAAACAAAACAGCCTTACTGGTGATATGGAGAAAGGCTGAGCGGTCTGGATAGAAGATCGAGCCAGCCAAAACATCTCTTTAAGCCAGAGCCTAATCCAGAACAAGGCCCCAAATTATCTGTAATTCTATAAAGCCTGAGAAAGGAGAGGAAGCGACGAAGCAGAAGAAAAGTTTGAAGCTAGCAGAGGTTGGTTCATGAGGTTGAAGGAAAGAAGACCTCTGCACAACATCGAAGTGGAAGGTGAAGCAACAAGTGCTGATGGAGAAGCTGCAGCAAGTTCTCCAGAAGATCTAGCTAAGATCATTGATGAAGGTGGCTACACTAAACAATAGATTTTCCACATAGGTAAAAATGCCTTATGTTGGACAAAGATGCCTCATGCGACTTTCATAGGAGAAGTCAATGCTTAGCTTTAAAGCTTCAAAGTACAGGCTGACACAATAGTGTGTCACACAATTTTTTTTGTTTCTCAGTACATATAAAAGTGATGTTTACAGTATAATGTAGTCTATTAAATGTGTGATAGCATTATGTCTAAAAACCAATGTACATACCTTCATTAAAAAATACTTTGGGCCAGGCACAGTGGCTCATGCCTTTAATCCCAGCACTTTGGGAGGCCGAGATGGGAGGATCACCTGAGGTCAGGAGTTTGAGACCAGCCTGGCCAACATGGTGAGACTCCATCTTTACTAAAAATGCAAAAATTATCTGGACGCAGTGGTGTGCGCCTGTCATCCCAGCTATTTGGGAGGCTTAGGCAGGAGAATTGCTTGAACCCAGGAGGTAGAGGTTGCAATGAGCTGAGATTGTGCCACTGTACTCTAGCCTGGGTGACAGAGTGAGACTCTGTCACAAACAAATAAACAAACAAACAAAAAACAACAACTTTGGCTGGGTGTGGTGGCTCATGTCTATAATCCCAGCACTTTGGGAGGCCAAGGTGGGCAAATCCCTTGAGTCTGGGAGTTTGAGACCAGCCTGGGCAACATGGTGAGACCCCATCTCTACAAAAAATACAAAAATTAGCCAGACATGATGGCACATGCCCGTAAGTACCAGCTACCTGGGAGGCTGAGGCAGGAGGATCATTTGAGCCCTGGATGTGGAGGTTGCAGTGAACCAAGATTACACCCTTGCACGCCAGCTTGGGGGACAGAATGACACCCTTTCTTTAAAAAAAAAAAGAAACACTTTATTGCTAAAATACGGTAACAATTATCTGAGCCTTCTTCAGCCAGTTGT
This sequence comes from Rhinopithecus bieti, assembly GCF_001698545.2. NCBI lineage: Eukaryota > Metazoa > Chordata > Mammalia > Primates > Cercopithecidae > Rhinopithecus > Rhinopithecus bieti. The sequence continues at coordinate 51,166 of NW_016813945.1, read as the reverse complement.
AATCTTTTTGCTGGTGGACAGTCTTGCCTCTATGTTGAAGGTTGCTGACTGAGCAGGGTGGTGGTTGCTGGAGGCTGGGGTGGCTGTGGCAACTTCTTAAATAAGACAACAATAAAGTTTGCTATATAGATTGACTCTTCTTTTCATGAAAAAATTATCTTTAGCACGTGATGCTGTTTGATAGCATTTTATCCACAGTAGAACTTCTTTTGAAATTGGAGTCAATCCTCTGAAACCCTGCTACTGTTTTATTAATGCAGTGTATGTCATATTCTAAATCCTTTGTTGTCATTTCAACAGTGTTCATGGTATCTTCACCAGGAGTAGTTTCCATCTGAAGAAGCCCCTTTCTTTGCTCATCTATAAGAAGCAGTTCAAGTTTCATCATGAGATTGCAGCAATTCAATCACGTTCTCAGGCTCCACTCCTAATTCTAGTTCTCTTGCTGTTCCTTCCACCTCTGCAGTTACTTCCTCCACTTGAAACCCTCAAAGTCGTCCATCAGGTTTGGAATCAATTCCTTCCAAACTCCTGTTAATGTTGACATTTTGACTTCCTGTCATGAATCAAAAATGTTCTTAATGGCATACAGAATAAGAAATTCTTTCCAGAATGTTTTCAACTTATTTTGCCCAGATTCATTAGAGGAATCACTTCTATGACAGCTACTGCTTTACAAAATGTACTTATTAAATAAGACTTGAAAGTAAAAACTAATCCTTGATCCATGGACTGCAAAGTAGATGCTGTATTAGCAGGCATGGAAACAACATCAATCTCCATGCACATCTCCATCAGAACTCATGGGTGATCAGGTAGATTGGCAGTGAGCAGTAATATTTTGAAAGATTTTTTTTTCTAAGCAGTAGATCCCAATAGTGGCCTTAAGATATTTAGTAAACTGTGCTAAATAACATGCTAAAGAGATGTACTGCCATCCGGCATTGTTGTTCCATTTCTAGATCACAGGCAGAGTAGACTTAGCATAATTCTTAAGGGTCGTAGAATTTTCAAAATGGTAAACAAGCCTTGGCTTCAAGGTAAGTCACCAACTACATTAACCCTTAACAAGAGGGGCAGCCTGTACTTTGAAGCTTTAAAGCTAAGCATTTTACAGTGGTCTAGAGCTGAACTTGCAACATCTTTGAGATATGCCTGTCATCTCCCAAATGTATAATGGCTCAAAGTATCACTACTCAGTGTATCATAACAGTGCTCTATTTCCAAACAATCCAAGGAGGAGTCTCTGTGCACATGGTTGTTCAGAGCAGCCAGGCCCTGGGTAATCCTCAATGCCTGCCATGTCCACACCTGGGTGTGGACACCTAACCTCCAGAGAGAAGAAAGGTTATAGAGGGTTGTGGAGAATGTTTCACAGGCCAGCCTGGAAGAGACTCTTTCCTCTTTGTCCCCATGGCCCCCTTTACCTGCAAAGGAGGCTGGGAACTGTAGTCTAGCTATTCTCAAGAAGCAGAGGAAAAGGGTTGAAGTGACAGTTTTTAGCCGTCTCTGCCATAATGTTATTGCACAGGATGAGACAAACCTGGCTTATGTGTTTTGATTTTAAGTCAAGTTTTTGAGTTAGTTCCCTGATACACTTGCCAAAAATGCTCTATGACAGCTGCATTGTTCTTTTGATTGTATTTATCCATTGAGTTTTTGCCTATAAATCATAAGGTATATGAATGGCATCAGCCTTTGGATTCCCTCAGCCACACCTCTCTCCTCCAGTAGGTTTTTGGGTCAGAATAGCTGGATGGTTTTGCAGAGAGAGGAGTTTAATTTTAAAAATATCATGAAGAAGCCCATGGTTTAACAATTGCGGTAGGTGGAGTGAATTTTAACGTTCTAGTGTTTGTTTTAGTTACTCATTTTATTCCCAAATCAGTGGGGAGACCAGAGCATCAGTCTTGGGCAATAAATTGACAATCGCTTGTAAAGAAATCATTGCTACTTCTTCAATCTGCATGTAATTTGATTTTATGCTTTCAGTTCTCTAGTGCAGCTTGCTAAAGATGTGCATGCGTGTAATTCAAAGATCTCAAAACCTCCAAATGATGTACAAAGCCAAAATCTCATAGGCATAAATCCGGAGCAACAAACAAGCAAACAAATTTCCCTTTGTGTTCCAACTCTAATATGTTAAGCAAAACCTGTGTAACTCATTCAATGCAGACAGAGAGAAAACATAAAAATCCTTGACGTAATTTCACACAGGCTTACTGGGCTCCTCCTGCACTTGCGGGACAGGACCCAGAGATGTTATTATTATTATTTTTTCTAGCTTATCTTTACAAAAAAGGCTGTTTTCTAATCTTTCCTACACTCAAACATATTTTATCACTGCCAGCTGTCTTGTCAGGACCAAAACAAGAGAAGGTGTCCTTCAAGTATGCTTGAATTTCGTTAGTCTATTGAACGCTGCTGTACTAATTCACAGCAAGAGCGATACACCCATGAGGGTATAGAGAAGGGAAGGGGGCAATGCTCATATGTCAGAAACCTCAGTGCCTCTTCAAAAAAATTGTGAAAAGAAACAAAATAACAGTTTTACATTTATGGGTGTTTTTTATTCCAGTCTTTTATGAAACTGGATCATTCTACAGATAGAGTTTTGCATCCTGATTTTTTATTTTTTACCATGAATTCTACAAGTAGATCCTTCCAGTCTGAAGGGTTGCTAAGAGGAAGCACCCACGCTGGTGCTAATGAGCTAGTTTCACAAGTCAAGGGTATGGGGCCACACCTGTCTCTGCAGAGGTCAACCCCCAGGAAGCAGTGCTTGGGGGAGTACTGAGGGTGACACATTGAGTAGGGGCTGCAAAACTGCCCCTCCATCTTCTTTGGGGCCTGGCTGGGCCTGAGAATCAAATTGACATAAGACAGGTTAATAGACAACATTCTTTCGGCACAAGTTTTAGTGTGCGACAGACACTTAACAAGAGCTATGTAGAGGGTAGCTGTTATAATTGCCAAGATACAATCTTCTCCTACCCTACAGTCTAGATCCTCCACATACTGAGCAGATGGAAAACTCGAAATGCCTCTGATGCCTGGTAGAATAAAAGTTCTTGTCTGGGCATGGTGGCTCATGCCTGTAATCTCAGCACTCTGGGAGGCCGAGGCAGGCAGATCATGAGGTCAGGAGTTCGAGACCAGTCTGACTAACACGGTGAAATCCTGTCTCTACTAAACACACACACATACAATTAGCCAGGCATGGTGGCACGTGCCTGTAATCCTAGCTACTCAGAGGCTGAGGTGGGAGAATCGCTTGAACATGGGAGGTGGAGGTTGCAGTGAGCTGAGATCACACCACTGCACTCCAGCCTGGGCGATAGTGCAAGACTCCATTTAAAAAAAAAAAAAGGAAAAAAGAATAAAAATTCTTACAGGGCATCACTCTCCTCTGACCTGCCTGTGGCATTTGGCTTATAAGAACCATATCTTATAAGGACCTTATACGGACCACACCAAGATGCAAAGGAAACAGTTAAGAATACACCACTCAAAATGTGCCATCTGGCATATTGACTATTTAAGTAAAGACACTTGAAAAAACAGCAGGTGCAAGAACATCACACTAACCTTCATGTCGTTTCCTAAAGCAGGCATGTAATGCCTGTGGGAAAGATGCCCTCTACAGAATGATATTCTTATCATCAAAGATGGACAGTTGAGGCCAGAATAAATCTGGACAAACAAGCTTTGTTAAGCCAACCCTTATCTTCCTAGTGACCTTCTCCCTGTATCCTACCCTAGCCCAGGCCCCTTGGCCTTATCACATTTCACAACTATTTTTTTCCAATTCAGTATATAAGGGACTGACTCTAACTGCTTCTTTGGGTCTTCTTTTCCATATGAAGGCTCCCATGCCATGTAAACTCACATAAAATAAATTTTGTGCTTTTCATCTGTTAGCCTATCTTTTGTAATTTGATTCTCAGGCTCAACTGGCCTCCAAAAAGATGGAGAGGCAGTTTTGCTGCCGCTACTTAATGTATCACTCTCAGTCTTTCCCCCAAAAACTGCTTCGTGGGGGTGTGACTGCTGCACTTACCAAAAGCCCCACCCTGGGAGGGTCCCTACTCTCAGAAGTGTGCTGTGCTGGTTTTAATACTCTGCCATCAACTTGGGCAACATAGGGAGGCTTCATCTCTATAAAAACAATTAGCCAGGCATGATGGTGTACGCCTGTAGTCCCAGCTACTCCAGAGGCTGAGACAGGAGGATTGCTTGAATCCGGGAGGTCAAGGCTGCAGTGAGCCATGATTGCACCACTGCACTCCAGCCTGGGCAACAGAGCAAGACTCTAACACACACACACACACATACACACACACACACACACACACACACACACACACACACACACACAATTCTGCCATTGCCATCTGGAAATTCAGAGGTGCACAATCTGTGTGTCTGCCATTCCATTCTTTCCCCCACAATCACATTCTCCAGGATCATAAGCATTTCAGTGGACCTACAAGGCTGGGTCTTCAGCAAGACTGAGTTACCAGGTGAGAGCACTCCCTCTATGACAGGATGAGTAGGGTGCACTCCAGAGGCAAACTTTCTATCTGAACTGGAACTCACTTTGAATGCAAAAAGATGTTTACATTCTGCTAAATGTGAATGACCAGGGAAACCTATTACGTTCTTTTTTCATTAGTACCTGCATTATTAGCCAAGCACTTACACTGAAAACCATGGCAAGAAGAAAATGGAAAAATAGGGTTTTTGTGGGGAAAAAATGGAAAAATGTTGCTTTTTTTTTTGTTTTGTTTTTTAAATATATACTTGCTGCTTCCAATTAGGAACCCTGGGCTCCAGGAGGAAGACTGTCACTAAAACCCAGTTTTCATTTCAGCAATGGGGAGCTGCTACTCATGGTCTTGCTGCTCAATTCAGCTGCTGAATTCATTTCATTTCATTTCAGCAATGGGGAGTTGCTGCTCAAATTGCTGCTCATTTCAGCGATGGGGAGCTGCTGCCCATGGTCTTGCATTCTCTGATTGGGGCCAGATGTGTCCTGTGTCACAGACATGATTTTGGACATAGCACGTACAGAAATGCTATACTACCAAAAGAATGCTAGGAGAGTCCTTAGCCACAGGATAATTGCACCTCTCAGCTCCACTCTCACCTCTCTGCTACAGGTCTGCTTCTGTGTCTAGCTTGATAACTGGCTACTCTGTCTCTAGATTTTGGTAATTGTAATATCTCTTGTCACAGCCACATTTCTATTTGGAGGCTTGATTATATAAACTTTGGTACTTGTACTTACCTTTCCATTTTCTTTATTTATAATGACAAAACTTAGATACTTTCTGGAGGTGTATACCTGATGAAATGCCTGGGCAACTAAAGCATTTTCAGTTAATCAAATGACCCACCCACATTTCCATCCCCTTATGGTTTTTTGATGCTACCTTATTGAGGTGCCAGAGAGAAGTGAATTTGCTGTACTAAATTGTACAGGAATATTCATGGTCCAAAAGTATAGTAGAAGAGGTGCTTTTCTTTCTGTATTTTTTTTATTATTCAAGCCACAGCTTTATATATATAGCAGGTACTTAGCACATCTTTGTTCGAAGATTGAATTCAAGATGGCATTCTTCAGTGACTAGTGCACCTTTTTTAAAGCAACTTTCAAAGTGCGCATCCTGTAATCTATGCACTGGGGGTAGTTAGGCTGTGTGTGTGTGTGTGTGTGTGTGTGTGTGTGTGTGTGCACACGCACATTCTCTAAGAACTGAGTTCTCTTTTGGTTAATTCCAGTTCATATTTGTAAAACTAGCTTTTAAAGAAAATTGTTCTGCCATTAGAAGTGATTAATCCACCTCCACATTTTCTATCATCAGTGAATTTAATTAACATGGTGTGTTCCTTCTTTTGAGAGATTAGCAATTAAAACAGTCTAACTCTCCTCATCAACATACACCTGAAAAATTAAAATAGATGCCTGGTCTTAATTGTTGCCGCTACTGCTGGCTCTTTGTATGATGACCTTCAGCCAGTTTTCTTTTCATGTATCTGCATTCATCTGAACAGTCATTTCAAATAATTTTTTGAGGTTTTCAGTGACACACAATCTTAAGCTTTAGTAAAGTCATCATCAAATGAATTAAAATAAATGCATTCCTACTAATGTATTCATACTCAGAACCAATGATGAACATTCACTTTAAAAGCAAAGATATCTGTTTAAAACAATACAGAGCTGAATGTAAGATCAGGTACTGGATAAAATAGGCAACCAAGAAATAGAGAAAAGGGCTCCTTGGCCTAGACTTCTTCTACTGGGTGTTTCGTGTGATTACGCAATCCTGGTTTCTCAGGACGGCCAGTTACTCGTTGTGGCTGCTTCTTGCAGTTCTCCTGCTGTCCTTCATCCTGGTCTGAACAGTGATATTTAAAAAGGAGAAACCTCTCTTACTTGTGTGTTAATAGCTCACTATTTAAGAAAATCTTTGGTTTGCCAGTGAGAATGTTCCTATTTAAAATTAGTCTTCTGGCTGGGCGTGGTGGCTCATGCCTGTAATCCCAGCACTTTGGGAGGCCGAGGTGGGCGGATCACTTGAAGTCAGGAGTTCGAGATCAGCCTGGCCAACATGATGAAACCCTGTCTCTACCAAAGATTTAAAAAATTCGCTGGGTATGGTGGCACATGCCTGTAATCCCAGCTACTTGGGAGGTTGAGGCAGCAGAATTGCTTGAACCCAGGAGGCAGAGGTTGCAGTGAGCCGAGATCGTGCCACTGCATTCCAGCCTGGGCCACAGGGTGAGACTATGTCTCAAAAATAAAATAAAATAAAATAAAATAAAATAAAATAAAATAAAATAAAATAAATTAAAATAAAGTAAGTCTTCTTAGAGGTATAGAGCCCTAAGATGGCAGGGATGGATGATGGCAGGTGATTGGATTCTGGGAGTTTTCCCTAGGAATGATGCATTTGGTAAGGGGTGCTGAGGAACATCTTTGAGACAGACTAGATCATCAATAAGACATCTTCCAAAGTTACAGCACCACTCCAGACCCCTCAACAAGCTCTGTGCAATAGCTGCTGCCTCCTTGACATCTCCCGTTGGAGGTTTCATGGTTACCCTAGAGCCAATGTATCCAAATGAATCTCTGATCTGCCCATCAAGGGCTACTGTATGAAAACACAGTGTTTCCCATCTCAGCGTGGCACCATCCCCTACCCAATGGTAAAAGTAAAAAACCTCAGCATCTCTTCCCCATTGTCACCTGGCTAACTCCTAGCCTTTCAAGTCCCAGCTTCATGCTTAGAGTGTGGATCCACTCTTTGCTTTCTTACACTGTCCTATACTTTATATGCATCTCATTTATCATGTCAATCATTATGCAAATTGATGATTACTTGATTATTTTCTCTCCTATTAGAATGCAAATATCACAAGAGCAGGTACTGGATTTTTTTTTTTTTTAACCACTCAGCTACTAGCTTGGTAGCTAGCATTTAGTAGGCACTCAGGAAATGTTGTTGTATGAATGACAAACATGTTAGAATTATTATTGGTGTATAAGTATCAGAAAAATTAATATAACAAGCCCTACCCAGCTTTCAATGCACATATACACTATCAGTATTATACCCAGATTCTAGACAACTACCTTTGTAGAATCTTAAATGGCTTCTTGAGAGTATGACATTCTCATTCCTATCTTAATTTTATTTGCTTTATTGTATATTACATGTAAACTTCCAGAGGAAAGGGACTAAAGAAACTAATGTGTGATTATTATAAGCAGTGTAGCTAAGATAGCCACACCTCTTCAATATTGTCTTTTTCTTCTTCCTGAAAACACAGATAAATGACTTTTCCACACCCTTGCAGTGAGTTGGGCCATGTGACTGCATCCTGGCCAGCGGAATGTGATGGACATGATGTCAGTACATCTAAGTCAGGCACGTAGATATGTTCCCTCATTCAGTGGTGACCTTGGAGGTTGCATGTTAAATATGGTTGCCCCAGATAGAGGGAGCCTGAGTCCCCGAGTCACTGAGTGGAGGAGAATCAGCCAACTCTGATTGGATTGTAACAGGGGGAAGAAAGAAACAGTTATTGTGTTAAGCCACTGAAATTTGAGAGTTGGTACAACTAAACCATCAGGAATATATACAAAAATTGGTGGTACTTCAAAAGGAAGCACACACTGTAGTAACAAAAAGCTGATGTCTGACATTGAGTTGAAGTGAGGTGGTGGGTGGCAAGGAAGATGATGATCCATGCTAACTACAGTGGAAATATGTAGTAAAACTCCTGTCTGCAATATCTGTGGAGATAAATTGTAAGCCTTATGATTCAGCAACTCTGGCAAAAGCAGTTGGAAAAAATAATCAAAGTGTGATTGTGTGTTTTCTATAATTGGTTGTGTTGGCATGCTATTCAAAGAAAGCACAGAGCTCAGGAGAAAACTGACCAGCTTAACAGCAGAAAGTCCAGAAATTTGGGTTCTTGAAGGGCTGGACATTTCAACTGTATTTGAAACACAAACAGTAGGCAATAATATATTGAAATAAAAACCTTTCAGCTACAAAACCATATCGTGACTCAGCCTCATTACAATGATTAGATTAAGATTTTTCCTCTCATTATTAAGGTGAACTAGGCAAGAGTATGGGAAAGTTAAAAAAAAAAGTAGAAGATTTGAAAATGTTGTCTATGAAAATGTTTTGGGTGTGGTTACAGCCATATGAAACTGTTTGGAAGCAAATGGATCAAATGCCCTCAAAGAGTTTGAAGAAATTATATTGCCAAAGAAAGCGTAAACCTAATCTACAAAGTCTTTGTTTGGGTCACATACATTGTCTTAGTTACCTTGGACTCCTCTAACAGAATGCCATAAACTGGATGGCTTAGAAACAACATAAGTTTATTGTTCACAATTCTGGAAGCTGGAAGTCCAAGATCAAGGTGCCAGCATATTCCATGTCTGGTAACAGCCCATTTCCTGGTTCACGGACAGATTTCTTCCCACTGTGTCTCAAAAGTCCCTTTGAAAGAAGGGAACCAATCCCATTCGTGAGGGCTCCACCCTGATGACATGTTCACCTACCAAAGTTGCCACCTCCTAATACCATCACATTGGAGATTAGGATTTCAGCCTAGGAGTATTTTGGGGAGGCAACCATTCAGTCTACAGCAGACAGCAAGGAAGATTCAGGGTATGTGGATCCTATGAGGGAAGATTCCCCAGCACCTAGTTCAGATAGTGAAGCCCAACAAGCAATTAAGAACTCCCACGAGGGCAGATCCAGGGATTTCCAGGAAAAACAGAGCATGGAGTTTTCCCCAGGGAATAGCCAGGGAGTCTAATGAGGCGCCTTCCCAGCCCAGGGCAGAGGAATTTAGCAGTTCTGGCCAGCAGAGTCAGGTGTCCTGTGGGACTGTGATAGAGTGTTTCTCCCACTCTGTTTTGGAATGGTGGCGTGGTGTTTGTTTCAGAGATAATGTGCTTGTTTGCTGGGTGGAGGAGAGCAACCACTGCCCCTCTAGGTGATTGGTGGCAGCCAAGAGGAGTCAAGGCCATGGAGTGGGATTGCCTGGGGATCCTTTGCATTGGGCAGTGACTGGTGGGACTGTGGCTGCCCCTCTGGCAGAAGGCGTGAGGGTGCTGTCTGCATGGACGGGAGAATGTTTAGGAGGCACATAAGGGTCTGGCCTAGTCTTCATGCTTCAGCGACACGTCTTTTTCTCCTCTTCCTGGCCACGCAGGCAACCCGAGCTTCCTAACATCTTTACATTAGGTGGAGCTGTGTCACAAGCCGCAGCAAAATCTCTCACCCTTGATCATTCCTTTTTCCTTTAGGCAGTAAACTTGGAGGCCGCATTTTTAAGGTGGTACAAAGAGGGAAAAAGCCTGGTCCCTAAATCACTTGTTGGTGTGTCCTGTGACCTGCCCTGGATATGAGAGTGAGAAACACACGTGTTGCGTGGAGCCACTGAGATGTGGTGCTTTTCTGCGTGTGGAGTGAGCCTGAGTATAAGCGTCAGTGCACTCGGCTGCCAGCTGCGAAGACTGTCACAGTCTCGGCCACAGGGCAGGGTCGCAGCCCGAGGACCCGCAGATCCGAGCCTGGAGGGACAGGGACGGTGCCCGCTGCGCCTGGGGCCCTCCCTGGGCCTGTGCAGCCTGCAGGTCCAGCACGTCCTGTGTCTGATTTCTTCCCTCGCTGGCCTCCTCACCACCGGCCGGTCAGCGTCATCCTCCGTGCAGGTCAGGCACATCTCCCTCGCCTAGGCTTGGACACCCGGGCCGCTGTGCGGGTGCGCCGGACGGCAGGTGGCGGCGTTGCCCAGAGCTGAGCTGCGGCAGTGGATTCCCCGCTCCCAGCCCTCGCGGCCGCGCGCCCGGGCCAGGCTTTCTGCGTCTCCGTTCCCTCTGCAAAGCGGGCTGCGCGGTACCCCCTCGCGTGCCCGGAGCCTGTGCCCGGCAACCGCGGTCTGGGAAAGCTGGGTGTTCCTGGTGCAGAGCGGTTTCCACACTCACCACGGAGGGAGGTGATGGGAGTCCAGCGCGGCTCTGTGGAACTGCGCGCGGCCTCTCAGATCTGCATCTTCCCTCGTGAATGGAGCAATTAGCCCCTCTCCAGTGGGGGCCAGCATGCAGCACAGATTGATTGCCTATTGCGGCCCAGGACGGCGCTGGGAGGTCACTTCCCTTCCTGCCCTCCTTCCACCACCCCATCACTCTTCTGTAGCTCTCTAGCCGTCCTTCTGCGTTTGCTTTTATCCCCTTCCAACGTTTTACACACTGTATTCCGTGATCTTTTAGAAATGCAACCTGTTCAACCCTTTAGTATCTTCCCGCTGCCCTCAGAGTGAAGGGCATCTTGGTATGTCCGGCAGGGGTCGCGGGGGCTGCTGCAGCTAACACGTGCTTTCAAGTGTGCAGGCTCCTGCTTCCTCCATGTCCCTCTGTACTCTCCTGCCTGAGGTGTTTTTTCCTCTTCTTTCTTTCTTTCTCTCTTTCTCTCTTTCTTTCTTTCTTTCTTTCTTTCTTTCTTTCTTTCTTTCTTTCTTTCTTTCTTTCTTTCTTTCTTTCTTTCTTTCTTTCTTTCTTTCTTTCTTTCTTTCTTTCTTTTTCTTTCTTTCTTTCTTTCCTTCCTTCCTTCCTTCCTTCCTTCCTTCCTTCCTTCCTTCCTT
>NW_016813945.1:32817-39499 GCF_001698545.2 Rhinopithecus bieti | reverse complement strand
CTTCTTCTTCTTCTTCTTCTTCTTCTTCTTCTTCTTCTTCTTCTTCTTCTTCTTCTTCTTCTTCTTCTTCTTCTTCTTTCCCTTCTTCTTCCTCTCCTTCTCCCCCTTCCCTTTCCCTTCCCCTCCCCTTCTCCTCCTCCTCCTCCTCCTCTCTTCTTCTCAGTTTCTGCTCCAGGTTTTTTCTGCCTCAAAGCTAACACTGTTCTCTAGTCCTGGAGTGTCTCCCCCGCAATAACGAACTCTGCGAGTGACTTAAGGTCCCAGCTTGTCTCCACTCCAGAGCCCATGCCCCTCTCAGTGAAGTATTTCCGAACCGCATCCTAACCAAGTGAGCCCCTGCACTTTATACTACGCACTAAAGATCCGTTCTTTGCCTTTGCAGCCAGCACCACGCATGTAATCGTTTTTCTAGTCTGTCTTCCCCGCTGGGTGGAGAACCCTGGGAGCTCAGGGCTGTGGCTCCGGCCCGCTGCGGTGTCTGCAGTGCTGCCCTTTCAGCCCTGGATCTTCATTTGCAGAATGAATTTACATAAGGTTAAGGGCAAGGTAACTCACATTGCTCCTTGCTGAAAACAAGCCGTGGCTTCCCCTTGCCCAAGGGATGTGCGCATCCCAGCTCCTGCAAGATTTTGAGATAGGCCTGCCATGGTCAGGGACTCCCAGCAGGGAGGCTATGGAGGGCGGCGGCTCCGCTGCAAGGCCAAACTACACACATTGCTCCCCACTCCTTCCACTCTTTCCTGTCCCTCTTCCCTCTTGGTGATTGGGACAGAAAAGTGAAGCGATCTTTAAAGGATCTGGAGGCAGGCTTGGACTATTGGAGCCAGACCTTCCCAAATCGAGGAACCAAAGCGTGTTCTAGAAGGATGTTCACATGCCCCGCTGGGCACGTTCCTTTACAGCCTTTAGAGAAACCATACTGGAGCCGTGGAGCACAGCTGGAGTTGACTGGCGCAGGAAAGAAGACCTGCCTTCCTGAGCGACCCCTGCCCGACGCCAAGCTCTCCCAGGTGGGGCCCCCTGCCTCCCAAGCCTACTCCAGCCACCTTCTCTTACCTTTCCCTTAGTGTCCTTTGATTTCATCCATAACTAACCCCTTCCTGAAGTTAGGCACTGGCTGTTTATCAGTAGTCTTCTCTGGAACGCGGCGGTAGAAGGCAGGATGCTGTCTGCCTGGCCTCTGTGGAGATCAGGGCCCAATCGGGGTAGTGCTCCCCTCTCTGTCTCCTCGCAGTGCCTTATTTGGAGTTCTACTGATTTTTGTACCATGCGAATCCGTATATAAAATAATCACCCACATATTTTAAGGTTAGTTGAAGAAAAATTGTGAAATTAAAACATTCATCTAAATAATTTGATGTGTCACTGAGTTTTCTCCAAAATTGCCTCATCTTTCCTTTGCTTTGATGATGACAATCTGGCTTGAAAGTGCTCATAGATAATATTTTAATTACAACTAGCTGAAAACAAGCTTACCGTCCCACTTAAATAACTGAAGAGGAAAATGTGGAAAAGATGATTTAGAAATGAAGCAGGGATAAATATTAGAAGAGGAAATGGAGGTGTAATTATATTAAATATTTAATGTTGCTAAAGATCCAAAATAACAACTTCTATGAATATTCATAGTGTATTTTATTCTAAAATTTTATATGTCATGACGGCAATGCTATGTATTTATTTACTGAGTCCCCTTTACTTTTCAGAAGATGTTATATTTGTTTTAATTATTTAAGGAAAAAAGAAAAGATGTAAGAATACACCTAAGTATAAGTGGCAGTGTTTTATAAACTGCTTAGTTTTTTTTATTTCAAATATTTTGTAGTGTTTTCCAAACTACTACCAAAACTTGTAGCCACTCTCTAGATCATATATAAAGAATAATAAACTTTAGGGTATAGGACATTTAGTACTACAGGGTAGATTGTGGCACTGGAAGATGTTGGATCCACTGCACTTCTGAACCGAGGTCCCTGGCAGGGAACAATTTGTAAGTACATCTTATTGGCTGCACAGCTTTGGCTCAGTCTGCTCTACTGAGAACTTACTAATGACAAGGTGATGACTGCACTGATTTTTTACCCGTAGATAGAAAATTTACCAGGATATCTTCCTTTCCTTGAAAACATTGCTTTTCCTAGATCACAGTCAAGGCCCCAGGGAACATTTTGTGAGTGCCATGGAAGAGTGGGGCCGGTGAGTGTCTGGCATAGGCTATGTTTTGCCATTTGTCAGTTTCCTGACTCTCAGCCCCAAATTCATCCTTCATTGCCTGATCTGTGAAGACGCAGATGAGCCTCTTTTATGTTTTTTTTTTCCTACTGATCTGATGTTAAAGATTGTCAGTAGAAGGTGCTGGAGAGACATTACAGATAGTAGGGCTTTTCCTTCCTGGCTCTCAGGGCATTTGTCATGCTCCTGGAGAGCGTGCATTTTTCTTTACTGCTCAGCGGTGTGGTTTCTCCAGTGTCAGGTGCATGTAGGGAGCAGGCAGCTCTCTCCAGCATGTTGCTGCCGTGCTTTCTGCAGCTCCTGATTTGGACAGCACTAGCATAGCCAGGGACAGAGGACAGCAAAGGACTTACAGGTCCTGCTCTTTGTACCCTCTCCTTTAGCCCCACCCACAGGCACACTGAAGCTCCTTAAGTTTGGCCATCCGGCAGGCTGTACCTTTGTCCCTGCAAGGGCCCACAGCTGCTCTGACCCAAGCTGTGCACAGAGGGGCACCCACCACCTGCCAGTCTCCCCGCCTGTGTCCTGCAGGTGTATTTCCTGTGGCCCTTTCAACATGGACAACAACATAGACATGACAGGTTTTTGATCTAACACCTGCAGTGTGCCCTGCTCTCTCTGCCTGCCTCTTGGCCTCAGTTTACCGGTGCCACAGAGTGATGTTTTCACTTATCCAGCCACCACGGGCCAGCTGTGGCCTGGGAAGCCCAGCAAAATTCTCCACTATCTAGTAGGTGCAGCCATATTTCTTCAGAGGTCTAAGCCCCCCCGAGCTGTGCCCTTCCTTGGGTGCTCACCACAGCTCTGGAGCCCTGTAGAGCTCTTTCTGTCTCAATAGTTACTCTCTTGTCCTGTTTAAGAAATAGCATCATATTTCTTTATATTAAACCTCCCTTATTTAAATTGTGCTGTGGTCTGCATCTCCTGATTGGACCCAGACTGATACATACATGTCAATAAACTATGTTTGATATAAATCTTCAAATGATTTAGGCAAACACATGCCTTGATCCAGATTACTTGATAGAGGTGTGCAGAATGCTCATGTTTTGGATTTGGGTGAAGGAATTGGACACAGCCCCAGAGAGCATTGCCCCTGCCATGTGCACTGTGCACCACACAAGGGAGCAGTTGTCCCAACAGCCTGGGAAGCTCTGGGCACAGCCCATCTCCTGCCGACCCAGTGCTGAACATCTACTCTCCTTTGCAAGACTGTTAGGGTTCGGGGCATCACTCCTTATGGGCCTGTGCTCATATAGAGCCAGATACAGGGCCTCCTCACCCATTGTCACCCATGCTCTGGCCCCATGCTGCGTGGCCCATCCTTTTTCTTACCTAATAGCTGGCCACATGCATGTCCAAACCTGTTCTCTGAACCCCTGAAGCTCTGTCTCTGTGATCACCACCAGTGATGTCATACTTATTTTTTTCATCCTCCTCTAGTGCCTACTGAGTGCCAGCTGTGTGCCCCAGAGGTGCTAAGCCCCTAACATGGATTAGTTCATTAAGCCCCAAAAGTCCCCTACATGATTGATTCTACTCTTATCCTCATTTTATGATAAGGTCACAAAAGCTTTGAGAGGCTCAGGCTAATGCCTTCCTTCTAGACCTGCTGTGTCCAGTATTGCAGCCACTAGTCACATGGCTATTTTAACTTAATTAAAATTAAATAAAATGAAATGTCAGATCCTCAATCAGAATTGCCTCACTCCAAGTGCTCAGTAGCCACTTGCAACGAATGGCTACCATTTTGGTCACTGCAGGAACAGAACGTTTCCATCATTGTCGAAGTTCTGATAGATAGGGCTGTTCCAGACCACTACTTCTCGAACTATCTGTGGTGAAGATCCTGTTATTTTCATCCTTTCAACTTTATTTTTAACATTCCATATGGACAGTTTTGTGATATGTAATAAAAAATAAACTACTGAGGGAGAGACGTGAACAGTGGGAGCTAAGCTGACTGGACAAGAGGGCAGCCTCAGAGCTGTGGCTCCACTGTGGCTGCCCTGACAACCTCCTGAGCTGGCTCCCTCACTGCAGCCTCCCGGCCTGGCTCCAGAGATGGTGTCTCCCAGTAACAGACTTTGAAAAAAACAAGTGGTTCAATTTCGTATTTGTCCTGAAAGTGATTGAAGACAAGACGTCCCCTCTAGAATCTCCTAGGGACCTTGCATAGTGTGAGGCACTGGGGAGATGCCTCTCTCCCTCCTTCAATCATCCTGTGGAGTGAATCTCCCATATGGCCCTTGGGAACTGGTCCCTTTAAGTCATTACTGAAGCATCATTTTTTCTTGTCCTCCTGTGTCTCCCAGTTTGCTGGATATTCCACTCCTTGCAGCGTAAGTGTGTGGGAATAATTTTATAACCTCAGTCAGTTGCCATTCCAGAAAAACCCTTGCAAAGTTGTCTCTAGTTCCATAGTTTCTGACATACGGTGCAGCTCTAAATTTCCTGGGGTTTTATGCCTTCCTAGTACCATTCCCTGGGGAACCAGGTAAAGATAACTTCTACTCTCAGGTCTCCCAAATATGTCTTGAAGTTTTCTGTCTCTTAGGGACCCTGCCCCAAATCAGGCCACGGGACCCTTTTGTTATGAGCTAGTCCTCCATGTATGGACATGGTTTGCATGTCTTCTGAACAAAGGACATTGAGATCATCAATGGATGATCCAGGATGTTTGCATAGCAGATAGTCTTGGCAGTAGAAAGACAACGGCTCCCTCTGCAGAGATTTGGAAACATCTCTCCTTGGAGAAATCCCAGGGTAATAAAGATAATGTCTCTTCCAGAGAGAAAGAGGACCAAGTTTGCTAACAGCCCCTACAGAAGACTAGGATCTCCTGCCCCTGGAGTTTCTCAGCTTTGACACAGATTCCCTGTGGGCATAGCACTCTCCTGGGCCATGTCATACCCACAGGACTCAAGAAGAAAGGGGACCCAATGCAAGCATGAGGCTCATGCTGCCTATGCTTTGGGGACAACAAAGGGTCTAAATCCATGTGTAGAAGTGCGGCCAGCTGACCCAGTGGCTGTGGTAGCTGCTGCCGTGTAGGACCTGCTTGACTGCTCGGTGGTCTTTCTGGCCCTGCCGACCTGTGAACTCTCACCGCCACTCCTCCCTCTTTCCCTTTCTCTCTCACTTCTATTTCATGATGAGTTTATCCATGATGGTCTGTCAGCCTTTGATTCATTCAGCAAAAATTGCTGAGAACCACTGTGTGTCCAGCACAGCCCCAGGTGTTGGGATACATTAGTGAACAGCACATTTATTATTCCTTCTCTCATAGAACTACATTCCAGGTTGAATAGTGTGGGGGTGGAGTGCTGTGGAGATGGCAGTAAACCAGCAAGTACTAATAAAATATCAGCACAAGTGCTATGCAGAGGATTCAATCCCCGTGGAGAAACAAGGACATTACTATTCGGCTATTTAGTCTGATGGCCATGCAAGGCCATTGAACAGGTGACATCAGGTTGAGATTTCAATGAAATAAGAAGGAATCAACTGTGCAAGGAGTTGCAAAAGAAGTTCAGAAAGACAAAATATTTAGAGGAAATGCCCTGAAGGAGAATCAAGCTTGGCAATCCCATAGAAGCTGGAGTTCAAGGTGGAGGGGTAAGAGGAGCCAGAGGAGGTGCATTGCAGATCATAAATGGCACAAAGAGCCAAGACGGGAGTTCAGCCTCCTTTCTGTCTGTGACAAGAGGTCATGGAAAAGTTGGAAGCAGGAAAGAAGTGATTTGGTTTAGGTTTTTAAAGGATCATTCTGGACTTGCACAATGGACATTATAAGGGAGACTTGGGATGAGAGTAAGGATGTGCTTTCAAAGTGGAGTTGACAGGATGTACTGATAGGTACATGGTAAGTGAAAGAAAGGGGAAAAAAAGCATCTGCTAGAGTTTTGCCCAGAAACACTGGGAGGAGTAGCTGGGATGCTGCAGCCCAGCAGACAAGTCCCTTTGCCATCTGCAGCTGACTGTTCTCCAGCTTCCCGCACACCCTCGATCTTCCGGGCTATGAAGCACTGGCCCCAGCGTGCCAGATTTCTGCTCCTCCAACTCTGCATCCTCTGACTGCACGGTCGCACACTGGAAGCCTCTGCCTGGAACCAAATCCTGATCCATAGGCTCCAGTCTAGGTTCCCCCTTCCCACCCAGTCTTCGATCACAGCACAGTCTGCCTAACTCATAGCCGCTGTCACCTTCTGCAATGGTTTGTTAGCTCACTTACTTCTTCTTCATCTCAGTCCCCAGCCAGAAGGGGAAGAGTCTTCTGTCTTTTGTTTACTCAAGCGTGCTCAGCATCTGACTGCCGCAGACACATGGTAGGCTCACAATGACTGAATTTTGAATGACAAGTTGCAGTATTATCATGAATGCTTATATTTTGAACCAGGTCAATATTACGATGATTTTTTTTTTTTTTTTTTTTTTTTTTTTTTTTTTT
>NW_016813945.1:0-30564 GCF_001698545.2 Rhinopithecus bieti | reverse complement strand
TTTTATTTTTTATTTTATTAATATATATATATTATTTATTATACTTTAAGTTCTAGGGTACATGTGCATAACGTGCAGGTTTGTTACATATGTATACTTATGCCATGTTGGTGTGCTGCACCCATCAACTCTTATTTTTTATTTTTTATTTTTTTTGAGACAGAGTCCCACCCTGTTGCCCAGGATGGAGTGCAGTGGCACCATCTCAGCTCACCGCAACCTCTGCCTCCCAGGTTCAAGTGATTCTCCTGCCTCAGCCTCCCAAGTAACTGGGATTACTGGGATTACAGGCACCCACCACCATGCCCGGCTAATTTTTGTATTTTTAGTAGAGATGGGGTTTCACCATATTGGCCAGGCTAGTTTTGAACTCCCCACCTCAGGTGATCTACTTGCCTCAGCATCCCAAAGTGCTGGGATTACAGGAGTGAGCCATCGTGCCCAGCATTTTAGTAATATTTTATTGTATTGTCAACTCTATCAGTGATAACAATATGAAAGAAGTTTAAAAATAAATTAATGAAAGGATAGTTTATGTTTCTAAAAATTCAATTTTATATATGCATTTAGGCACTTTTTTAAAAAACAAGGTAATAGAAATTTGAACTTTACATTTGTTGTCTTGATTTTCTTTTAGTCTCAATTTTCTGTTTAATTGTTAGGGTTTCATGTTCAAGATACTTGTATCTTGTCCTGATAATGTGACATTTTGAAATAAAGCCACAGATAGATGCTGACAGAAAAAGTTCAGGAATGAATTATTCCTACTGGTACCATGTGAGAAAAGAATTTTTTTTTTTTAAATGTTAACATCTGTGAAAGTTTAGAACAATCTTCTTGTCTCAAAATGCATTTAAAAAAATTACACCCATGCAGTTGAAAATGGATATTTTATTATTTAATAATGTCCTATTTTAGCTGACGTGCAGAGAGGACACATTATCATGTACATTTTCTTCAATATTAAAGGCATTAAAGTCGTAGAATCATAGATTTGAGAGATACTTTAGGAATCAGCTTGTCAAATGCCCTTACTCTACAGAACAGAGAATGGAGGCCCAGGGGATGGACACTGTGAGGCGGTTGGTGTCACAGCTCAGGGAAGCGGCAGGCAGAGCAGGGGCCAGGCTCGCCTCCTCAGTCCACCTCTCTCTAGGAAATTCAACTTCAGACGCTTTCCACTTTGAAGAAATCACAGGAAACAGTGCACACATCAGAGTAGAGAATTCATTTGCTTGCATGTCCACATTCTAGACACTTTAGTTGAAAGCCTCTGTCCACTCTTTCCAGCCCTATTTCCTATATTCATGGTCCACGTACAAGCACACATGCACCTTCACCCTAACTGCAGAAATGTAAATGAAGGTAAGAATCCTAGGAGAAAACGTGTCCACAATTGTCTAATTATATTGAAGTGACACCAGAATTAATCAGACATATTTTTTGGCTGTTAGTTATTTTGCTTCACGGTAAAACAAATAACACCTTGGAAAATAAGTTATGGATATCTAGGAATAAGATTAATTTTTGTGTTTTTAGAATGTGTTGAAAGCATCACCGAGAATTCTTAGTAAAACAAGAGCCAAACAATAAAAAACAGAAGTTATTTTATTTTATTTTTTGAGATGGAGTTTCACTTCTGTTGCCCATGCTGGAGTACAATGGCACGATATCGGCTCACCACAACCTCCTCCTCCCAGGTTCAAGCAATTCTCCTGCCTCAGCCTCCCGAGTAGTTGGGATTACAGGCATGCGCCACCACACCAGGCTCATTTTGTATGTTTAGTAGAGATGGGGTTTCTCCGTGTTGGTCAGGCTGGTCTTGAACTCCCAACCCCAACGCCTACCTTGGCCTCCCAAAGTGTTCGGATTATAGGTGTGAGCCACTGTGCCTGGCCAAAACAGAAGTTATTTAAGAGGTGGTTTTAAAGAGACTCTGCCTACTCTGAATAGCAAATTCTTGACTTTTAACAGATAAGGACAGAGCTAGATAATCCAGGTAGTTATTTTTAATAGTATTTTATTATTACATATATACTTTGCATATGTTACATATAATTATTATTGCATTATTAGACATCTTATGTAATTTTATTTTATGTTTTGTATAGTTATCATAGCTACTTATCTTGGAACTTGGTGAAAATGGTATTTATGGAAACCATTTGCACCTGGAATATGAACCATATCATTACTATGGTTGGTTGGATACAATAAAATCTGAAAAACAGATAGTAGCTTTAACTATCTTTCTCCAATTCCTTTGCACTCAGCAGGTGTGGTGAACCCGCTTGCTGATGGAGCTTGAGTCTCCTGGGAAGCCCTCAGTATTCTGTCATCTGGCTTCAGCTGGAATGTTGGCCTTCGGCCTCATATCCCTTATTCTAACCTGGAGTATAGAGAGTGGAGGCTTTGCTTATTATCTTTGAGGAGGCTTCTCTGACCAGCAGCACTCAGGTGCTCCCCTCCCAGCAGGACTGGCTTTCCTTTGTCGGGATCTTCAGCTCTGGAAGCTTTCTTCTCTTTGTGTTTCCTGTCTTGAGGGAGGAATCTTCAACATCTTTTGCTGAAAAGAGTATTTTAATATATGAAATCTGAGGCCAGGCATGGTGGCTCACCCTGTAATCCTCCCAGCACTTTGGGAGGCTAAGGCCAGCCGATCATCTGAGGTCAGGAGCTCAAGACCAGCCTTGCTAACATGGTGAAACCCGTTTCTACTAAAAACAAAAAAAAAATAAAAAAAAAAAATTAGATAGGTATGGTGGTGCATGCCTGTAATCCCAGCTACTCGGGAGGCTGAGCCAGGAGAATCGCATGAACCCTGGAGGCGGAGGTTGCAGTGAGCCAAGATCGCACCAATGCACTCTGGCTTAGGCAACAATAGTGAAACTCTGTCTCAAAAAAAAAAAAAAAAAAAGAAAATATCTGAATCTAAAAATGAATGCTGCCTTTCCTCAAAACTGGGGCAGCACTACAACTCATACAAAACCATAATATGACGCTTAGGTCAAAGGAGCTGAGGACCTTGTTATTCAGAGTTGTGCTTAAATCAACATTGTTCCATTATCTGCGAGCTCCTTAGAAATGTAGAATCTTAAGGCCGGGTGCAGTGGCTCATGCCTGTCATCCTGGCACTTTGGGAGTCCAAGGCAGGAGGATTGCTTGATGCCTAGAGTTAGAAATTAGTATAAATAACATAGTGAGAGCCCATCTCTACAAAAAATAATTTTAAAAATTAGCCAGGTGTGGGGATGTGTGCCTGTAGTGTAGGCCCAGCTACTTGGGAGGCTGAAAGCAGGAGGATTTTTTGAGCCCAGGAGTTTGAGGCCACAGTAAGCTTTGATCACGCCACTGCACTCTAGCCAGGATGACAGGATCTCTAAAAAAAATAAATAAATAAAAAGAAAAAGAAAAGAAATGCAGAATCTTAGAATCCACTCCAGACTTCCAGAATTATAATTGTGAACAAGATCCCCAGGTAATGCATGTGGATTTTAAAGACAGAAGGAGAGAGGTAACATCTTATTTCTATTTAACCACTTCAAGCCTTGTCACCTGTATCATGGGGTATGAACTGGGAGGATAAAGTATATTTGCATTAAAATTTATTAATTGCCAAAAAGGTTAATCTGAAACATGCATAAGAATGTACAAAGTAATTATTTTGCAGTAAATAGACACAAATAATGAAAAATTGAAATAAGTATTAATTGTGTAGTCATATTACTTATTTCTCTCCCTACTTGGTTTATGTCCTTAGAACTTTAAGCAGAACTTCAAAATGGCTATGATATCAGGTCTTATTTAACCATTCCCAGAAAACTCTTACCCAAAATCTTTAAGAACATAAATTTTGGGATTTTTTTTTTTTCTTGTTCATGACCAAATTGGATTTGGCCTTGTACTTAGTAGATAATAAACACTCTTTGGTTTAGTTGACAAAAGTTCTAGTCCTCACTCTCCAATAACTGGAAATTTTTATTCCAATACTCCTTGGCTTTCTCTAGGATTTTGATCATATCTGGTTCCTATTGCTCTTTGGTCTAGGCATTCATCAGAAGATTGCTTTGATTTTCCCTAGTCTTGATTGGAGTTGTAGGTATCATTAACATACTGAAAGTGATTAAAAATATTGCAGAACAGTGAAAATGAGAAAAGTGTGAGATGATTCACACAGTAGAGAAGATGAAATGTAGAGCAGCAGTTTGCAGTCAGGGATAATTTTGCCACCCTAGGGCATAATGGCAACATTTGGAGATGCTTTTTGGTTGTTATGGCTGCGTTGGGGGTGCTCCTTGTGTCTTGTGGGTGGAGGTCAGGGACGCTGCTAAACATCCTACAATGCAAGGGAAAGCCCCTACACAAAGGCCATCTGGCCCTAAAGGTCATAGTGCTGAAGTTGAGAAACCTTGCTAGAGAAAGGAAAAGCCCAACCCAATTCTGTTAGTGATCAGATAAGGGCAAATAATTCAGTAGAAAGTCTTCTGGAATCAAACCTCTTGTGTCCCCAGGAGCAGAAAGAGGAGAAAGGAAATAAATAGATCACAGACAGCAACCAAACCAGGCTTCATGTTATGTTTTCCATATCTTCTCACTCCAGTCCTGCCCCAAAATACCTAAAACACAGCTGGTCCTGGCCATTTTATATCCAAAGCAATGGAAGCCTAGTCCCAATCTAACTAAGCATATTTCTTCTTCTGCAAGTTCCAATGACAAGAGAAATTGTTCTAATTCCCTTAATTCCATGATGGATATGTTGACCTAAAAGGAAGAGGCTGAGGCACAAAAAATAATTCAAAGAGTTTACTTGAGCCAAAGTGAGAATAGCTGCCTGGAAGACTCAGACTCAAGGTGCCTTCAATATGAGCTCTGTCAGCCTCAGCTGCAAGCAGGTTTTTAAAGGCAAAAGGGGACAAGGAGTGGGCTGACACAGAGTTGTTCAGCAGGAATTCTCATAGGCTTACAGAGATGACATTGATTAGTGATTGGCTCTCTGTTGTTGAACTACTGGGTACGTGTTATAGTGTTCAGTACGTGGCATCTGATGGCTATTTGGTCAGTTAGTCTAGAGCCCACATAGCATGTGGCTTCAAGAGGTAATGATTCAGCTCCATTACCTCAGGAGTGATGTGACTGCTGTTTGATTCCAGTACCTCACTGGTCCTCATAATTTAAAGGGGCTCACATTTTTCAGATAGAAGTTTCTTTCTTTTTCTTCCCCCCCCCCCAACAGATGCATGGCTTCACAATTGCAACACCCAAATACGTTAATGGATTTAAGTCTAGAGATTGAGGATGACTCCAGGTTCTTTCTCCATCTGTTTCAGGTACCACAGAAGTTGAAGAGGAAAGCAAGAGTGTCTTAGGAAGAGTCGGACTATTTCAGAACAGCAAACTCTGCTGCTCTAGTAATTTGTGGTACTTACTGTTTATTTTCATGTCATCAGATGAAGAGAAGTCATGCACAAACAAAATTAAAGAAAACAAATCAACACCTCCCCCATTATACTTCTTTAATGCCATTACACGTCAGCCACATCATTATAAAAGCATAAAGAGTTTCTGTAAAGTGATAAAACCATTATAATCATCTCTGTTAAAATGGTAACCTCTTTTTATCTGCTAATTAAAGAGATAAAGCCACAGAAGGAATGCAGTCCCCACCTTGATGTTTTCTGTTTTGTTTTGTTTTTTCGATTTATGGTTATTTTGGTGTGGAGCAGGAAGCTGACATATTTAATAGTCTAGGCAGATTCTTGATGGCGGGTGGGGGCATTAATAACTGTAAAATTATGGTCTTTATATTCTTAGTAATGATTACATAATGCTTCCAGCAATTTTCAGGGAGATAGATCAATAACGTGATAAAAGGAAAGAAGAAACAGGTCTTATGTAAATTGCTGAATTTGTTGCATCAGTTTACAAAATTGAATGAAGCTTGAGAAAAATTAAGTTGATAATTTTAAAGGGAAGAAGTGAGGGGCTTGTGGGAAGGGAGATTACTTTAATGGGAAATATTATGTTTGAAAGGATCTGGTATGGCCCTATTTGTATGAGAACCAGAAACATTCTTGGACACTATTGGCAAAAATGGTCATCTTCATGAGCTTTTCCATATATTTTCTCCCAATTTATTATTCCAATCCTGGTTTCAACTGGGAGAAACCAACATATGTAAATATTAATCATTCTGAGCAACCAACTCCTGATGCAAAAAACCTGGCAACTATTAATAGAACAGATAATGAGCCACTTTTTATGAAATCTATGAGCAGACTGATTAATACGTTCTGCATGTTTATTGAAAGATGAAAGGAAAGGAGATAATAATTGCTTGATGGAAGTGATTACTTCAGTTTCATTAGATTATTGTTTTTTCCCTTGTGCAGTTAATATCCAGGAAAACTAAATGAAAATGTCTGATATTCTTAGATAAAAAAATTTGGATTGTTTTAAATGTTTTCTTTTTATTTTGAGACATTTTCCAGAGGTTTCTCTGTTTTGTAAAGAGCCAATTCTTGGACTTATTGACCTATTTTGGTGTTTGGGTCTGCTGTCTTTTCATTTTTTATGCTTTAGCATTTAGTATTTACTTCTTCCCTATCACCTCAGGACTTTTTATTTTTGTAAATTATTGTGTTGAATAGGTTATTTTGTTACTTTTAATAATGTTTACTTAAAATTATGTATTCACTTTGAATGTCCAAGAGTTTATCAGTCTTAGTTTCTTCTTCTTGCTTATTAGTAGATTGTTTTTAATTTTACTTTTTACATAGGGAAATTTCATAATGGAAGTGGAGAGAATCATGACTTAAAACCCTATGTTCCCCTCACCTAGTTGCAATTGTCAATGTTTTGCCAGTCTTCTTTCATGTATCCCAATTATTTTTCTTTTCAGGATATGAACTCATTTTTATCGCAAAC
Source organism: Rhinopithecus bieti (assembly GCF_001698545.2). Lineage (NCBI taxonomy): Eukaryota > Metazoa > Chordata > Mammalia > Primates > Cercopithecidae > Rhinopithecus > Rhinopithecus bieti. Next base: position 23,640 of record NW_016813945.1, on the reverse strand, counting down.
ACTCGATCTTCATAATTACTTTTATTGATTCCTCGACCCAATGTTATTTGATAATTTGTTAAATTTTCTCTTATTCAAGCTGTGTTTATTTTCACTAAGATATTTAATGTTTTAATGTGGGCAATGCACATTTCCATTTTTTTTTTATTCCAGCCTATTTATTGTTTTCTCGTGTTGGCTAGGTTTTCTAACTGGTGATTGCTAGTTCATGAGGGTGGTGCTATTCATTTTCTTCTCTTGGTATAATATTTTATAGTTTTAAAAATATTTCATATGTTTCATGGAATTTATTAAAATAGAGAAAATGTAAAGGAACAAAACTCTCTTAATTTCAGGTATAGTAATCATTAGCATTTCATGATATATCATTCTAGAGCATTTTCCTATATCTATTTGAAATCACACTTTGCATACACCTTTGTGTTCAGGTTTTTTTCTTTTAACTAATATTGCATCATGATCATGTTATCTTACTAGGATTGTACCTGTTAGGGTAATTGAGAAGTTCCAAACTTCAAGTCTCTTAGGCATTGTCAGGCCTTCCTTACACAAATTCTTCCATGCCTCTATCTGTAGACAAAAAATAAAATTCAACGCCCCCTCTCACCCAACCCCAACCAACCGAATGGATTCCTCCCCTAGGCCAAGGGCATTCCAAAGTAACCCTCAAAAACTAGCTCGGCCGTGATGGAAGGGGAGGTGAGATAGGCCTCTTTATACTCCCCTTTCTTTGGAATCCAGGCACAACTGACCAGCATTCATGTTAAAACAGAGATCTTAAGACTAACAAAACAGACTCTTTGTAGCAATGAGATACCAAAGGCCAACCTGACTCTAGTATAGCATCACATAACAGATAGCAGGTCCTGAAAGAAATCAAAGCATTTTACCCCAAAATAGATTTCTTTGACATATTTTGAAAAGGTCCTGCAAAGCTGTCTCTTGTGGGGAAAATCTACATTCTATAGAGAATTCTCTTCCCTTTCTCGGTCTTTTCCTGATCCAGGAAAGACCAAGAGTCTAGCACCTTCTTAAGTCTGGTAAGAGACATTTATCATGATTCTCTCTGAAGCCTGCTACCTGAAGGCTTCATCTACATAATAAGAATCTTGGTCTCTAAAACCCCTTATCTTAATCCAGACATACTTTCCTATTGATTCCAGGTCTTTGGATAATAACTTAACTCTTTCAACCAATTGCCAATCAGAAAATCTTTGAATCCACCTATGACCTGGAAGCCCCCCTGTTTCAAGTTGTCCCACCTTTCTGGAGCAAATCAATGGATACCTTCTTATATTGATATATGTCTTATGTCTCCATAAAACTGATAAAACCAAGCTATAGCCCAACTATTTTGGACACATGTTCTCAGGACTACATGAGACAAAGCCTCAGGCCTTGGTCACTCATGTTTGGCTGAGAATAAACCTCTTTATATAATTTAAAGAGTTTGACACTGTAAATTAGAGCACATCCCTTATCCCCTGAGCATCTGGCTGTTGTCTCCATGACTTTGTTCTCTCAGCCTCTCCTTGAACTGCTCTGGTTTCTGCTTCTTTTTTCTTTAAAGTCCCCCAAATTCTTTCCAGTCCTTTTAATAATAGTGTTTTGTCTCTGTTCTATTGTTCCAAGTATCTGCAATTTCTCTGATTCAGCTCATCCTCACAGAGCTCTCATCCTTTTTGGGAGTTCATGGATTCCAGTTAAGAATTCCTACATAGCTTAAGAATTTCACATTTGTTCCTTCAACCTGGAACAAAGCTGAATTCATCATTTCCTTCTGTAAGCCTTGTTCCCTTCTGTATTCTCCATCTCAGTTTGTGACCCTGTTATTCATCCAGTTCCCTATACAAAACATATAAGCATGAGTCATGTCCTTTGGGACATTTTGTCATAAGGATATTTCGTTCTTTCTTATTGATTTGAAATAATATATACTTTACAATGGTGTTAATATGCTTTTAAAAAAATACTCGACCAAACTCTTTTCTTTTTAATTGATAGCACGAAAATGTTTAATGCTAACGTAGTCATATGCATCAATCTTTTATGATTTCTACATTGAATTTTTTAGGTTTAGAAAAATGTTTCTGAGGCAGAATGTCTTAAAATTCAGTTATATATTCAGTGTAAAACATAGTATTTTTAAAGCAGCCTTTCCAAACCTTCCACTAAAATACCTGTGAAGGCTAAGAACACAGATGCAAACTCTTTACCGCATCAGACTAAGGGGAGTTTGATGCCAGGTTGTGAGAACAAGCCTCCCAGATGGATGGTTTTCTCTACAAACCCACTCATAGCTCACACCTCTTGGCATTCCCAAGCTTCCTCCGGAAAGAACCTTGGGATATAGGCTTGACAATTTCTTCCCTATTTACTTCCTGATTTTGACACCTAGAGCCTGAATGCACAGAAAATTGCATCCTCATCTTTGTTTGGCCAGAGAGGAGCCCTGGCTCACCTGCGACCTCCCCGGGCCCTGTCCCTTTGTGATTCCTTAGCACCTTTTCTACAGTTCTGAATATGTCGAATCCTTAGTCATTTTCTGATCCCCACACCCCACAAGACTACATGCTTTGGGGGGCAAAGACTATTTCTTAATCATCTCTGCTTCTCTTTTTTTTTTTTTTTTTTTTTTGAGACGGAGTCTTGCTCTGTCGCCCAGGCTGGAGTGCAGTGGCCGGCTCTCAGCTCACTGCAAGCTCCGCCTCCCGGGTTCAAGCCATTCTCCTGTCTCAGCCTCCCGAGTAGCTGGGACTACAGGCGCCCACCTCGTCGCCCGGCTAGTTTTTTGTATTTTTTAGTAGAGACGGGGTTTCACCGTATTAGCCAGGATGGTCTTGATCTCCTGACCTCGTGATCCGCCCGTCTCGGCCTCCCAAAGTGCTGGGATTACAGGCTTGAGCCACCGCGCCCGGCCTCATCTCTGCTTCTCTACTGCCCTAGCATGTTCCATATTACGTAGGAAGTTTATAATAAATGTCTGTGGAGTGAAATTGATGCAGTTAAAATTAGATTAGTGTTTTGATAGTGTAGGAAATGTTGTCATACATTTCCACAGAAAAGGTTTAAAAGTACTTGTTATGATTCATAAATAGATGCTTTTAATATATCTTTATTATTTTCTTCAAAGTGTAAGTTTTCAGCAAACAAACACATTCATTCAGATTTATAAATAACAAAGAAAACACATCTGTACCTGGCTGTGCCACAGATTGCTTACTGCAATTTCCAAATTAATTTATTGTCTCTCTCAATAAACAAGCATCTCTTTCTACACTGCCAGTGTTTGTGAACGCCAAGACTGCTCACGCAATTTCTCAAGCCAGGCTTCTAGGAATCTTCTGAAATTCTGCCCTTCTCTTTCTCATTTCACATCAGCCCTGTCTTTATAATGGCATTTCATTGCTGAATTCTATTTTGTCCTTTAATTCTCATAGTTATTACCTTCTTGAAGATCTTTCTCATTTAGCTTATAGCAGTGCCCTACCTGATTCTCATGCCCTTTGCTTCACCTCTGTGGCCTTTTATTCAATATCCATACTACAATAAAATGCATATATTACTAAATCAGTGCTCTGCTTAAAGCCAACTGCCGGTTTCCATCACATAAGTTCCACCTTCTGCAGTGACTTTTATGACACAGCCTTGACTACTTCTCTTTAAATATTGCCTGCCATCCCTGACCACTTCCCTCAAAGTTATATATTCTAAGAGCCCTCTAGTTGCTGAAGTCATCTGCACATTATCATGTCAACTAATCATGCCAACTGCTACACCTTCTCCTTAGCCTCCTTATCATTTACAGGGACTTTCCCAGCAGAAAGCTAATTATTCATTTCTGCATAGTACTGTGTAGAATTTGCATACTTCTATTATTTCATTTACTGTATTCTGTTATAATTATTTATCCATACCCGTGTCACTTGGGCTCTTCTTTAATATCTTTGCATGGAATGTGAGAACCTTATTGGTCTTTAAACCTATTGAATCTCAAAAAACAATTGATAAACAACAAACTCAGAACAGGGATTAGTTGAGTCAATGACCTACGGTTTTAAAGATAGGAAGACTTGGCCGGGCGCGGTGGCTCAAGCCTGTAATCCCAGCACTTTGGGAGGCCGAGACGGGCGGATCACGAGGTCAGGAGATCGAGACCATCCTGGCTAACACGGTGAAACCCCGTCTCTACTAAAATACAAAAAAAAAAAAACTAGCCGGGCGAGGTGGCGGGCGCCTGTAGTCCCAGCTACTCCGGAGGCTGAGGCAGGAGAATGGCATAAACCCGGGAGGCGGAGCTTGTAGTGAGCTGAGATCCGGCCACTGCACTCCAGCCTGGGCGACAGGGCGAGACTCCGTCTCAACAACAACAACAACAACAAAAATATAGGAAGACCTTCTTTAGCTCTAAACATTTAGATTACTGCCTCTCTAATTTTTCTCTGATCTTAGATGATAACTAGGAATAGATGCAGCATTTTGCTCTGCATGTCTTGGTCCAACATGTGTTTCTGTTCATGTATTGCATAAGACAATAATAAAGATACATTAATAAAAATTATGTAAAACAATTGTGTGGATAAGAAAAATATTTCATGTTTTTTCCTTGTTCTCACTGAACACTCTCAAATAGTTCTATTGTAAGTCATTCTACCTGAATTCAGGCGCTGTTGCTACTGTTGAAATAACAAAATAATCAATTTCAATTGTATGAGGTTTTCTGTTTTTACTTATTTTATGGATAGCATAAACCTGATCTGTTATTTCTTCACCTGGTGAGAAGAGGAAAGAGAACATTTTTTTTTTTCAGGTTTATAACCACTGTAAAATTGGAAAGTATTGACGGTACATGGTTTATTACTATTACGGAGTGATTTCATGAATCATTAAAATAGACAGGTTTAGGAATTACTATTAAGAAAGATAATCACAACTGGAAGAAACTTTTTGTACAATTGTTTTTAAATGATTTACCTGTCACTATATGTTAGCGAGAGCTATTTTGTTGTTAGAATCATGACACTGATAAAGATAAAGCCTTCAGCCTATGTACCAAAGATAACATAAAAGACAGTCAAGATTCCATTACTTGAAGAAATCCTAACTCAGACAGCCACTACTTCAAGCAACGGTGAGGAAAGCCAGTTTTATGAGAGTCTTCCTGCTTAGAGGTCAAATTCAATTGACGAAATTTGAACTTAAAAAAAGAACTGTCTAATAGTCCTTCACAGTGACAGGGAATGCATACTTTTCTTCCCACGTTAGTGGAACCCTTAGTGAATAAATGCAGTTTGCATGATATGGGATCCATGACTGGATAACAAAGGGGCAAGCCGGTTTCGAGACAGAAAGTGTGACTGGGTCCTGTCGCCTCCCACTCGCTCATTCAAATGACTGGCCAGATTCCTTCACATGTGGAAAATCTTCATCAATGTTGGAAATTAAGAATAGGTATCTTATTTCAAGACAGTGAAATAATTTCTGCTACATTTACCATCAATGGAGTCGAACTGAAGTCAGCGAGCTGGGGCGCTAGCCCCTGCTATGAGAAAATAATAAGCCTAAGGCAGTCCCTGGAAGGCCCTTACAGGGCACTGAGGGCACTGGAGGCTGAATCTCTGGCTCTCTCCTGTGTGTGGCTGGCAGGATTCAGACTCCAGGAGCTCCAGTATAAATAGTGCCATGAAGCACACCAGTGTGGAATCTTTATCTGTACCATACTCAAGCTGCCATGGAGAGAAAATCTCCAGAAAAATGCCCCCAAATCCCCTTCAGACATCTGAATAGAAATGTTAACCTGCCTTCATTTACTTGTCTATATTTCTCTCACTCAGACCAAGAAGAAACCACATAAGCACTATGAAAATCTGAACAGGATTTATTCATATTTTCTTCTCAGGACATGTTTATAGTTCTACTACATGTAAGCGCTAACTGGACAAGTATAAATCTATATTTTTTACAACAGATTAAAGGAAAGGGGGACTTGAAGTGTAACTATTCAAAATATTTTTTCTGAAAGTTTTTTTTTGAAAACTCAGAGTCCTTGATAGCCTTGAATTACTAAACGGAAAGGAGAAAATGTTGAAAATACAAAATTCTTGTCCTCAACAAGATGTAAAAGAAAACAGAATCTCTAACTTTGTTTCTTAGTACCTATTCAATGAGAGAACACTTTGAGAATCTTACTAAAATTAAGGATGTTCAACCAGAAAAATACAGATGCCAATATACACACACAGAAATGTCTTTGCATGGAGAAATAGTTTTTCATTTTGAGGAGTTTTATAGCCTCCCTAAAACCAATCTATTGATGCTATGTTATCTCTGTATTAATCTGGGTCATCCAGAGGAGCAGAACCAATAGGATGTATCTGTATTTATAACTATTTATATCTCTAGCTCTAGCCTATCCATATCCATATCTATAGTTATACATGTACCACCTCTCTCTCTATCTGTATCTATGTATGATTTATTACAAGGAAGCAGCTTATTATTATATGATTACAGAGGTGGAGGAGTCTTACAATCTGCAAGCAGCAAGCTAGATACCCAAGAAAAACTGTGGTTTAGTTGACTCTGAGTTCAAAAGCAGGGGATGAATGTCCCACCCAGCTCAAAGACAGTCAGGAAGAGAAGCAAATTCACCCTCACTCCTTTTGTTCTATTGGCCCTCAAGGGATTGGATGAGGCCGATCTGCATTGGGGAGGGCAAGGTGCTTTATTCAGTTCACCAATTTAAATTTTAATCCCATCCAGAAACACCTTCACAGACACACCCAGAAATAAATTTAACCAAATATATGGGCATCCCATGGTTCAGCCAAGTTGACACATAAAACTGACCATCACAACCTCTGATCTAGAGAAAGACTTTCTGAAAACAGGACGATCTGAGATAAACTAATACTGATCTGAGTACTCAAAGTTATGATGAGAGGTGGTCAGAGCATAGGCTTTCGAGTTGAGTAGATTGGTTTCAAAACCCTGGTTCAAATTTCTTGACTTAGATTGTGTGATTCTGGGTAAATGCCACCTAGTCCAGCACCTGGATTTGGTTACAAGCACTCAAAAAATGAGGGATGTGATTGTTGTAGTCACAGAGTTTAAGAATATGATTCTTGAATTTAAAGTTGCAATGGAAGCAGTGAACACTGTGCACTGAAAAAATTATAGATAAATTTAAAGTCTCCTAAAAAATTTAAAAAGCATCAGATTATGCATAAAGGAACAGAAAACAGTGTCTCGGCTCTCAGAAATACCAGTGGGAGGCATTGGAGGGGCAGCCACACATCTCTGAGGGCAAAACCGTGAGCAAAGCAAGAGCCAGGAACTTTTTGTTTGTGGAGAAAACCACGACAGTATTTTCAGATGCTAAGGAGCACTGAATACAAAACAGCCCCTCTAATCAAGCCCTTGAGCATTTTCCCCAGAACAATAAAAATGAGTCAATGTACAATAAAGAAAAGAGGAAATTATGAGCAGAAAAGAGGAGCCAAGATCACTGAAATCACTGAAAATTTAAAACATCAAATAATTAATCTAAATGGAGCCACAGGACTGATTATAAAATGTTTTGTTTGAAAGAAAATTTATGAAGTTAAAAAATTTGATGTATAAACCCAATTAAATGTTTAAAAATTGGGAAACTGGAAGGCAGAAAGTCCAATAACTCATGTTTAAAAAATATTTAAAAACAACTGAGGCACTGGGTAGGTAATTTCTAGAAGCATTCGAAATCTGTTATTTAAGTTATGCCAAAAAATTACACCAACCAGGAGACCCTATATGGGTCCACAGATATAAAAATAAGCGCTCATAGCCAAACTTCTCTTGTAATTGATGTTGGTATACTGTTCTCTCTCTCTCTCTCTCTCTTTCTCTCTCTCTCTCTCTCTCTCTCTCTCTCTTTGAGACGGAGTCTCACTCTGTCACCCAGGCTGTAGCACAGTGGCGCTATCTCGGCTCACTGCAATCTGCGCCTCCCGGGTTCACGCTGTTCTCCTGCCTCAGCCTCCCAAGTAGCTGGGACTGCAGGAGCCCGCCACCACGCCTGGCTAATTTTTATTTATTTATTTATTTTTTGTATTTTTAATAGAGAAGGGGTTTCACCGTGTTAGCCAGGATGGTCTTGATCTCCTGACCTCGTGATCCGCCCTCCTCTGCCTCCCAAAGTGCTGGGATTACAGGGGTGAGCCTCCGCGCCCGGCCTTATACTCTTCTCCTTTAAGTGATTGAACATTTTTCTTTCAGGAAGAACCTAAGCCTGATACATTGTTTGGATTATTCATACCAAAAAATATTTGTCTGTCACCTTAACCTGATAACACCATCTTGGGTGGGGGAACCCCAGGTTTACATTGCTTTCTCCTCTACTCAAAGGAATATTACCTACTGTCTTTCAGAGTTCAGACTTGCGAAGGCGAACTGTTAGGTAAGCCTGGCTTTGCACATTTTTCATCCATCTGTTTTCTCCACTCAATATTCCGGTAAGAGGAATTGTGAAAAGGATATAAACAGAATTGCAGAGACAGAGATCTAGCTAATACTTGGATGTGTCTTTTCAGAGTTGGGGCAGCCTCCTTTTGCCCGCCCTCCTGTTGGACTCGCCTGCTGGAGTCTTGCTGGACGAGCCGCACGGTAGGCTCTGGGAGCTAAGCTTCCTCAGCCGCACGCTGTCCTTTCTCTCTTCCAAGGTGCTTTTCTTTCCTGCATTGGAGAATTTCTGTATTTCTAACAATCAAATTTGCTTAATGTTCTGCTGTGCCCCTTCGAGGCTCCTTCTAGCCTGATCCCCAGCGCATCATCTCCTGGCATCTCCCCAGCTCCCACTGGCACCCCTGAGGACACCTTCCAAATAGATTGTTAGTTCCTTCGTCTTTGCCTTGGGCCAAGCTAACTAGCAAATAATTTTATAGAGATGTTTGTTCTCACTGGCAACTTACAATTCAGGTTACCATACAAGTTATTAGAACAACTATGATAATCATCTTTAATCCATCAAACTAGCAAGCCATTTTTTTTCCTTAAATTATTGAACCCATGGTAGGGAATAATTAAACTAAAAGGAAGCCATTATATGCATGCCCAGTAGCAGTGCAATTTCTTTCAATTTTACTAGAAAATAAGTTGGCAAGAGATTTAAACATATTTCAAACATTTTATTCCATAATTTTATGTCCTAGAAAGAATTCTAATAAGTAAAATCAAGAAAAAATCTTGACGCACAAAAATGTCTATTTTAGCATTATTAGTGAATATACATGGGGGGCAACCATTAGATGTTCAACAAATGGGAATTAAGTAAGTTCTAGTTGATGAGAAAAGTATTGCATTTAAAATGCCTACAAGGAATTTATAATAACATGGAGAAATTCTTGTTTATATTAACTAAAAATAACAAAACCATGTGCATATATGCATATATTCTAAGTGTAGAGTTCAGCTATTTTAACAGTGTAGAAAATATTTAAAAGAAATATTTCAAAATATTGGAATGATTGATTTTGAGCAATAGCAATTTAGTGGGTTTTTTCTTACCATTTTTATTTGTATGGTTCAGATTTTAAATTGAAGAAAATACATTTATTTTGTAGTGAGAAAAATTAAACAGAAAATGGATAATTTATGCATAATTAGACAAGACAGAAATAGTACTTTCAAATAAAATCTAATTCCATATTCTGGTTTTTCTGGATCTTTGAATTTTTATTTGACCAAAAGCCTTTTCCTCATGTGTTTTGCTTCAGAAGTATAACATTTGGCAAGGAGGAAAAAGACTAAATGCATGCCTGGATCCTTTGTCTTTGAATTTATTATTTTAACCTACACTACTAATCCANTATTTTGTAGTGAGAAAATTAAACAGAAAATGGATAATTTATGCATAATTAGACAAGACAGAAATAGTACTTTCAAATAAAATCTAATTCCATATTCTGGTTTTCTGGATCTTTGAATTTTATTTGACCAAAAGCCTTTTCCTCATGTGTTTTGCTTCAGAAGTATAACATTTGGCAAGGAGGAAAAGACTAAATGCATGCCTGGATCCTTTGTCTTTGAATTTATTATTTTAACCTACACTACTAATCCAGAAAAACTGATGTGACGTTTCTGTGTGAAATCAACAGTAAAACTGTTAATATGTAAGAATAAAAGGTTCTTGAAGTTCTGAATGCCAGAGGGTACAATACTCACAGACTAATAATGTAGTGAAAATTGTATGGTGCAATTTAACCTGGCAATTTCTTTTTCTGCCCACAGAGAATAGAAGAAATAGTTTAATAATGATAAACCATATAAAGCATCAAGATCTGTGAAAAGCAATTGGTAAAGCCATAAGGAGAGAAACTCATCTTTGTTACGATTGATTGGCATCCTTACTCGTATGCTGTTGGCCAACTGTCCCACCTCCCCTGCTTTAGAGGGAATATTACTCTGCTAACAGTCTGCTAAAAGTCTGTAGACATTTAAACTCATTCTTTCATAGTTTTGGCAATAGAAGATGGTGGATTGAGACTGAAGTCCGTAAAGCTAACAGTTTGTCACAGATCAACAGTTTTGGGCCATCTGATATCATTACTAAAATTCGTACAAAAAATTCAGAAATTGTATGTGTAAACCATTTTCTCCAGCCTGCTGGCTTAAGCAAGTAGAAACAGGGTGAGTTTGATGGGACTGAACTCTGTGGTTTGGCTGTTAGTCTGTCTGGTGCTGTAGGAAGGCTCTGCTATCCCTCAGCTTTGCTTCCCTCCTGCTCCTGTCCCCCAGAAACACCAACATGCCAGCTGGTATTGCTTTAGCATGCAAAGGTAGATTGTTACCCTCCCTCTTGGTCCCATTGTTCACTAATGTCAGTCACAGGCCTGAGAATCCATGGATCTGTTCCAGGACATTGTATTGCAGTACATGGAGCCTTATGAGGCCACATCTTGTCACTGCCCATTTCCCAATCACCGTGTTCCTCGTGCCCTCTCACCATTGCCAGGATGCCTCCACCATCACACACCTCTGCTGCTGCTGCGCAAAGCCTCTGCTGTCTCTGCATAAGGCCTCAGTAGGTTCAGATTTACCCAAATGCCAACGTTGTCACTGTATTTTTGGAACTTTCAATGCACTTGAAGCCATGCTGTGCTCTGTGTTGAACTGGGAAAATCTCTTGCCTTTGTGCTATGCTTAATTTGAGGGTTAACGAAGAGCTATTGGCTTGAACCCTGATGCCTTACATAGTATAAAGTGAAAATAGCCATTTACATCTGAATTTACATTTGAATTTACATCTCCCCTTCTCACTGGGAGTCAGATAGGAGTCCCTGATGTGTGAGGTTGGGTGAATTATTGTGAGGGATTCTACTCGAACTTAAAATTGCTTTTCTTCATCACCTGCTATGGCTTTATTTGTATGTGTTTCTGACCAACTCCTTCTCTTTCTAGAAGTAATTTTGCCCTGGAGATCTCCTTGTGTAAATAGCCTTTAAATAGATCTACCTCACTTGTATTAAGTGTGTGGGAGCTTAGTTTTAATTGACACCGGTAACCTTAACATAGCATTAGACCAAAACTCAACTTTGAATGCTGCATGCATTGACCTAACATAGATATATTTTAGATTGATATATTTTTCATAAATCAGAAATACAAGTAAAAATGCAGACACAAGTAAAAAAGCTTATTTTAAAATGTATGTATACATAGAACAAAAAAATCACATTGTACCCTGTAAATAGACATAATTATTATTTGTCAATTAGAAATAAATAATTAAATGGAAATTATTTACATTATATATATATATATATATATTCCAATAGGCATATACATTTTGTCACCCCCCAAAAAGGTTATAGACACATGTGCTATTTACGAACAGAAAATGCATGGTGGGATACATGTGAAAATGGCAAGAATTGTTGCTTTTGGAAGGGGGGCCAGGGCTGGGGACTCATGTGGGAGTGAGATCTTACTTTCCACTGTACATATTCCATGCGTGAAAAACTGTTCACCTGAGGTGGGTGTCATTTTTACTATGATTAAACTTCAAAAAGTGTTTTACTGAGTCCCTGATCTGTGCAAGGAGAAAATGCACAAGAGTCGTTAGAACTCCAGAGCCCCCTAAATGTTTGGATGCAGAGTTATGACTCATCGTGTTTAACAAACACTGTTGTCCCTCAGCAGGCTCTGGGATGGGCTTTAAGATCTCTGCATACACAAAAATCCACACCTACTCAAGTCCTACAGCTGGCCCTGCAGATCCCCTATATAAAAAGGCAGCCCTCTGTATATTTGGGTTTTGCATCTTGCAAATACTGTATTTTCAGTCCGTGTTTGGTTGAAAAAAACAATCCACAATGTAAGTGGACCTGCGCAGTTCAAACCTGTGTTGTTCAAGAGACAACTGTAATGATAAGAAATTAAAATAAAATATATCAACTTTGCATCCGTTTCCTATTGCTACTGTAAAAAACTACCACAAATTTTAGTGACTTAAAACTACACAGATTTATTATGCTAAGGTACTTTAGGGTAGAAGTCCAGCCCAGGTCTCACTGGACTAACATAACAATGCTGGCAGGCCTGTGTTTCTTTCTGGAAGCCCCAGGGGGATTCTATTTCCTTGCCTCTTCCACTTTCTGGAGGCTGCTCATATTCCTTGGCTTGTGTATCTTCAAAGTCCACCTCTCATGGCATCAATCTCTTCTGCCTCCCTCTTCTGCTTTTCAGGACTCCTATGATTACATTGGCTTCACCCAGATGATCTAGGGTAATCTGCCAATATGTATAGATGTTGATATGGTTTGACTGTGTCCCCACCCAAATCTCATCTTGAATTGTAGCTCCCATAATTCCCATGTGTTGTGGAAGGGACCCAGTGGGAGATAACTGAATTACGAGGGTGGTTTACCGAGTACTGTTTTCGTAGTAGTGAACCATACCCAGCCTAATCTCCCAATTTTAAAGTCAGCTGATTAGCAAACTTAATTCTATCTGCAACCTTATTTCCGTTTGACATGTAATTAGCATATTTATAAGTTCCATTATGATGTGGATGTTTGTGAGAGGAGGGGCATTATTCTGACTAGCACAGACTTTTTTTTTTTTTTTTTTTTTTTTTTTTTAAATATTTGACCTCTCACTTTTCATTTTTCATCCCACCATGACTCTCTACGCCTGACTATTGTGCAAAGTTAGTGTCAGGCAGGAGGCTGGGCAGCGCTCTCTCGGCTGTATAGCAGATGCTCTTGGAGGGTTCCACCCTGCCTGTTGACTTCCTCCTCTAACATCTCCTTATATCTCTTACAAAAACTCAAGGACTGCAAAATCCACCCAATAAGAATTAGGAAGAGGCCTGAGCTGGTCCGCTTCACCTTGTGTGAGACACGTGGAGGACTGTGAGTGCCCCCGCCCCACTCCCCTCTTAGACTCTGTGAGGCTGCTGGCTGCTGCTGCTGAGGTGGCTCCCTGGCCACGGTCACAGCCACAGGCTCAGTCACAGCCACAGCCACGGGCACGCTGCCTGTGACCCATTTCCTGGGTGGATTGACTCCGTTCTTCTTTGCATCCAGGGTGTCCCTCTTCTTTGCATCCACATCCAGGGTACAGAGTTTGTGAAAATTTATTGTTAGAAAGAGATTAAATAAGAATATACGTTTGCGTGTGTTGTGTTTGCATAAAGACATGCTGGAAGAATTTTGAAAAGTAATTCTTTGGGGCTGCAGGAGAAAAAATGAGGACTTAAAGGCAAGACAGGCTGCTCAATATATAACTATGTATATAATGTATACCTTTTTTTGAGTTGCGTATCTCACTGAAAAAGTTGAGTACAAGATTTAAGGTAGATGACGTAGACAGATTCCTAGAAAATATAATTTGAAAAGCTGACTCAAGAATGTATAAAATCTGAATGGTCAATAAACATCAAAATATTGGATCACTATTTAAAATGAAAAGAACTCAAAAGCTCAGGATGGTTTATCAGAGAATTCTACCAAAATTTCCAGGAACAAGTAATTTTGATATCTTACAAATTTCCAGATATTGGAAAAAGAGAGAATATATCAAAATTCATTCTAAGACTCAATCTTAATCTTCATATCAAAAGTAGAAAAGTCATACAAAAGAGTATTGGAAACTAATTTTATTAATAAACATAAATGAAAAATTATATAACAAAATATTCACATTAGAAACAAAATATCTAAAATAAATGAACAAAATATGTGACCAAGTTGTATACCATTCTAGAAATGCAAGAATGCTTTAATGTCAGAAAATTAATTAAATAATCACATTAACAAATTCACAGAGAGAAATAATTTGATTTTATAAATGAATGTACACAGTATTTGGCAAAATTCAAAATGTGTGCATTAGAGAAAAAGAACTCTTTGCAGACTAGAAAAGGAAGGAAATTTCCTTATTAAAAATATTCTAAAAACTCAAGGAAACATTATTTTGTGAAACCTTGGAGGTATTTCCTTTAACGAGGCAATAATGTTCACTATCACCAGTACTATTTTATTAAAAGGTCTGGTCATGTATAAGATTAAACAATGGTATAAGCCTGGAAAATGGAGATATTAAAGTCTCATTATTATTGTATAGAAAGTTTGTTATAAAAAAACAGACAAATTATTAACATTAATAAGAGTTTTATAATTTGGTTTGATGTAAAATCCATACTCAAAAATCAATAGTATTAATATATGTCAGCAATGTAGAAATTTATATAGTTAGGCATTTATTATAGCTGCCATTTATAATAATAGCAACAATAACAACAGAAACGGTATTTAGGGGAAAATTAATAAAATACATTCTAGATTCGTAAAGAGCCAATTTAATAATTTATTGAAGATAAAGATTTAAATAAATGGAGATATTTACTATATTTATAGATAGGAAGACGCACAAACATAAAGATTTAATTTTTCTCTAATTTATTTACAAATAAACTGCAACATCAATGCAAATCCTGAAAGGGTTCTTTTTTTTTTTCTTGGGATGGAGTCTCATTCTGTTGCCCAGGTTGTAGTGGCGTGGCGTGATCTCAGCTCACTGCACCTTCTGCCTCCTAGGTTCAAGTGATTCTCCTGTCTCAGCCTCCCAAGTAGTTGGGATTACAGGTGTCTACCACCAAGCCCAGCTAATTTTTGTAATTTTGGTAGAGATGGGGTTTCACTATGTTGGCCAGGCTGGTCTCGAACTCTTGACCTCAGGTGATCCGCCTGCCTCGGCCTCCCAACTTGCTGGGATTAGAGGCGTGAGGCACCACACCCGCCCCCTGAAAGGGTTTTTTCAAGTCACTTTTATACTAAAGTTAATATGAGAAATAAAAGTTATGGTAACAGCCACAGGCAGTGAATTTTCTTTTCTAGATTATCCAAGCTTATACAGATATATAAATTAAAATTCAGCCTTGGAACAGACATAGGTAAATTGACCAATGAAGTAAATACACCTAGAAACAGAAGCATACATATATGGTTACATCTGATATATCTCAAGGTGGCACTTAAGTTCACTAAGGAAAGAATGAACTAATGAATAAATGCGGCTGGCGCAATTATTTATCCTATAGTGGGAAATGAAGTGGGATCCCTGCATCACATCATATATAAATATCGTTCTCTGATTCGTTGAAATCTGATGTGTGAACTTTGGAAGCAAATAGAAGAACGGTGACAGGCAGAATTCTACCTTGGCCTGTATATCCCCTCTGTGAGTGTGGGTGGGACTTTGTGAATACTGTGGGATTCTGCTCTGATGAGGAGGCTGCTTACGTGGCACAGGACAGGGGTTTTTGCAGGTTCATGTAAATTCCCTAATTGGTTGACTTGAGTTAACCAAAAGCAAGATTTTTCCAAGTAGGTTTCACCTAATCAGGTAAGCCCTTCAAAAAAAAAAGGTCCAGGTCTTTCCTGAATGGAAAGGTTTGAATCATAGAGACCTCAAAGAAAGGGAAGAGTCAAGGTTTGAACTGTCCGCAGCCCTGCCTCTAGGAACTGAAAGCGTAAGTCCTACTGTAGCAGGACAAGCCTTCTTTTGTCTGCAGCTTATCCTGCTATAGTAGGACTTATGCTTCTCTTTCCTTTTCTGAGTATAAAACAATATGAGAGGGTCTCTCTCTTCCCTCAATAGTAGAAATTAATACAGGAAACTATCATGAACCCTAAGAAGAAAGGGGACCTCAAAATGATTACTGCTAAATAAAAAAATATGAAATTAATATTAAATCAAAACTATGTTTCTCTTCTGGATAACATACTTTTCCCTATTCCTTCTGCTTAGTATAACCAAAAATCCTGGACATTTTATATAAACCAACATGAGAAAACCTTGAAAGGTGGAGAGAAGTGTGAACCCAGAGAATCTGAGACAGGTCTCAGTTAATTTAGAAGTTTTATTTTGCCAAGGTTGAGGACATGCCCATGATGCAGCCTCAGGAAGTCCTGACAACATGTGCCCAAGGTGGTCGGGGCACAGCTTGACTTTATATGTTTTAGGGAGACATGAGACATCAATCAACATACATAAGAAGTACATTGGTTTGATCTGGAAAGGCAGGACATCTTGAAGCAAGGGCAGGAAGATTTGAAGTAGGGAGGGAGCTTCCAGGTCACAGATAGATGAGACACAAATGGTTACATTCTTTTGAGTTTCTGATTAGCCTTTCCAAAGGAGGCAATCAGATATGCATCCATCTCTGTGAGCAGAGGGGTGACTTTGAATAGAATGAGAGGCAGATTTGCTCTAAGCAGTTTCCAGGTTGAGTTTTTCTTAGTGATTTGGGGGGCCCAATATATTTTCCTTTCACATTTCCCTCTCTTTTTGTAAACTCTTTTGGAGAAAGCATTTTACAAGAAAATTTGTCTCTGATCTCAGGTTTCATCTGATCTCTCAGATAGTTTATTCTTAGAGGGGTAGGTCCTGAAAGCTCATTTTTAGCAGGTTGTGAAGTCTCATGTCCTGTGAAGAGAAAATAAGGGAGAGAAAGGGAGAAGAAACAACAAACTAAAGAACCATCTTGGAAAAATCGATATAGGCCACATTACTCTGAAGTTCATACATTAGTAGGCGGATATGAAAGGGGCTTATATATATAAACAGGTTCTTGTTATTTTCTTCTGAAGTTTAAGTTGCCTGGCTTCAGTTCGCAGGGTTCTAAGAAAACACAGCTTAGTTTTAGTGACTCCAAATTAGGAAAATGAAAAAAAAAAAAAAAAAAAGAAGGAAAAAAATGGAAAACATTATTTTGGAAACTTGTAGCCAAGAAAAATTAGAATTTGGTTCAAACTGTAGAAAATAATAAAAATTGAAAAAAACATTAGGCAAGACTAGAATCTAACAACTAGTGTACTATAGTTTTGAAACATAATTTTTCTCTCTCTCTCCAGTTTCCCATTTGTACTAAAGACAAATCATGGTAGTACTGGTTTGCTTTATTATACTTGGTCTAATTATTTATATACAGTGCAGCAAGAGTAATTATTTTTTAGGCCTTTAAATTGGCTTTGATGGAACTTTGTTCCATAGAAGGAATCTCAGATAAGACTTTTTTAAAGCCAAGCCCAGCCATGGATTGTGCCATCAAATACCTATGAGTTGTGTGAATTTCCTCTCCTCTTGAGGTTTCAAGATAAACCTGGGGCTTCTGAGCCTATCAGAGAGTGACATTCTTTACTTATCACAGGTTAGAAACCCTGTACAGGGACTGTGTACACAAAAAATGAGGCCAATTTTTCCAAGGGCTTTATTGGCTCCATAAGTCAAGTTTGATTCCTTAAAGGAAAGCACACCATTCCAGTCAAAGCCTTGGTAAAATAACCAGCTTTTCCAGTTGTGTCCTGTTACAAATGAAAACAGATTCTTACTGCACTTGTGCAATAACTGTATTGCCATAAGTTAAGAATACTCACAAATATTTCCATATTCTGGAAAAATCAGGTAGAGAGCAATAAATATGTTCCTAATTTTGTTCATAAGAGTATACTAAATCGTTAAAAGTTGTCAATAGATTAAAAGAAAAGTTTTAAGGCTCTGAAAAAATGAAACAAAGGATCAGCAAACATGTTAAGCAAAGTCAAAAAGATTGTATGCATATGTTCATTGCAGCACTATTCACAATAGCAAAGACATGGAATCAACCTAAATGCACACCAGTGGTAGACTGGGATAAAGAAAATTTGATAAATCTATACCATGGAATACTATGCTGCTATAAAAAGGAATGAAATCATATCCTTTGCAGGACCATGGATGGAGCTGGTGGCCCTTATCCTAAATGAACTAACACAGGAACAGAAAAGCAAATACCATGTGTTCTCACCTATAAGTGGGAGCTAAACACTTAGTACATATGGACACAAAGAAAGGAGCAGCAGACACCAGGGCCTGCTTGAGAGGGGAGAGAGGGAGGAGGAGGAGGATCAAAATACTGCCTTATTGGGTAGTATGCTTATTACCTGGGTGGTGAAATAGCCTGTACACCAAACTCCTGTTTACAAGACATGCAATTTACCTATATAACAAACCTGCACGTGTACCCCCGAACCTAAAATAAAAGTTAAAAGTAAGAAACTCTCACAACTCAGCAGGCAAAAAGCAAGCAGTTATTCGAGTAAAAAATGGGCAAGAGGTCAGAAGAGGGATTTGGCTGAAGATGTTATGAAGACTTACAGATGGGAAAATAAGCTTATAAAAAGAGGTTTAACACCATTAGGGAAATGTAAATTAAAACCACAATGATCTCCTCCTTGTATTGTTTCCCTACAACTGAATTTGGATCTAGTTATCTCAAAATGCAATACCTTCTAACACTTATGGTTAAATCCTCAGTGAATCTTCCGGGCCTTTACTTGCTGCAAAGAGAATTGCATCCTAGGAGGAGCTGCTAGCTCTGTTCTGCACCTAGGTGAGCCTCCACCAGGCAGGTGCTGGCTTTTACCACCCCCGTTGAGCTGGATGAACTCACCACCAGTCTAGGGAGGGGACCTGGGCATGAATGCTAGAGTGTCACCTGAAGGTGGGTCATTTTCATGAACGAATGCTTCTCATAGTTTGTGTGCCTTTAGTCAATATCCATTGTTGAAATTCATGTTTTTGACAGTTAAGTGTACCACTTCACTGTAACATTTTGGGGAAGAATATTTGTGAAACTTCAACTCCATCATGCTGGAAGTAAGAACTGTGGAGAAAAATTTTATATCAAGGCACATTTTTTGAAACATTTGAAAGTGAACAGCAAGACTTACCATGAAAATGAGGCAGAAAATATACTGTGTCATTATTTGACTTATAACTTGAGGAAATAATCTAGCCAAAAGAGAGACATCAAAGAGATATTGAAGATTAGAACTCAGGAACAGAAAAGTCATAAAATAGACATGCAAATCTCTCCTGAGTTGAAAATTCAGGTTTATAATTGCATTATGTCCCATCTTCAGAGGTTTGTTGTTGTTTTTGTTGCTTATGGACCAGCCTGGCTCTTTAGTATCTCCGTATACAGTTTTTATTCCTGTCTTTATTTTACTCCTTACCCAGGTCCGGGCATTCTATTTTTCCTATCATAACCATCATTGGTCAGTTCTGAAGCTTTCTCTTGTCCATTTAATATAGCAAATGGTGTTCCTTTTAAGGTTCTAAAATGACAAAATTATTTGCATAGTTGGCAGCTTGTGCAAAGGGGCTTCATTTTATAAAGATATTAAATTTTACTCTGCAGAAACAGAATTACATAAAACAACATAAAAGCCATTTCTACTTCTAATTAAATTGAATATTTTTTTCTGTCTTTTAAGTGTTTATATTAAATCACCTGAGTCACTTTTAAAAGTAGGGCGTTATCTTCTTAAAGCTTTTGCTACATGATTTTTCCTCTAAGCTGTATGAATGTTCCTCTGTTAACAGTGTTGTAATCTAGAGCTTACGTTGTGATTTCTGCAAGATTTTGCAAGAAAATTTCTTAAAGATTTTTCAAGAAAAAAAAATTGCTAGGAAATATATGAAAATGTTTGCCACTTAAAAATTCCCATCTGGCTGCAGCCCATACATCTATTTTCCCATTCCTCTTTTTAAAACTTTCCTATAAAAGCTGGAAAAAGATGACAATTCATAACATTGGAAAATAAAAGTTACAAAATATTTCAAGGATCTGAGAGGAATTTACATTATTTACAAAGTGTATAGAGTCAAGTCTGAAGATGCACTTGGCTGCTGATCTGGAATGACTTCGAGAATTTTGTCTTTTCCGGCCGGATGCAGTGGCTCACGCCTGTAATCCCAGCACTGAGGGGGCAGATCACGAGGTCAAGAGATTGAGACCATCCTGGCCAACATGGTGAAACCCTGTCTCTACTAAAAATACAAAAATTAGCTGGGCGTAGTGGCCCATGCCTATAGTCCCAGCTACTTATGAGGCTGAGGCAGGAGAATCACTTGAACCCAGGAGGTGGAGGTTGCAGTGAGCTAAGATTGTGCTATTACACTCCAGCCTGGCAACAGAGCAAGACTCTGTCTCAAGAAAAAAAAAAAAAAGAAAGAAAGAAATAGAGAGAGAGGAAGGAAGGAAAGAAGGAAGGAAGGAAGGAGGGAGGGAAGGAAGGAAGGAAGGAAGGAAGGAAGGAAGGAAGGAAGGAAGGAAGGAAGGAAGGGACCAAAAGAATATAAAAAGGAAATAGGAAAGTCTTGAAAACTATGTACATGAAGTACGAGATTAAAGGTTAATACATGTGCCAGGGTTCCCCAGGGCCACACCCCTGTTTGAGGACTCTTCACGAAGACTCACGGGACTCAGCATGCAGTTGTGCTATGGCCAAGATTTACTATAGAGGAGAATGCAGACAGAGTCAGCCAAGGGGAAGGTGCATGGGGAAGAAGGCCAGAAGAAACCACGTGCAAGCTTTTAAGGGCCCTTTCACAGTGGAGTCACACTGGACAAGCTTGATTCTGACCAGCATGTAAATATGACAACACATGTGAAATGTTGTTTGCCTGAGAAAGCTACTCAGCATCCATGGTTTTTATCGTGTGCTGGACATAAAGGCCTCCTCTGCCCAGTATGTACCAAAATTCCAGATTCCCAGAAAAAAAGCAGGTGGTCTTACATAAACCACATTGCTTGTTCACACAGTTTAAGCAGAGTGAGACACTCTCATCAATCAGGGAGTCGTGAGAACACTCCCCAAATACAAGTTCCCAGATGCCAGCCAAGGGCCTACTTGCAAGCAGGCCTTTCTAACAATAGCAGTCTCGGGCCTGCCATGTTAACTGTTCTTTGCACAATACTTAATTTATATTTTAAAATAATCCTACAAGTTGATTTAAAAGAAGTCAACTCTTTAGTAGAAGAATGGATAAAATGTGTGGATAGGCAATTAATAAATTTAAAAAATGCCAATGTCCAGTAAAAACATGAAAATAGTTCTATCTTACCAGAAATAGCATGCAAACAAATCAAGTTTTTCAAGTTAGATGTATTTTTGGTTGACATTGTTGATGTTCTAAATAGTGCTGAGAAATGTGTATTTTCACAGACCACGCCTAGGCACATAATTCAGCAACATTTTCCTAAATGTCTTTCTCTCTCTCCCTCATTCTTCTTCTCTCTCATGATGGATGGATGGTAACTTTTCTTCTCTTTGAAAATGAAATTTATTTTAAATTATCCTAAGCAAATAGATACGCTGAAAAAATCCTAGACTAAGGATATTCACTGCAACATTATGAATAATGTTGAAATTAGATATACCCTAAATAACGTGTATTAAGGAAATAAATATATTATACTATATCTGTTCAACTGAATAATATATAGCCATTAAAGAATAATATCTCCATGAGAAAAAATTATCAAAAATTAAAAGATTGTAGCAATGATACCACAATGTATGATCAGAATAAGAGATCAAGAGTTTACCATTAGAACGTCATTAATACAACAACAATGAAAAAGGGTCATTCCTAATTAGTTTGGATAAAATGAACTAAATCATAATGGAGCTTTGCCAAAAATTGTTATTTCTTTTTTATTATAGAAAAATATACATTACATAGAATTTAGCATTTTAATTATTTATTGGTGTGCATTAAGTGGCATTAAAGTACATTCATGATGTTGCTCGACCACTATCCATTTCTAGAACAACTTCATCATCCTGAACAGAAACACTACCCATTAAACAATAATTCCTAATTCCCTCCTACTCCTGGAGTCCCCAGGTAACCTCCATTTTGTTTTCTGTGTTTACAAATTTGCATATTCTAGGTACTTTATATAAATGGAATCACACAATATTTGTCCTATTGCATCTGGTTTATTTCACTTCGTATAATGTTTTTCCAGGTTCTCCCATGTTTTAGCATGTGTCATAGTTTCATTCCTTTTTAAGCTGAATAACATGTCATAACATGTACATAGCACATTTTGTTTCTGCATTCCCCTGTTGAACAGATGAGTTGTTTCCCCATTTTGGCTGTTGTTAATCATGCTGCTTTAACCAGTGGCAGGGTAAGGACAATGGCAGGACCAGGGGCAGGGCCATGGGCATGGCCAAGTCAGGACCAGGGCCAAGGCAGGGCCCCGGCATGGGCAGCGCTGGGCAGGGCAGGACCAAGGTAGTGCAGTGACCAGTCAGGGCTGGGCCAGGGCAGGACCAGAACTGGGACAGGGCCAGGACTAGGACAGAACAGGGGCAGGGTCATGGCCAAAGAAAAACCAGGGGCAGGGTCGCAGCCAGGGACAAGTCAGGACCAAGGCCAGGGCCCAAAGCAGGGCAGAACCAGGGCCGGGGCAGGGACATGGCAGGGCCAGGGCCAGCAGAGGGTCAGGGAAGGGCTAGGGTAGCACAGGGCCAAGGTAGGCCAGGTTCAGTGTAGAGCAAGGAATGGGTCAGGGTATAGCAGGGCAGGGACAGATAAGTCCAGGGCCAGAGCCAGGTGTGGGACATGGACAGGGCAGGCTGGAAACACGGCAGGACCAGAAAGGGGCCAGGGCAAGGGCAAGGCCAGAGAAGGACCAGGGAAAAAACATGGCCAGGGCAGGGCCAGGGCAGAACCAGAGCCAGGGCATGCCAAAGGCAAGGTCATGGCAGGGCAAGGCCAGGGTAGGGCAGGGCCAGGGTAGGGTGAGGGTAGGGCTAGGGCGAGTTCAGGGCCAGGGCAGGACTAAGATAGCACAGGGCCAGGGCAGGGCCAAAGGAGGGGCCAGGGTCAAGGCATGGCCAGCGTGGGGCCTGGGCATTGTCAGGGCCAGGGGCCAGACCCAGGTCAAAGCTGGGCCAGGGACCAGACCAAGGACAAAGCTGGGCCAGGGAAGGGCAAGGCCAGGTAGAAAAGGCCAGGGTAGAAAAGGCCAGGGTAGGGGCAGGCCAGGATAAGAGAAGGCCAGGGTAGGGGCAGGGCCAACGCAGGGCAGGGCTACGGTAACACAGGGCATGGCCAAAAGCAGGGCATGGCCATAGTAGTAGCAGGACTAGCAACAGAGTCAGGGCAACGGCTGGACCAGAGCATGGTGGGGACAATAAAAGACCAGGACAGAGAATGGCAAGGCAGGTCCAGGGCCCTTTCATGGACATGGTAGGCCCAGCGTCAGGGCAGGGCAATGACAAGGCCGGGGAGAAAGCAGGGTCGGGGTCAAGGCAG
>NW_016813944.1:1157668-1180470 GCF_001698545.2 Rhinopithecus bieti | reverse complement strand
TGCTGGTGGTTATGGTAACTGTATAAATCTGTCAAAATTCATTGTTTACTTTAAAAAGATGTATTTTAGGGTCTTTAAATTGTACCTTAATAAATATGGCTTTTCAATGAAAAAAAAAAAGAAACCAGAATGAGCCAAGGCAATCATGAGCAAAAAGAACAAACCTGATGGTATCATACCACCTGTTTTCAAAGTATACTGCAAAGCTACAGTAATTAAAACAGCATTGTACTGACCAAAAAATAGACACATTGACCACTGAAACAGTATAGTGAGCTCCAAAATGAACTCACATGTGTACAATCAACTGCTTTTCAACAAATGTGTCAAGAATATGCAATGGGAAAACGATAGTTCCTTCAATAAATGGTGCTGGCAAAACTGGATATCCACATGCAGAATAATAAAATTGAAATCTTGTTGCGTACCATATACAAAAATCAATTCAAAATAGATTAAGTACTTAAGCATATGACCAGAAACTATAAAACTACTAGAAGAAAATGCGGGGGAAAACTACATGACATCGGTCTGGGCAATGATTTCTTGGATTTAATCCCAAAAGTACAGGGAACAAACTCAAAAGTAGACAAATGGAAATACATCAAATTAAAAAGCTTCTGCGTACCACAGGAAACAATTAACTGTGTGCAGAGACAACCCACGGATTGGGAGAAAATATTTGTAAGCCATATATCCTATAAAGGTTTAATATACAAAATATGGAAGGAGCTCAAACAAGTCAATATTAAGAAAGCAAAATTCTAATTTAAAATGGGCAAGAGGGTATATATGCACAGCGGAATATTATTACTCTTAAAAAAGAATGGAATTTTGTCATTTGTGACAACATGGATGGGATTGAAGGATATTATGGAAAATGAAATAAGCCAGGCACAGAAAGACAAATACTACATGTTCTCAGTTATATGTGGAATCTCAAAAAAAAATCATAGAAGCAGAAAGCAGAATGGTGGTTAGAAAGGCTGGAGGGAGGGGAAAAGGGGTAGATGATGGTCAAAGGGTACAAAATCTCAGTTATCCAAGAGAAATATGGAATTTTTTTCAGTTCTATTGCACAACTTGGTGAATGTAGTTAATATGAGTGCTCTACATTTCATAATTGCTAAGAGTACATTTCAAATGTTCTTACGACATAAAATGTTAAGTATTTGAGGTGATGGATATGTTAACTAGGTTGATTTAATGATCCCATTATAAATACAGTAGTATTTATAAAACACAACATAACTTAAAATTTAAATTTAATTGCAAATTTACAATTTAAACAAAGAATAATCTAATAGTGAGAATTTGCTATGGAGCAGACACATAGAACACTTTTTTTTTTTCCCCAGAAGCCTTCATATGTTCAAGTATCTGGTAGTTCAATTCATAATCATTTAATAAAGTGAACATTTATAGTCTTAAATACTAAGAAAGAAACAGTTAATAAAAGTTAAAACCCCACTTGCATTTAACTACGTTTAAAAAATATAATCCCAGGAATACTGTAACGAGTCCTACACTTAGGAGTGAGCATTGTACAAGTTAATGTAAGTAATGAACCTTTCATGTGAAATGATGTTGTGTCACAACTCATTTGCATCCCACTTAAAGTGTAATTAAGTTTCCCTGACAGCATGGCTTATGGCTGAAAGAACAGACCTGGGTGCTAAATTAATCCAGAGTCCCTCAGTTAATAACACTCAGCAAAGAAAACTTTACACACTCTTTCATTTAAAGTTTCCAAACTCCCATTTACAGAAGTGTATGACAAGGCAACCCTACTGAGAAACCTTTGTATGAAATGGATGGCCTCTTGCCAGGCAGATTCAATCACTAAAATACCTGAAAACTGAATTTTGATGAATTGGGACATAACAATGTGCTATTTTCACTCTAATTAGGAAGGATGGTGGTCCAGAAGGGATGATTTCACATTTAAATTTCATTGCACCATGTATTTAATCTATAGTATGTTTTCAAACTTAAATCTGAAGTGTTGGTAGTTTTAAGATATATAACAGGACTGGCCTACAACACTAAGTGCTCCGAAATAGTAGAATTCATTTTTTATTCATTCTTTAAGGACTTCAGTTCTTCATATATGTTTCCAAGTGAAGTTATTCAATAAATTATCTTGAGGTTTTCTGGTACATCTGTTTGTTTGCAGTTGTCATTACTTATTTGTTTTGTTAAGAATCTTCACTTTTTGCCATCTCCAGAACTGATTATGATTCTGCCACAAGATTAGAACTACACTGTGCTGTTTAAACAAGTTTTAGCTAAACAAGGGGTTCATTTATAAATAATGTAAACCATTTTCAGAGAGGTAGACATGAGGACAGCAAATTTCTCAGGATCAGATTCCACTTCTCTGATAGGGCAACATAAGAATTTTTGCCCAACAATAATTATTGCTTGATGCTATTATCCTGTTCTCTTTCTGGCCACCCCAGTTCAAAGGCCAGTGTGAAAAGAAACACTCTATCTTGAAATGGATGACTTCAAAATTGACTGTTGCTACCACCATAAATAAAGTGGTTTTTCGGAGAGTTATTTTACATGTTGGTATCTGGAGAAAGACAACTCGATACACCTCTAACACACCCAACACCCTTGAACTCTATGAGTGCCCAACCTGATTATGCCTAATAGATTTACTCCAGTTCCCTAAACCCATATTGTTCAGGGTCTTTCAGGCTAAGTTAGCATTCATTCTGATAGATGGTCTGCATGCTTTCCCTACTAGGAAAGTTGTCACATTTAGAAATTAGATAATATATTAAAGTGTAGCATTGAATAGGAGCTCTAATATCCTCCTGCAAGTATTTGCATGGTACTGAAATGTCCCTAGGGCAAATTTGCAGCAGCTCATTTTTCTAGATCAGGTCTCAGCATGGTGCAATGTATCACTGGCATTTTAACAGAAACATCACATGCTCTTCCCTGATTTTCCAAAGAACTATTTCAGGGAACAGAAAATGTGCCAGGAAGGATGAGTTGATGGGAAAGAAACACCCAAACAATTATTTTTCTCTTTATCATTTGTTAGAAGAACCATTATGTAGTAAAACATAAAGAGTAAAATTCATGTAAATGATTTATTTTTGGCATGTTGTTAGATCGCTTACAGTGGTAGCAGGCAAAGATTTTACTGCAGCCATCCAAGTGTGGCCAAAAGGTGGTGGTACATGGAGTTCTATTTAAGTGCCTTTCTTTGTGAGTTATAACCCATGTTGTCAGAAGGTAAAGGATCACAACAAAACTCCCTCCATAGCTCTGAGTCTTGCTGCTGCCAGTCGTCTCCCATAATCCACTTCAGATTGAAAGGTTTAAAATACTCAAGGCGATGGCTTAAGGTCACATTGAAAACAATTCAACTATAAGCATTAAATACACAGCCATGTTTTGTTGTATTCATTAAATACTAGAAAAACTTAAAAGAAAACATGTGCTTTAAAGTTTATACATAAATCTGTTATTTTAAAACATATATCATTTATATTTTTTAATGCAAAAGTGTACAGACCTTGCCACAATATTAAAGAGCAAGAAACCATTCTTTCTATGCTAATTATCAATAAATATATACTTAATTTATATATATTTATAATACCTACATACACATATATTTTTAAATTCAAATCATACCTGAAAAAGGTTATAAAGTAGTTTATTGAATTTACATGTTAAGACATGTCAAGATGGTCCAACTCTAAGGTTCAATATGTAATAATGAAAATATACTCTCATGTCCCATTTACAGTTTTTCTGAGCTCCTCGTTACTATAAAACATGCTGACTCAATTCATATAGGAGTACTATATACTAATTAAGTACTTCATTCATACCACACTCTTATAGATGAGCTTTAACTATAGATTTTCAAAGTATATGAACTTTTGCAGCCAGCAGCAATATTATTAATACTATCCATTAGAGCAAATAGGAATCTTGCAGTCTCGTACAGAGGACCTAAAATAGCTTGAAGGAATTTGATTCAAATTGACTGCTATGTAGATTCATTTCCAATTAGCTGGGAGTTAATCCAAATGATAGTTTTTAAAAGATAAAAGTATAAAAATAGTTCAAATAAACATACTGAAAAAAATTCACCTATGCTGCATAAAAATACTATATGTGTGTATATGCATGTGTATCTATATAGTCAGAGATGCATATAGAGAGCATATATACTTACATATTACAGTTTTATATGTACATGCCTTAAATATTTAGGTACTGTGTAACATGGTGTATGTTTAAAGCATCTCTCAAAAAATGTGCAAATTTTGAAACGAGCATGTATCAAACCAAAAAATTCATACTGTATTCATAAAATATAATACATGAGAGATGCTATTGAAAAGTATAGCATGAATTTTTTACATTTGGATTTTCAGCTGAGGTTATGGAAGACTGAGAAAATAATGTAAATATACAAGAAAGATTACTTAGTATATTTAATCCTACATTTTAAAAAGTTTAAATAGTCTACAATTGTCCGTTGGCATTTTCAGTTACTATTATTTTGTATTAATCGTATAAGCAGAAAATGTTTTAGAATAACTTTGGTTAGAATCTCACTTATTTGTGAATAGAACCCCTTATTTCTAATACCAGAAACAAAATAGAGGTCTTTTTTAGATAGTGAAAAAACTGAAGATGTGTTAACGCTCTTACGTTCCCTCTCATAACCCAAGGTAGCCAAAAACTGAAAGTAAATATGTAATCAAATTCTTGTCGCATACTCATGTATTAGGACGTTGTCCATCCTCAATTTCTTCATGTAGTATTGAATAAAGGGCTTCATAAATACTTCCAATCCCAGATTCATGAATTGCATACGAATTCATCATGTCAATACCAAGTAGAAAATATTCCCAAGGAAGAAATGCAATCCCATTTCACTGGTTCCAAGTAATGTTGACTTTAAATTAAGTTCAGCTCTCTCTTTCTTAGGGAAAAATAATCAAAACTGTATAACTTAAAGGTAGCAGATAGCATGCATTAAATAAATGGAACCAAAGATTAAATTAAACAAAAATTATATAATTGTTTTGGAAAGCAAGCTTGTCAGTCATGGTTCCTAGGTTAAAGATATATTAATAAAGCCATTGAGAAATAGCCTCACTTGTAAAAATATTAAAGTATTATGATCTGTTACAAAACAAAATGTCAGATCTGATTTATGCAAATGACTAATTTTTAAAAGAGTCATAATGATACTGCTGATCTGGGTATCGGTTCTTCATGCTTGGTGTGCTACAGAAAAGCAACTGAAACTGCTTTGTTTGCTCATTGGCCCTAACTTTATTACAGTTGTTAATATCCATACTGATCCCTGCAGGGCAAATCCAGATTCTGGAATCCTGTTAAGCAGCCACCTTAGCTCAAGGAACTCGATCTATGTAGGCAATAACTAAGGGGTCTTATATGCCCCTAGCTACTTGGTTTAATTTTATTCTTTCTCATGCTTTCAGAAGCTAATCATATTTTTATATTGGTCTTATTCACTCATTCATCAAACATTATTTCACTATTTTATGCAAATTTGAACATTTAACAATTTTTTTGCTGATATCAGTTTTTACCTTTTGAAGCTGTTCATCTCCATATTAATTTTATAATATAACCTTTTAATAGGAATAAGGAACAAAAGGGATAGGACTTTAAAACCATCTCTGTTCCAAACAGAATATTGAAGGTCTTTATTCAGATTATCTTGCCATAGACTTTCCTCTCCTGTTCCCAAAGCAGATCCTGTCAACCCTAATGAAGAATCTAATCTTAACTGAAGTAAACTAGAATAATTGACATTCCCATTCTAAAAATTACCCATTTGGAAAACAGTAGTGATAGAGAGCCAAATTATCATCTCTGGTCTTCCAACTTCACTCCCTCAGAGATCAGGACAACTTAATTTTTAAAATTTGTCCAGGAACTTTTATAATAATGTTGTCCACAGTACAACTTACAACTTCTATGAAAAGACCCATAAACTAAAATCTATGGTCTCTGATAAACACAATATGCTGATCATAGTCATTTCTCACTAACAGTGTATTCTGCATCTAGAGAAGGAAATATGCAAGGAATTTTACCCAGGAAGGCTCCGAAGCTAACTCTGTGTAACTCCACAGAGCTGCTAATAGTTGTCTCCTTTAGATTTTTTTTTAAGAAAGATAACTTTTTAAATAGAAGGTCCATCATCAAATAATTAAAATCCCATATATCATCCTGCTGCCAGGACAAACTTGAATAACTAGCTTGACCTCCTTTCAAAACAGTAACTCAAAAGAATTCTCCATTATGGCTAGAATTTCTCGGTTCATTCTAAGATGATAAGAGAATCATAAGAACCAAGCATCACTGGTTAGGGAGTTCATTTTTTCTAAAAACAGGTTTCATAAAAAGATCATTTTATAAAGATCTGAGTCCATCAAGTTCCAACGAGTGTTATGATCTAAATCAGACATTATTGTTCCTCTCATCACTCCACTTGCTTCTGTGCCAGAAAACTGAAATCAATTCCTGATTATATAAATCCCCAGGTTGTTATTCAGCAAGTATTTATTATATGATTGTCACATGGAACTGGATATTTGCGGTCAACAGAAGCAAAATCCTTGCCCTTATAGAGTTTATAATCTCAGGTACATTCAGAAGCGAATCTTGAGTATCAGCAGAATACCTAAAGCAAGCATCTTAAATTCTTTTATTTATTTATTTATTTATTTATTTATTTTGAGAGAGCATCTTGCTCTGTCACCCAGGCTGAAGTGCAGTGTTGTGATCTTGGCTCACTGCAACTTCCACCTCCCGGGGGCAAGTGATTCTCATGCCTCAGCCTCCTGAGTACCTGGGACTACAGGTGCACACTACCATGCCCGGCTTATTTTTTTATTTTTAGTGGATTTGAGGTTTCACCATGTTGGCCAGGCTGGTCTCAAACTCCTGGCCTCAAGTAATCTGCCCGCCTCAGCCTTCCACAATGGCATCTTAAATTATTTTACCAATTTACCAAAAGAACGGGATGTTATTTTTGATTTGTTGAAAGCACTGCAGAAAAACCAATTGATGTCCAGACACAGGCTATAATAATAAGTCATCCAGCTGAATAACCTTTTTATTTGTCATGTACTATATTCCCTTCTGCTTGAGAAGAATATAATTCTAAGAGGTCAGAGATTATGCTTACTTTGTACATCAGCATGTATCCTTTGTCTGGCATGCCTAAGTTTGGTTGAATAATGGAATGAGCAACAGGCCAAGGAATGAATGAATAAATAAGTATCTTTGAAGCATCTAGTCACAGGGAATCCTACAATAAGTATGCTTCATTTAATACTCTTAATTTTTCACAGCTTCCTTCTTGCTCCCTAAAGTGACTGTCAAGGACCCTTCCTGTTACATTAGGCAAAAGAACAGGTCATTAAAAAGATTGTAAATGCATTAAGTCATAGATTAAAGTAGCTATTTCTATGTTCTTTGCTCCCCCATCCCTTCTTCTTCCTCTAAAATATGGATTTTGCTGCTAAATTCTTTAAATCTTGCTATGAGTAGTGATGCAAAAGACTACATATAGTAGCTGTAGGAAGAAACCAATGTGTCATTCATGTTATTATGACAAAGGATAGCTCCATTCTTTCCCCAAACTGCAACATCATCAACCCACTGCCTATCCTCTCAAATCCTAGTTTTATCTACTAGACTGTAGCAATGGTTTAATTTTTTAAATTTGAATAAACTAAACATGGTTCAGGAGCCACATTAGGATCCAACCCTCAAAAACCTTCCAGGCAAATATCTGTAAGGTTTATAGTGAATAATTCTGTAATTTTAAAGTGCTTATTTAAGTATTTGAGTAGAACCAGAGTTGCTTTTTGAGAAAAACTTTGGCACTACCTGAGTCATTCCTGCAGTTTCTTGAAAAAGTAAGCTGCTTTTCATTTCAGTGAGAATCTAAGAGAGGCTCTTCATTGTTTCCGCTGAAACACCATCTTGGCCATCAGTTTGTCTAGTTAAGATCACAATAGCTTTCTATCAGTCAACAACAAATAAAGAAAGCCATGATCACAGTGTGCGTCCTGCTCTGAATTTTCTGCTACATCGTTCTTATCACAAGTCCAGGTATGATAATTTACAGTCAAAAGAAATTGATTAAAGAGGTAATTTCAAAAAAGTTTTCTGATTGTAAACTCACACAATGTACTTGTAAAAAACAAATTTCTGGAATGCATTTAACATCTTCTGAATTTGAAGATTAAAGGAAGATCCAATACCTAGAACTGTGTCTTGCAAACAGTAGGAGCACACTAAGTATCTGTTGAAAGATTAAATGTATGAATTATTGAGTCTCATACTACAATGTTTTATTTCCCAAAGGTAGCTCATTGTGTGAGACAGAATCACTGATTTTTCTACCTGCACCTTTTGTCTAGATTTTCCCTGAAATGTGAGCTCCTTGAAGGCAGGAGCTTTGATTATTTTGTTCACACTTATAACCCCAGGCATCACAACAACATACTACATATGGTAGGTGCTCACAAAATATTCATTGAATGAATGAATGAGTCTATAAACCTCTTTAAATATCAAGCTTCATATAATGCAAGAGCGCTCACCCAGAGTAGAACTTGTAATACAAAACACAGGTGAACCTATGCAAGAAAAGCTGAAAGTTGACATTGATGACTTCAACACATTTCAATGGCCTATTTTCTAAACAATAATATTCACAATTCTCTTGGGAAGAATTGTAATCTTTCTCACTTAGGGAACGAATTCTTCTCATTTACTTAACTATGTATAATATTACCCTATAGAATTATTACCTTAGCTAAAACTTTGAAATGTATTAGTTTATTAACAATGTGACATAATTCACAGGCAACATAAGTATATCTATAAACCTCTAAATCAAAAAGCCACTCTAGTAGAAAAGGTACAGCCCTTAACATAGAAGGAAAATATGTTTTTTTCCTATCAGAGTGAAGGAAGTGTCCTTATTCTGTAGACTCCCTGCGTACTAGCATGGCTTCATGTTATTTGGTGTTTTGTCTTGCCTTTGTTTTTGTATTACAAAATAGAAGCAGAGGTATTTAAAGTACGTATAAAAGAATAATATATTCAAAACATTTGGAGAAATATTGTTTGTCATAAATCCAATAAACATTGACTAACTGATATGGTTTGGCTCTGTGTCCCCACCCAAATCTCATCAAATTGTAATCCCCACATGTCAAGGGAGGGACCTGGTGGGAGGTGATTGGTTTATGGGGGCGGTTTTCCCCATGCTGTTCTCGTGATAGTGAGGAGTTCTCACAAGATCTGCTGATTTTATAAGGGACTCTTCCCCCTCCAATTTCTCCCTCTCTCCTGTCGCCATGTAAGACGTGCCTGCTTCCCCTTCTGCCATGACTGTAAGTTTCCTGAGGCCTCCCCAACCATGTGGAACTGTGAGTCAATTAAAACTCTTTCCTTTACAAATTACCCAGTCTCTGGTATTTCTTTATAGCAGTGTGACAATGGACTAATACACTAAATTAATAAAACATTTTGAACAAATGAATACATGTTATTAGAGTGAAATCTCCAGGAGAGCACAGACCACATATTCTGTGACTTTGTATCCTCTGCCTCTAACATAGAGTCAGGCTCATAACAGGCACTCAAAAATACTTGATAAATGAATGAATGCAAGAATGAGTGAATGAATAAATACATTTCAATCATTTTGTTTTTATTAATCAAACCCATTTTTCATCTAGAAACCTACCACTTTCAGTAGCAATTTGCTTGATACTCAAGTGCATCTACCTTTTCCCACATATTAAGACAATATTGTGCTCTAATTTTCAGTGTCTAATTTTCAGTGTTGTATGCTAGCTGTTATAGTATTATGGCACCAAACCATGCTAAGAATTCAGCAAATCACTTAACTCCGTTTGACACTTAAATAGACAGTAGTGTTAAATCTGTCACTTTGTTTCTGCTACCTCCATTACTGTTCATGGGATTTTAATGTAGTTGGCATCCACTTAACAAACAATATACTCACAGTCTTCAATTTTCTTTATTTCTCCACTTTTCCAAAGTAGAAAGTCAAATGGTAAAATTAATAGAGCTGTAAAAAATATAGTACCAAATTTATTTTAATGACAGTGTGGGTATCATTGATTTAGGACAGCTGCTCTCTGAATATAGTCAGGACCTAATAACTGTACAGAAAAAGGCCAAGGCAGATGTCCATTTCAGATGCCTGAAAACCTATTGGGAGACCACTGCCCAGTTAAAATGACTGGTCTCAGCTGCAGTTTCTTTATAGTTTAAAAAAGTCCCAAATGCTTTTGTATGCAGAGACCCCCTAGATTGATTTTCTTACTGGAATAGATTCTTCACAAACAAGGATAATCCTTTATTTGAGGTTTAGTCACTTGAATTCCTCTCTGTATTCTTCACTGTCAGGCTTTGCAATTGTTATTTATTCTTGGTAGAATGCACTTATATATTGTAGTTATGGCACTTTTCACTCCGAGCCCTTCTTTTCAGAGCCTTAGAGAAAGAAAGGTCTTTAGCTAGAAATTTCTCATGCTTATTGGCAATTTGGAGATGATTTATTTTAGAAGAGAACAGAGGTGAAGGGAAAGATCATTTATTCCACCACCTTTGAGAACTTGATTATCAGTTAATCACAGGTTTGTTGTTAAATGAAATGTAATGGTTTTCAACATTTAATTTTATGGCTTTTACCTAAGAACTTACAAAATATTTCAGTCTCATGAGCAGAGTAAGCCCAATAGGCTAAAAAAATTTTTTATGGCTAATGTATTTTAATTTATTCTCTCCCACATTAATGTAGTAAAATGGATTACTATAACACCAGACAATGAAAGCAACTTTAATGTATATGTATTTATAAATACACATATATTTATTCAAATACGGATCTATAAATAAACCAACAGTTATGTATTCTGTGGATGTCCTTTCAGATTTTTTTTTTTTTTTTTTTTTTGAGACATGTTTTCACTCTGTTGCCCAGGCTGGAGTACAATGGCACAACCATTGCTCACTGCAGCCTCAACTTCCTGCACCCAGGCAATTCTCCTGCCTCAGCCTCCTGAATAGCTGGGATCTCAGGTGCATACCACCATGTCTGGCTAACGTTTAATTATTTTTAGAGATAGGGTCTCATTATGTTGCCCAAGCTGGTCTTAAACTCCTTGGCTCAAGCAGTCTTCCCACCTTGGCCTCCCCAAGTGCTGGGATTACAGACATGAGTCACTGCGCTCAACCTTAAATGTTTTTAACACTAGTTTCAACCACACATGGGAGAGTCTATAATAATAAAAACTGTCACTCTTTAAAATCTCTGCTTAATATCTTAGCATTTTAATCCATTGTTTTCCAAAGCTTTTTCTCCATGAGAATTATTGCATATGTACTTAGGACTAAATTATATAATGGTTACTGAAACAATTATTCAACAGTGTTTCAAAATGCATCAAACTTACTTTAGGGCTCTCTGATTTTGCTACATAGAAGTAAAATATTTAGACTAACTTCTTTAGAGAATAGTAAGATTCAAGGCAATCTACTGCTCTCGTCTTTTCTTTTTCTAATAAAACAAATCCTTCAAAGTAAATTATTGCCAATTACTTATGAGAATATACAGGAAGAGGACTAGAAAAAAAATAGTGAGTGGATTTGCTTAAAAGACTATTTCAACTTCCTAAGTGTGAAGTCTTCAATATTATCTATTAAATAGCACAGAGACTACAGTAAATAATATATAGAGAATGAAACTAGATATAACTATTAAGAATTTAAAGGAAACTTGTCATTATCTTCTTAATTAGATATAAGAGCAGGCTGCTTATGAAAGTTAAGTTCCCTATACACTTTTCTGATTTTTCATGCTAAACTCGAAGACTCTACAATAAATAAAACCAATGAAATACGGAATTTAGATTCAGATAATTACTTCTTAAAGTTATATACCAGAAACAGAAATAAGGAGAAGATCTACATAAAAACGTAAAGTTATATGTTGTAATTACTATTTTTTTTCTCTCTGAGACCTCAAAAACTTGATTTTGCCTCAGATTTGTAATTCCGAATGCAAAATTAAAGTAAATACCCTTGTTTTTTTCCTGAAAATATTTGACTAGAGGTAAGACTAGGAATAAGTCATCACTAAATTTAAATTCTCCTTCCTCTTCTTAGGGTAGGACCAATAAGTAAGAAGCAAGCTGGGCATGACTTTTGTATGCCAGGAGGTCCCCGAAAGGAACATACACATCCAGGACAGAGTCCAAGATGTTATATAAACAGTATATTAGAGGCAGCCTCATATGAACTGGAATTGTCTTAGCTATTGCTCCAGAGAGCACAAGTAAGCATCTAAGGAAAGCATAGAAGGAAAGATTCTCTCCTGTCTTCCATATTCAGAACATCACACTGCTATCAACTTTCTGGGTACAAGGGAAAAACATAAGTGACTCTTGCCTAACTTCCCAATATTGAAAACTATTATGCTCATTTGGAAAATCTTTTGCCAACACAAAAGCATTACTTCCCATAAATTCACAAATGGCATATAATTTTATGTTCAATAGAGCATTATTGGGTGATGATTACTGTGTATGAAACACAGTAGGACCATCTGGCAGGCATATTACTTGCGACACAAATCTCAGCCTGCGTTTCAAAAAATGTTTAAAGGTATTACATAAAATTCTCGGCTAGATATTAGCCAGGGTTCAAAATGAAAACATATGCATGAGCCACTCAGAACTTATAAATAAATAAAAATGGAAAGGTCAGCAATGGTCTTTCTTCCTCACTGTTACTAAGCCTTTCAAATAAGCTCAGGAAATGTATGCAGGTGGTTTTTTGATTAATTTGATAGAGGTACATCCATGGAACCAATTTACAAATGATTTGCAGGCAGACTGGCATTACTGAAATAAACGGTGCTATTACTATGATTTATGCTACTATTCCTAACACAAATGATAAAGTGAAATTTACAGTCCTTAATTACCACCATGAAAAATTGGAAGGGAGAGAAAAGAGCAAAGATTGGCAATTTACAAACTTGTCAGTAAGGCAAGATGCAAAATCCATTTTCTTTACTTTTAAAAAAAAATATTGTATAAATGGGCCTTACTATGTTGTTATCAATCCTCTGTGTAAGAGGGGGGAGTTAAAATAAAACAAACAAACAAAAGTGACCAGAACCTAACCTTAAGATGCCAAGAAGCATGGCTTAAGAAAGCAGCTGACAAAATGAAGCCTCTAATTATAAAAAGCAAGAAGGTGACAAAATACAATACCGCACATTATTTGGGCCACTCAGAAAACCCAGTTTGCTCTTCAAATCTTTTCCTTTCTACTATATCTTAAAAGGCTTGTAGCAGAGGAAAAATCAAATTAAAATCTTACCTGCAATTTTTAACTAATTTTTTTCTCTTGTCTCATTCATATCTAAGTAGTACCTGCTTGAAGTTTGTTGGGGTATTCAAAAATATTTATAGGGAGGTTGTTATCTATGGAACACTAATAAAGCTATACAGAAAACTTTGAAGACATGACTTACACACTACAGTTGTCAAGAGATTAGGAATAATGTGAATTGCCCCCATTGGCTGGGTTCATGGCACATTCTTGTTTTCATTTTCCATCATTTACTACTGTAAAAATCAAGCCATGCTTTATTTCCAAAACCTATTTTCTTGCATAACTGTGATACAGGAGCTAGAAAGAAATTACTTAGGAAGATATTAAGGGCAACAGAGTCCTTGGTGGAATTTCTCTTTTAACAAAAAGCAGCCCCAAATAATTTCTTTTCTAACAAAGAGCAGCCTGAAAAATGGAACTGCAGACATAGATAAGCTAGAAGCTCACACAGGGGAATGCCAGCAGCTATGCCAACAGAAAAGGGCTACCTGCAAGCTAGGTATGTGCAACATACAGGCTCCATCTTCCCATTTCTTTGTCATCACATGTACGGTAAAGAAGCAGGCGGCATTGCACCGTCCAACGTAAAGAACTCATCTTATAATAAAATATTAGGGTGGGGTGGCCAGTTTTTTCACAAACTATACAAATGGCACATCTAGCCCTAACCAGTTTCTCATACCTTATGAAACGGCACACCTGGTCCGACCAATCTTTCGTGCCCCATGTAAATCAAACACTGTCTCCTCAAGCTCATCTATAAAACCCACAGCATTCCACCACGGAAGCGGCAACTCATTTCTCCGGGACCCCTGTCTCTGCAGCAGAGGGAGCTATTCTCTTTCATTCACCTGTGAAACTCCGGCACTGAACCTCACTCTCTGTGCGTCCGCGTCCTAGTTTTAAACCGTGGCCGTGAGACCGCGAATTTCAGGTATTTACCCCAGACAACAATGCCGCTTCAACTGGCCTACTACTAGGGACTGGCTAGGGTTCTAATGGACCTTCTAATCACTATTTGCTAAGTTTGGCTCAGTCTATGGTAATTCCACAAAGTGGCCATTTGTACTGTTTCACAGACTGCTTTATAGCAAAATTCTGAAGTTACAAAACATGGCAACTGATTCGATATGAGGGGCAACAGAGATGGAAGAATCAAAGACGGCAAAAGTTTCTTGTCTGCCTGATTTAGAAAATAATGGTACAATTTTAGAAACAGGGAAGGCACAACCCAAAACTGGAAATTTATGAATTACTTTCAGGAATGTTAACTTTGAGTTGCAGGGCACCAGTTGTAGACATTCAATAAGCATTATTAGAAAGTTAGGGCTGTAATTCTGGAGAGAGCTTAGGCCCAAAGATGTAGGTTTGGGATAAATATGAATAGAAATAAAGGTTGAAAGCATGAGATAGGATCAGATAGTCATAGTATAGAATGGAAAGAAAAGAGATCTGAAAGGAAAAACAGAGAAAGGACATATTTAGAGGACCCAGAGAAGAGAAAATGAGTTCCAGAAGGAATAGTCAGTGGAAAAGTGGGAGAATCCTAAGAATAATCTTAGGAATAGAGAAATGATCATCAGTGTCACATACTACATAGAAATCTGGAAGAATGAGAGATTTTATTAAATCTGTTGACCAAAATAACTTCAGTAAATAAAAACCAAAAT
Source organism: Rhinopithecus bieti (assembly GCF_001698545.2). Classification (NCBI taxonomy): domain Eukaryota; kingdom Metazoa; phylum Chordata; class Mammalia; order Primates; family Cercopithecidae; genus Rhinopithecus; species Rhinopithecus bieti. The sequence continues at coordinate 1,165,327 of NW_016813944.1, read as the reverse complement.
ACAAACCTGGGTGTGTACTTCTTTCCAAACTCAAATTGTATGCACTAAATATGTACAGCATTTTGTATGTAGTACATATTAAGTGTTTTTTAATTTTTTTAACTTTTAAAAAGCAGACTATGAAGATTTAAGAAACAAACACATCAAAGAAGACAGAACTGCATGTATAGTTTTCCTGTTAGAAATCAAACAGGAAAAGATTCAGGAGAACACTTTGGAGATGGATTAGAGGGCTTTTTAAATAGTTGATATCAAGCATATATAAGCATCTTAGTGATTTCTAATTGTTTTCCACTTCTCAAAACTGCTTCTTTCATTACTAAGATATTATAGTATGGGAAAAGCCTTCAGATAAGTCTCTTTTGGAGTTTATCCCTTTTATATGTATGACCTCATGGTCATTGTGGATTCTTATTTTATCTTTGCCTTGTTCCTAGAAAACCTACAAACACTTGGGCATTCTACAAGCAAGTAGTTTCAGTGTTTCTATTTGCCATAAATTCAGGCTTCATTACTACTGCGTAAAACTTGAATTTTGAAGCAGCTTTTCTCCACTTCAATTATGTTTCTCAAAAGGTTCACATCTTCTTTAATAATTTCCTCATTTCAAATTCCTAAGTTTCACACTTTTCTCTCAGACTTTTCCATACCTCCATTCACATATATTTGGGTGGTATCTCCTTCTCTTCAGTATTTTCTAGGTTATAATTTCATTAGCATTCTTGAAACAGGTCCATGGAACTTGAAATGCTCTCTTTCTTCTAATTTATCAGTATTTCAGCAAAGTTTAATATTAACTACCATTTGAGGACTTACTCTATTCATTAAACATTATATTAAGTGTCTGACATTCATTTCTCTTTTCATCCTCTCTGCAAACCTATTGAGGGAATATTTTCATTCTCTATAATTCACAGGTAAGGAAACCGAGCATTAGTAGGGCAGGGTCACTCATCCAAAATCACACAGGAAGAAAGCAACAGAGCTGGGATTTGAACCTGAATCCCTTCGACTCCAGTGTTCATCATCTTCCTTGTGGAAAAAATCTACTTCAACCCTTTTAGTCTTACTTTATAAGGATTTTAATCATTAATTAATACATTTTTAGTTTTGAAACTCTGCTGCACAAAACAATTTCTCTTTGGAGAAAGCAGGCATCAATTTGTCAATTCTGGTTCATCCCAACTCAAAGTACTCAAAAGGATAAATTTCAAGAATTGTTTCTTTTCTTCTTTCATCCTTAATTCACACTTTGGTCAAGCAATCCTGTCTCCTAAGAGACCCAATTATTGTTTCAATGGGTCTTTCCCTCTGTCTTTCCCTCTGTTCTTTTCTCTATTCTAACTACTCTGATAAATAAGACTAATTATTGATAGTGATAAATGTGTATAGGATCACCACAATCTGAAAATACTCATTAATTTTCATTAATATTATGATAACCACATATTCTAGAGTTGACTTTAATACATATATTTTTTCTTATCAAATATAATCTGTTATGAATCAATAAGTATATACATGCTAATGACATTAAAGTCAGCAATATACCTTTATATTATGTAGTTTAGTGTAAATATGTTAAATTTTAATCATATTATATATGCATACATATATACGCATTCACATTGTATATTTTAATGATTTTTAAACCAGTGGTATATCTTTATATTAAGTAGTTCTCAGTCAATACACATACTGATTCTTTACTACACATGCTAGTTGTTTTTCTCTCTTCTCAAACACATTAAAAATTGAAAATCCAATTATATTTCAATATGGTAGCCATTAGCCACATCTTGGCTATTTAAATTTAACTTTGAATTAATTAGAATTAAATAAAAGAATCCAGTGTGTCAGTTGCAATAGTCACATTCTAAGTACTCCAAAGCCACATGTGGCCAGTGGCTACCATTTTGGACAGGACACACAGAGAACATTTTCTGTCATTTCCACAGAAATTTCTATTTGGGCAGTGCTGACCTAGAAGACTCAATAGCTAAGTCCATTTTTAGAACGTCCTGCCATTTCTCTTAAGATTATCATCTTCAGAAGTGTTCCGTGCGTGCAAGTGCTGCGAATCACGTGGGTCCCTGGCGCATTTCGGGTTCCGGGGACTGCAGCCGGAGTTCAAGCCTAAACAGTTGGAAGGGACCATGGCCAACTGTGCGCGTACCTTCACTGCGATCAAACCAGATGGGGTCCAGCGGGGTCTTGTCGGAGAGATTATCAAGCGTTTTGAGCAGAAAGGATTCCGCCTTGTTGGTCTGAAATTCATGCAAGCTTCTGAAGACCTTCTCAAGGAACACTACATTGACCTGAAGGACCGTCCGTTCTTTGCCGGCCTGGTGAAATACATGCACTCAGGGCTGGTAGTTGCCATGGTCTGGGAGGGGCTGAATGTGGTGAAGACAGGCCGAGTCATGCTCGGGGAGACCAACCCTGCGGACTCCAAGCCTGGGACCATCCGTGGAGACTTCTGCATACAAGTTGGCAGGAACATTATACATGGCAGTGATTCCGTGGAGAGTGCAGAGAAGGAGATCGGCTTGTGGTTTCACCCTGAGGAACTGGTAGATTATCATGAGCTGTGCTCAAGACTGGTCTATGAATGACAGGAGAGCAGGCCACAATGTCTTTTTCATAATCCATTGCTCCTCCCTTTTGCCCATGGGCAGATGACCAGGCTCTAGGGAAATCTAGTTTATTTAAGGAACTTCATCATTATTTGGGAAGGAAGCTCTTGGAGCTGTGAGTTGTTCCCTGTACATAATTACCATCCCCCTACCCACTCTGATTCAAATGCTTTCTCTCCCCCCTAAAAAAGAAAAAAAAAAAAAGATTATACATCTTCTTGGCTACTTTCTTTTTTATGGCAAACCCTTAGGCATTATTTATTTTTCTACTACCACTTTGTAACACTACTGACAATATTTTACAACATGAGATCAATATTGCAAATGTTCACCAATTCAAAAAATCTTCCATAATTTTTTCTTAAACAATATGCCAACAGACCTTAGTTACTTCTGTCATTTCCCCTTCCTCCAAAACTTAAAAAACAACACAAAAATAAAGGAAGCCTCTGTAATAGAATGTGCAACCCTTTGTAAGTTCCAGTGATGAGACTATCTGTTCTTCGAGGTGGTCCTATGATGAGAATTCCATATCTAGAGCTGGAAAAGAACTCTTTAACAGTTTATTCTATTTTATACGGACAGGTCATTATTTTAGCTCCTAAATCCTATATTTCTATTACTGTCAGCAACTTTATGCTGTGAGCTTCTGGTTGTTTTCTTGCTTCCTTATTTTTTGAAAACTGAAACTGATAGAATACACAGGTAAAAAATTGGCAAAAGTTAACATTGTAATCTATAGTTACAGAACACACAGGGATAACTGGTCAACACATGGATCAAAACTCCAATCTTGGCCTTTTTATCATATAAGACTACAACAAAGTTTAAGTCATATGTTGATATGGTTTAGCTCTAAGTTCCCACCCAAATCTCACTTTGAATTGTAGTTCCCATAATCTCCATGTTTTGTGGGAAGGGACCCAGTGGGAGGCAATTTAATCATGGAGGCAGTTACCCTCATGCTGTTCTTGTGATAGTGAGTGAGTTCTCACGAGATCTGATGGTTTTATAAAGGGCTTTTCCCCCTTTTGCTTGGCACTTCTCCTTCCCGTCATTATGTGAAAAAGGACATGTTTGCTTCACCTTCCACAGCGAATGTAAGTTTCCTGAGGCCTCCCCAGCCTTGTGGAACTGTGAGTCAATTAAACCTCTTTCCTCTATATATTACCCAGTCTCAGGTATGTCTTCATTAGCAGCATGAGAATGGACATATGTATTAGAACAAAAAGGAATATATCGTTCAATTGTTTCTTCTTTTCTTAGTAAGTAAAAACAGCCACTGAAACGTGAACCTAGTCCCTTAAATATGAAAACCAATTTACCTCAAGGGCAACCTTTTAAAAACTAATCAAAGTTTCTCAGTAAAAGCATCTGGTTGTTGATTATGAGTAGTTAATAATGTCATAAACTATTAGATGCTTTTAAAGGAATTTCTTTTAACACAAATTTTCATACACTGACAAAGATATTCATACTATTTTGTGACACTTTTACTGGTGTATTTGTAGAGGACTGAGATAAAAATAGAGGGAGTCACAAGTCTCATCACCTTGATTTTTATAGGAGCAACTCTGGCCTTGCCAGAGATATCATATGTCTATCTCTCTGATATTGAGAGGACCCAGGAGTAGGCAGTGACTTTTTCCCCTTCATAGCAATTCAACATTTCATCTTTGCCACCTCTGTACCTGATGCTAAAACAATGTGAATCTTATTTCAATTGACAACAAAGTCCTACACAATACAAGTGCTCACTAGATAATTCAGATTTCCAATTGCCTGTCATTCCTTTTTTACATATAATACTTTCAGTTGCTGTTTTAATAATGCCTGCCATTCCATTCTGACAAAAACTCAGAACAATATTAAAATAAGTCAGTCTAAAGCCTTTTTATTCCAAGTATTGTCTGCAGGTAAGCATCACAGGGTAGCTTATTAGTAACATAAGATCTCCAGCCCCCACTCAGATTTACTGAATCAGAATCTGCATTTTAACAAGATTCCATGGTGATTTGTTTGCGAAGCACTGATGTGAGAGACTTGTAACACATATTAAGCATCGATTTAGGTTAGATGTTACATATCTAGATTTTGTGTTGCCTTAGCTCTCAAGGACAATACAAAGTACAGTTTAAAAATGTGCCATTTTGGCCGGGCGCAATGGCTCACACCTGTAATCCCAGCACTTTGGGAGGCCAAGGCAGGCGGATCACGAGGTCAGGAGATCGAGACCATCCTGGCTAACACGGTGAAACCCCTCTCTACTAAAAATACAAAAAATTAGCCAGGCGTGGTGGCGGGCACCTGTAGTCCCAGCTACTCGGGAAGCAGAGGCAGGAGAATGGCGTGAGCCCGGGAGGCAGAACTTGCAGTAAGCTGAGATCGCGCCACTGCGTTCCAGCCTGGATGAAAGAGGGAGACTCTGTCTTAAAAAAAAAAAAAAAAAAGTGCCATTTTATTTTATTTTATTTTTATTTTTTTGAGACGGAGTCTTGCACTGTGACCCAGGCTGGAATGCAGTGGCGCCATCTCAGCTCACTGCAAGCTCCGCCTCCTGGGTTTACGCCATTCTCCTGCCTCAGCCTCCCGAGTAGCTGGGACTACAGGCACCTGCCACCTCGCCCGGCTAGTTTTTTGTATTTTTTAGTAGAGACGGGGTTTCACCATGTTAGCCAGGATGGTCTCGATCTCCTGACCTCGTGATCCGCCCGTCTCGGCCTCCCAAAGTGCTGGGATTACAGGCTTGAGCCACCGCGCCCGGCCCAAAAGTGCCATTTTATATGCATTAACTCATCCAGTCTTCCTGGAAGCCCTGCAGGGTTGGTGATCCCCATTGTACAATGAGGAACCCAAGTCTGAAAAAGGTCCAAGGACAGTGAGTGGTAGTTTCAGTACTGAACCCTGAGCTCTAAAGTCACTGGCCTGGGTGAACTCCCCAACACTACAGCTTTTGCCTTTTAATTTACTTGAGTTAATTAAATCAAGAAAAATTTACTTAAGTACTTCTCTTTTATAAAATTGAGATTATAAACACATGGCCCAAATATCGTATTCATAGTACTTTATTTATCTTTGTTTTAGGACAAGGAAAAACTTGGCAGAAGAAGTATGTCAATAAATTTTCAGAAATTAGATGGAAGAAAGGTAATTTATTGATCTAGAGCATCAGAAATCATGAAATGTTGAGTGCATGTAAAGGGAAAGAACAACAAAAAGCAGGTTAATTTGCCCTACAGAATCTCTGAAAGGCTCAGGCCTTGGGAAGACAATAGATAATTTAAAGATATGAGTAAATCTCATGGCTGAAGCCAGGAGTTTATCTGAAAGAAACAGTTGTTATGCCCGTAGAGTTCTTCTTAAACCCAAACAGCCAGAGGTATCTATTACCGAGTCAGGAAACCAGAGGTTTGTTCTTCAGAGAATTCAACTAGAGGGCTCTTGATCTAGTCATACTAGGCAGAGAGGGTATTGGAGGTGAAAAAATAGATGGAATATAGTTGATTAAATAAGTCTATACACTGAATGATAGAAACTCCAGCCCCAATGTTTGTGCTGTTCATAATCCTGAAGGAAAACCACCCAGAAAGTAGGCTAATGAATTCTTCTCTGATTAGAACAGCCATAGAGAATATACTTACAGCAAATTATTACTGAAGGTCTCCCAATTAAAAAAAAAAAAAGCCACTCAGAGCTTCTAATATCAAAATAGACAAGAACCACCAAGCATTTGAAGAAAACCTCTCATATAAACGGCAAGAACAAGATCAAGCACAGACACAGAACCCAGAGAAAATAGAACAATAGAAATAGCAGAAGAAAACTTAAAATATATTAGTAGTCCTCACATCTGCTAAGAGATGAGAAGAGGTGTGGCAGACACAGAAAAATTGCTGGGTATTGTTGTTTTTAAAGTACACATTCATGGAATAGATAATAGCTTTTGGCAATTAATTTTTTATTACCAGAAAAAAATTTTAAATATGTAAATTTGAAAAATGAAGTCCAAGAAATCTCATGGAAAATGATACCAAGTCACAAAGGGATGGAAAATGACGTAAATTAAAACAGAGAGAGAGAATCATCCACATAGTCCAACATCATATAATTAAAGAGTTCTAAACAAACAAAATAGAAAAAAGAAAGTTAAATATTAGAAGAAAAATTTTCCAGAGGTAAAGGACATACATGAGTCTCTACAGTAAAGAGTTTGTAGTGTAGCCAATACTATGAATGAAAAGAGATTCATATAAGTTTAAAGTATCGAAAATCCTAGTGTAACAGGGATAAAGAAAACATAGGAAAAGTTTTCAAAAGAAGAAACAAAATAATGCATTAAAAAATAAGTAAAAGAATTGAGAGTAGGGGCGGAGAAAGATGGCCGAATAGGAACAGCTCCATTCTCCAACTCCCAGGGCGAGCGACACAGAAAACCAGTGATTTCTGCATTTTCAACTGCAGTACTGGGGTCATCTCACTAGGGAGTGCCGGACAAGCGGTGCTGGTCAGCTGCTGCAGCCCGACCAGTGAGAGCTGAAGCAGGGCGAGGCATTGCCTCACCTAGGAAGCACAAGGGGGAAGGGAATCCCTTTTCCTAGCCAGGGGAACTGAGACACACAACACCTGGAAAATCCGGTAACTCCCACCCCAATACTGCGCGTTAAGCAAACGGGCACACCAGGAAATTGTATCCCACACCTGGCTGGGAGGGTCCCACGCCCACGGAGCCTCCCTCATTGCTAGCACAGCAGTCTGCAATCTAACGGCAAGGCAGCAGCGAGGCTGGGGGAGGGGCGCCCACCATTGCTGAGGCTTAAGTAGGTAAACAAAGCCACTGGGAAGTTCGAACTGGGTAGAGCTCACAGCAGCTCAAAGAAGCCTGCCTGTCTCTGTAGACTCCACCTCTGGGGACAGGGCACAGCTAAACAACAACAACAACAACAAAAAGCAGCAGAAACCTCTGCAGATGCAAACGACTCTGTCTGACAGCTTTGAAGAGAGCAGTGGATCTCCCAACACGGAG
>NW_016813944.1:1133742-1153506 GCF_001698545.2 Rhinopithecus bieti | reverse complement strand
AACACTTTTACACTGTTGGTGGGATTGTAAACTAGTTCAACCATTATGGAAAACAGTATGGCGATTCCTCAAGGATCTAGAACTAGATGTACCACACGACCCAGCCATCCCATTACTGGGTATATACCCAAAGGATCATAAATCATGCTGCTATAAAGACACATGCACACATATGTTTATTGCGGCACTATTCACAATAGCAAAGACTTGGAATCAACCCAAATGTCCATCAGTGACAGACTGGATTAAGAAAATGTGGCACATATACACCATGGAATGCTATGCAGCCACAAAAATGGATGAGTTTGTGTCCTTTGTAGGGACATGGATGCAACTGGAAACCATCATTCTTAGCAAACTATCACAAGAAGAGAAAACCAAACACCGCATGTTCTCACTCATAGGTGGGAACTGAACAATGAGATCACTTGGACTCGGTAAGGGGAACATCACACACTCAGGCCTATCATGGGGAGGGGGAGGGGGGAGGAATTGCATTGGGAGTTATACCTGATGTAAATGACGAGTTGATGGGTGCTGACAAGTTGATGGGTACAGCACACCAACATGGCACAAGTATACATATGTAACAAATCTGCACGTTATGCACATGTACCCTAGAACTTAAAGTATAATAATAATAATAATAATAAAGAATTGAATGTCTCATCAATAATAACAGAAACTAGAAGACCATGGAGGACTGTCATTAAGATGGTGAGGAAAGATGACTATCAACTTCAGCGGACATTTTCAGACACAAAATAGTCAGAAACTGGACAATTCACACCCCTTTCCTACGAAGATTCTGGATTTTATGCTTCAGAAAATCATGGGAGTAACTAAGAAAGATAACTATCCAATAAACAGGAGCTTCAACACAGTAAGTGCTACAGAGAAACTCCTGAGCGGCCCCTGTGCAACTGACCGGCAAGGTGGCAAGCAGCCAATCCAAAGCCTAGCAAGTGGATTAAGAGCTATAGGGAAAAAATAAAACCAACAGAATATTTGAAACTGGGTTTGAGCATTTGTAAAAAATTAATAGGTTTATGACAAATGTGAGGGAAGATGTGGGGAAAAAGTTACAGGCAATTAGGAAACTAGGGAAATGCAAAAATAAGGCAATTATAACCTTTAGAAGAAAGTGTGATGAAGAACATGTTATTAAATACACTTCTCACCTCTGTAGTGGACAAAATTTAAAAAGCATAGCATAAACACTGATAATTTAACTAAAATTTGTGATGTGAGTGTTCTGAAAGGATGGATTAAGGAGAGAAGGTGATAAAAAAAAAAAGAGCTAAATCCTCAACCACTATAACAGGAGGTGAATAGATAAGACTTTTGCTTGACGAATTAGGAAAAGCCAGTGTCTGTATATTATTCACAAATAATTAACAAAGTAAATACCAAAAGAACTCTTAAAAGCAGTTGCCTGTGAGGGAACAAGACTAGAGAGAGGAATAATGGGGCAAATAGTGCTCCATTTACTCATGAGCCCTGCAGTTGATCTTCTAAACCATGTGTGTTTGTAAAATAATTTTTAAAAATAAAATTGCTTTTAAAAACTATGGAAATAACCTAATTGTCCACCAGTTGAGGAACATATGAGTTCTATGTATTGAAACAAAATACAGCACTTAAAATGAGCCATTGCAAAATATATGACTATGCAAAATATTTGACTTCTGCCATATTTATGTAATTTATATATCTAAACCTATATGACTGACTCTCTCTATATATATGCCTCATATTGTCCTTTACAAAAACATCTTAATTGTTTTTTTCAATTAATTAACAAGAATATATCATTTTATAAACTTTCAAAATATATAAAATATGTCTTTTATGAATACACATATTGAAAGGCATGAAAATACTACAGAAATAATACAGACCAACTTTAGTAGTGAAAGCAGAAAAAAATGAAAAAGTAGGAAAAGAGAAGAAAGGAAGGAAAGGAAAAGGATTAAGAGGTGAGCTTTTGGTGTGTCTATAATGATTTATTTTTTAATATCTGACAAATTCGGGTGGTGAGAATTAATTCTAGGCGGCAAGTGTCATTATTTTCTGTGCTTCTCAGTCATTTTGAAATATTTCACTTTTTAAAAAAGTTTATGCTTCTACATTGTTGAAAGTGTCCTCAGTTTATACAAGATTTTCCAACAAATAATACATTATTCTCTGCTGTCCTTTTAGGAAGTTGAGTAGAAGAAATTCAGTTCCCAGAAGAGCAGTTATCATTACTAAATCCAGTGTACAAGAGCACATATAAAGCAATAAGTCTTATGAAGGACCCACTCATAAACCATCCAAACCAGGGGTTCATTAAAAAAATATTAGCCTCACAGATACAACCCTCTCAAGTCCTTGAGCTCTCTTATTTTGTTTCCTTTTCCCAGAACTTTAGAGGAGAAAGTCAAAGTTTAAAAACAAGTATATATGCATTTGAATTCCCAAAAACATTTAAACCTGCATTTCAAGATATAGTAATTGTAGCATAATGATTAAATCAATTTAATATAGATTTGTATCACTCACTGCAAATGCTTCACCATGGCAGAGCAGCAGGACTAGGTGCTATCTGTGCCTAAGCAAACAGAAAAGAATCATAATGATAGAGATGAAATTAGGCCAATAGCTCAAGTATTTTCAAGTTAAAATATCATCCAATTTTTATTTTTTATATAATTTTATTCATGATTTTCTAGTAGCTTATTCTTGGAAAATAGTGGCTATTAACTGACAGAAATTGAGAACCAGTAATGGTGGGACACAGGGTGTGTTTTTACAGATTTTAAAGGAAGGGATTTGTCTTTTCCATTTGCATAGATTATATACACTTTCCCACTTTTAAAAAACTTACTATAAAAGTGTGCTAAACAATGTCCGTAAATCTGAACTTCATTTAAATTTTCAGCTCTTCAGTAATAGGGAAAGTTAATTATCAGATAAAAGAACATCAATTTCAGGACCAGCTGTTTGGATTCACATTAATAACATTTAACACAGTGTACATAATACACTAATGTATTCTACTCACAAATTGTCAGAGATGTAAATGCACCAGCATCTACCCAATTTACTGCCTTTCACACAAGAGATATGTGCATTTCAACCAAAGTCTGTATTAAGTACATACCTAACAGGTGTCATATTTATAAGGTTAGAAACTAAATTGCCTCATCAAAAAAGTTAAAGAATGAATATCTTAGAAATGTCTCTTAAGAATTAGGATTCCCAATAATGCTTTAAAATTAACATTAAATCAGTAGTGTTCAAAGCTGGTAACATAAGAAAATTAAATTACAGAATTTTAATACCTTTTATCTTTAAATTCAATTATTTGTCATTTATAATGTAGTACTACTATTTGACCTAAAGTTTTTTACTTCCTACACTGATGTATATGGTTTATATTTTTTACTTTCTGTATATTAGGATGTTTTTGGCATCTTAAAAAAGACTTTCTGGCAGGGAAAGACTGCCTGTCCAGAAACTAGCCAGTTATTAGAGATAGCAAAGGGCCCAGCTGGGAGCATGCATTTGAGATGCAAAGTAACCAATCCAGAGCCATATCTTCTCTATCCATACACCCCAGAAACTGGACCTCAGGAAGCAATATTCCTCTGCTATAAACAACCCAAGGCCAGGTACTATGTAACTAAGGATAGCCCCTATCTCATAGTTTAGAGGCTGCCAAAATTTTTCAAAATTCCCAGTCCTAAACTGTTTACCTACCTTGTTTCCTGCACCAGCAAAAGCCATGGCCCAGGCTCTCCCCTGGCTCCTGCCCCTTTTGCATCCTGATTAAAGCTGATGCTTTCTCATATGGCCTTGCTTCCAATTTCTAGGGCCCGTGGGTACAAATGGTCCCCATTTTAGGATGGTTACACTTAATGGTTTTTCAACATTGTGATGGCGCAAGAGTGACATGTTCAGTGTGAAGATGCACTTTCACTTTCAACTTATATTATTTTCAACTTAGGATGGATTTGTCAGCCTTATATTAAGTTGAGACATATCTGAATAATAAACTTTGTTTCCCTGAGCCTCTCCTGTAGCCACACCTAATCAACTATCATATGAAAGAACACAGCAAATGATGTTCATGTTTCACTTGTTTTCCTGTTTTCTGCATGAAGCGTTTCTGATTGTTCACCAGTATCTGCTCTCTCCTGCTACCTTTTAATTACAGATACCACTGGATTTAGCTGGCCCATGACTGCTAGAGGTGATATTTTCAGCGCTCCTTTGTTGCAGCTAGATGTGGTCCTGTGATTAGATTTTAGCCACACTTATTACACAGATGAGAAATAAAACTTGTTTTGTTAATCTAAAGGACAAAACTAGGAACAACACAACAAATACAAAGGAGGGAGTCTCAAATATAAGAAATGACTTTCTAACAATAACATTCTTTAGAAGATATTGTACTTCCAACGTGAGATTTTCTTTTCAAACAAAGGCTGAATAATGGACTCCACCACTGGTATGGAAGGAGAGATTTCTGAACCAAATAAAAGTTTTGAATATATGGAAAGTCTCTTCCAGCTCTAATGTTTTATGGTTCTATGCTAAGTAGGAAAATGAAAGTTGGGAGGAAGGCAAGAAAATGGGAGGCAGGTTGAAATGACAGGAGGGAGTAAGGCAAAAATGAGTAAAGAAAGACAACTTTTAGAACTATTGTATTTTTTATTATTATTTAAAAAATTTTTCTGAGACAGGTTCTTGCTCTGTCACTCAGGCTGGAGTGCAATGGTGCAACCACAGCTCAATGCAGCCTCAACCTCCTAGGCTCAAGCAATCCTTCCACCTCAGCCTTTCTAGTAGCTGGGACCACAGGCATGTGCCACCACACCTGGTTAACTTTTTTAATTATTTTTTTAATACACAGGATCTCCCTATGTTGCCCAGCCTGGTCTCCAACTCCTGGGCTCAAGCGAGTCTCCTGCCTTGGTCCCCCAAAGTGGTGGGATTATAGGCATGAGCCACCACACCTGATCAGAACCAAGTAATTTACAGCCAAGGACTAGATTACTGGGAAACAAGTCTTAATGATTACAAAAAAAAAATTGCTTTAAAGATAATTTTTATATAATACCGAGTTTTGTCGGACACAGTGGCGCACACCTGTAATCCCAGCACTTTGGGAGATGGAGGTGGGTGGAACACCTGAGGTCAAGAGTTCGAGACCAGCCTGGCCAACTTGACAAAACCCTATCTCTACTAAAACTACCAAAATTAGCAAGGTGTGGTGGTGCATGCCTGTAGTCCCAGCTATTGGGGAAGCTGAGGCACGAGGATCCCTTGAACCTAGGAGGTAGGGGTTGCAGTGAACCAAGATCATGCCACTGCACTCCAGCCTGGGCAACAGAGAGAAACTCTATCTCAAAAAATAAATAATAAAAATAAAATATAATACCAAGTTTCACATATTCCTACTCTTTTTAAAAAACAAAATAACCACATCTTACAAACAAAATCTTTGAGAATCTAGAGAACGGACTCCAGATTCAAAGTATAAAAGTAGAACTATGGCTTTGAGATTAATGTAATTGAAATAGAAAATCTTTCATTTATCATTTATAATAGCAGTTTTAGACTCCTTGATTGATTCATGTTATAGTCATGGAGTAATTTAACACCCTAATTTATAATATGCTGTTGGTTGACTTTTGCCGTACTTATATTTTTGCCTGCCCTAGATTCTGTCACTTTACAAACACCTTAGTTAATGGCTCCCTCCAGTTTATTTATAAGTTTAATTAAAGCAAATAAGGCAAAGACTATGCTACACTCATCTTTGCACCATCTCTAGTGCCTAACACAGTGCCATTGTTTTCAGTGGGGCTCCAAAATACTTTTATTCAACAATCATTTGTCAGTCTCTACTGTGCACCTGCCAATACTCTGGGCACTGAAAGTACCATGGTATTATAGTTAAGAGTGTGAACTTCTAAATGAGACAAATCTGTATTTGAATCCTTCTTCTGCCATTTAGTATATATACCTAAACTGAGTATATATACTCAGTTTTATACCTAAAGTTTCCTCACCTGTAAAATGGACAAAATAATGATACTTTCCTCCCAGGTAAAGACAAAATGTGACAATATGTGTAAAATGCTTTAAATAGCCTGGAATATAGTAAATCCTCAATAAATGTTATTTGTAAATCAATCACATAGTATCTATAATACGATGTTAATTATATGACTATTCATATTATAATTTATGCACTATAAATTCATTGAATAAAAGTCCCAGGAGGAAAGGACTTTTACCCAATTTTTTTTCCAATTGTTGTATCTCCAGTGCCTAAAATAACGCTGGAACAAGGTGTTTTAAATAAATGAATCAGTAATCAAGACATTTTACATAAAAGGGTTTTATTTTCTACAACAAACTTTTAAGAATTAGAAACTATGTGAAATAATGTTCTATTAAAATTAAATGAAGCAGGACTTAAAATATAGCTAGATATTCTGTTTCTTTCCAGAATCTTGCCTTGGAAAGATCAGATCACTCATATCTTTATGGCACTAACTACTTACATTAAAATGCTTACCTTTACAATCCAAGTAACAAAATATTCCAATTAGCCATATATTGTGAGTTAATTAAGCATATCTGTTACCACCCAGAAGTCTTAACACATAAGAAATTTAAAAATAAAAAATGATAAACTCTTGAATTTCTTATCAATCTCTGGGACTACACAAGAGAAATGTTTTTAACAGAAGAAATTAAAATGTCAATAATTTCAAGCTTATCTTCCTAAAACATATTTTAGTATTCCTGATGTATAAGAAAAGTGATTTATCCACACTTAATTATTTTTCAATTCAGTACTCCAAAAGGCAGAGTTCCTGATAGAAAAGAAGAAACAAACCATGAGGCACCTGAATAACCCATAAGGATTTTATGTTTAAGAATTATATTATGAATGTACTCTATGTAATGAGGTATAATGGACACCAGTCACTTCTCTCTCCTAGCTAATATTTCTCCCTTTTCCTCAGAGCCATCAGTGCCTTAGAGAACTAACAGCTCCCCTCCCTTCCAACTCTGTGATTCACAGACTCCTTATCTTTACATGCTGAAATAGGAGAAAAAAAATATTTGTTTCCTCTAAGGTGGCTTAGCTAGCACTGGTGCAAATTTTCATCAGCCTGAGTCAGCTCCCTCAACCCTACTACAAAAAGGAATAAATTAAGACAGACACACACAGATGTGGAAGAGACATAGAGATGAATGGGAGGTAAGGCATGGGAGTGTGAGAAGGGTACAGAGCAAGGGAGAAATACCCGTTTACATCACTCTGATCTTGGGATTCATGCAGGTCTGAGGCAGGCTGCCTAGTTCACCTCTGATGTTCTTAAAAACCTAAGCCAATAAGCCTCTTTTTTATGAGTTGTATTTCTTTCACTGTTAATGAAAAGAATTCCAATGCACACAGGAGATTTTCTATTTTACTTAGTTACAAAATATCTAAAGGTACAGAATAAGTTTATAAATCAAAATATTTCAAGTCTTATGAATACTCAAGAGTTTCAAATATGGGCACTATTTTGTTTTCTGTTTTAATATTTTATACATTTGTATGATTAAAATTGCAAAACATTTGGGTTTTACTTATTAAAACTTTCTCCTCTTTGAGATGTGAATTTTCACACAATTAGCAAGAACGCTGAAAATGACTAATTTATTTTAAAGAAATTATCTTACCAACTCAAGTTAATATAATTATTAAGTTAACAACACAGGCAGTAGTGCATGCGGATTTTAAAAAGCACATATTCTGAAGCCAGACTGTCTTGATTCATATTTAGGCCCTGCCACTTGCTCATTGTGAGGCACATGTTTTCTCATCTATAAAATAGATTATAGAGTCGTTAAAAGATCTAAAATGTGGACAGTGCTCAGAACAGTATTTGACACAGAGTAAGCATTACATCAGTGTCAGTCATGTTGTTATCTAAAACAAACGATTTTGCAATAAGCAGACCCTGGGTTTCATGAACATGACTTGGCAATAATAGTACAATGCTTTAAAATGCCTCATTGGTTGGTTCATTTTATCATCTCACACTTTGCTTCAATTAAAGAAATGAGGATCAGAACTGCTTGACAGATGCACAAAAGTTCATATGTACACATCCAAATTAATGAAGCATCTTAGCAATGTTAGTAAAGACAAAGCCAAGATAGCATGGTAGTTCTCCTTGCTACTTGCCCTTTTTCTCCTTAGAGAGGAATGTGATGGAAAGCAAATTATCTGGCTAGGAATTTGGGACTTGAGGCTGAAAGAATCTAATGCTGATTGCTTCTGCTTATTTTCTACAATAATATGATAATGTACAGCAAAAAAAATTGCTGTCTATGATCCTAGGGATCTCATGTTCAAAATATGCAAGAGACCAAGCATGCATTGTGACTGTGAGAAACACTCTGAGTGTAAGCGCTTAAATTCAAAATTGTAAAAGCACATTGTAAGCTTACAAAAAAAAAAAATCTGCTGACCATATTCGGCCTTTGAGACATCAATGGAGACACCTGGTTGTACATTCAAAAGTGAATAGTGACTTTACCTGAGTAGTAATGTTCCATGACTTTTATATTTGTGTATCTTTTATTATTTTTGAAATGTTTCACCATGTACATTATTTCCTTTCATCATTAAAGGATAAAAAGACACATGCTATTTTTTTCAATTATAGGTTAAGTGAGTCAGCTGTACCTAAATGAATTTGTTAATTCATTACATGTTAGAAAATCACATAGCAAGCCTTATGAGAAGAGGATAGAATAGATAAACACCTTAAGGAACAAAAGAGAGAAAAATCTGTGGGTAAGGTTAATTTAAGGAGGCAAAGAACATTCTTAGATGATTGTCTGTTATAGAAAAGAAGTCCAGTACACCATTTTCAACAGGCAGAATTCACAGTGATTCAAATATGCTGAGATGTGGTAAGCACTCTGTAAATGTGGTGAAATTGTATTTAACTATCCAAAATGACTATCTAAAGAATTATTTCTTTCTTTAAAGCTATAACTATGCAATGCATCTGCAAATCATACTTCTTGACTGAGAATACATCTTTCATCCATCTTTCCAGGTGTCAATAGCGTTTATTCGTCAAATGCCAGAGGAAATGTTAAAGCACAATGAAGGTCAGAGAGTCATATTATTAACCTTGTATGGATTTTGAATAGAAATGGATGGTAGCCAGACAGAGCTGAATACATCATTTTAAACTTTAAGCTTTTGAAGTTTACAATAAAGGCTTTGGAGCTCGGAATTTCTCTCATTAGGAAATTATCTGCTAAACTTTGCTTGCTTGTTGACTCATAGGCAGAGATTATAAAGCATAAGGGGTGGGGTGGGGTGTGTGTGCATAGAACTTATTTAATGGAGTTAAATCGGGGTCATAAGTATCCTAAAAATCACTGGAAATCGCACCTACACTAAAATCTACACAGTTTTGAGATCCATGAGACTAGTTTCATGAAAAGGTATCATCATGACGAACCTAAATCAGGAAGTGGGTCAGCCTTAAGGAAACATCATAATCTCCACCTTATGTGTGATTTCGCATTTCAGAGGAAATGCGTAGTCCCTCTAATGCTTCGAACTTTGCACGATGTCTAAAATAATAAATACGGATGGGATTCATGCATATTTTGCAAATCAAATAGAATGAGGGTTTACTGATTTTTAAAAACTATTCAGAAAGCTAGTCAAAAGCAGTGAGCACCTTTAAGTATACATTACAAGAGAATTTATAGAGTTCCACCTCAAGGTGCTGTTTAGTCCTGTGGTTCAAAAAAAAATGACTCAACAATTGCAAATAAAAAACAATTATTATAGTAAGAGATTTAATTCAGAAAAACTTAAGAACGTAAACATTTCTAAAGGGTCACACTCTGAAGAAGGGAAGTCTAGTACCTTATAGAAGGAAATTTTTATATTCAATCCTAGTGCAAATGATTTACAGACAATGCAATGTAATGTCCTCAGGACCTTGTGAATATTAAAAGTAAAAGCGGTCAGGCACGGTGGCACATGCCTGTAATCCCAGTACTTTGGGAGGCCAAGGCAGGTGGATAACCTGAGGTCAGGAGCTTGTGACCAGCTTGGCCAACATAGTGAAATCTCATCTCTACTAAAAATACAAAAATTAGCCAGGCATGGTGGTGGGCACCTGTAATCCCAGCTACTCGGGAGGCTGAAGCAGGAGAATTGCTTGAACTCAGGAGGCAGGCGTTGCAATGAGCTGAAATCACGCCATCGCATTCCAGCCTGGGCGACAGAGCAAGACACATCTTCAAAAAAAAAAAAAAAAGTAAAAGCAACTTATCTGCTGTCTACACAAAATACTCTACTCCAGTTGTTCCTCAAAGTGATTTCCTGGAAATGTTAATTCCACAGAATTTCTACAAATAATAGGCATTAAATATGGGAAGTAGTTTAGAATAGTAGTTACCAGTGAGGGCTCTAGGTGCAAAGAAGGTGAGTTCAAATTATGCCCCCACCACTTATGTGTTCTTGGACATATTTCTTCATTGCTTTATGTCTCAGTTTTCTGATCTACGTAACAGGGATAAAAATGGTATCTACATCACAAGATTCAGCGAGTGTTCAAAAAATAGTAGTTGCCATTGTTGTTATTGGTACTACTATTATGTTAAAAATTACAGTGGTCAGGCCAGGCGCAGTGGCTCACGCCTGCAATCCCAGCACTTTGGGGGGAAGAGGCGAGTAGATCACGAGGTCAGGAGATCGAGACCATCCTGGCTAACACAGTGAAACCCCGTCTCTACTGAAAATACAAAAAAATTAGCTGGGCATGGTGGCGGGTGCCTGTAGTCCCAGCTACTCAGGAGGCTGAGGCAGTAGAATGGCATGAACCTGGGAGGCGGAGCTTGCAGTGAGCCGAGATCACGCCACTGCACTCCAGCCTGGGCAACAGAGCGAGACTCTGTCTCAAAAAATAAATAAATAAAAATAATAATAAAAAAATTACAGTGGCCAAGTATGTTTGGATACATTGGGTTAATAAAATCAGATATTTCTCTTCTGAAAGATTTTGGAGTTATTATTGTGCTAATACTCAGTGATCCTCCACAGGACAAATAGAATTTGCAGGGTTTTTCAAACTTTTTTCACCTTGAAAGCTTTGTTTTCTCTCAGCACATTTTTCAAAGCTAATGTCAAACAACTCAGTTGAGGAATATAAATAAATAAGAAGAGGATTTCAAAAAGTTTTTTAAAAAAGATAATACAAAAGAATCTTTCTACTGTTATCACTCTAGTCAGGAGCTTTTTTCATGTCCCAGAGTCTTGTACAGTGGCTAAGAGTTCTAGTGCTAAAATCAGATAATCTGGCTTTGAGTACCAGCTCTATTACGTATCCACTAAGTGATCTTAGGCAAGATAATGAACTTCTCTGAGCCTCTGCATCCTCATTTGCAAAATGGTAGTAGTCACCATGTTAGCAGTGGTATTATAGTTATCAATACAAGTCTACAGCAACCTCAATTATTGCCTACTCAGAAGAAAGCGTTTGACTGAGGGGTATAAGGCAAAAGGAAAGACCAAGGCAAGTTTCAGAGCAGTAATGAAAGGAAAGAAGTTACCTTTGGAAGAGGACCAAGCAGGAGACTTGAAAGACCAAGTGTGCGGCTTGACCTCTTGACTTGGAGCTTTATACATTGGCATACTTCCGGGATCTTGCATTACTTCTCCCCACTCCTGAGATCTTATTGGAAGCTGCTGATTGCTAGTTTCAGGTGTTTTCTATCTATTAGGAACGGGCCTTTCCCTGGTGTCAGCTGTGACGAATTATTTCTTTAGCGAGACCGTTAACAACCTCCTGTCCATCACCTCATGGTGGCCCAACACTCCTTGTCTGTGTGTATACTCTGCTCATACCTAACTAGCTACCTACAGAAACAACCATGCCTCTCTTACAGGATTGCCATGAGGATTAAAGGAACAAGTGTAAAGCACTTGCTAGAATGCTACCAAGCTGGGAACAGAAATCCTGTTCAGGGCATCCTGGATACTGATGTATGCAGGAAATGTTTCTATTTCCCTATCCCTCCTTAAGCTTCTGACCTTCTGATGCTTCCTTTGACCTGAGAGCCAGAAAAATGCAGATGTCTTCAAATACTTCTTCTTGAGGACATATTATTGCTAGTAGAAGATTTTCTTGGATGATAATATAAATCCCAAACATAAAGAGGAATGACATAACAAAGTATTCAGCTTCTCAGAGCCTTCATGACTGAGCCCGGCTGTAACTGTGTCACTACCAAGACTGCAGGACCAAAGGAAGCTGCTCTGAGAAATCCTATATTTTCTCTTGCCTTATGTGCCTTTGCTTCTGCTGGATTTCTATATTTTTTATTATAAATTTGGAGATTAACATAATTATACCGGAACCGTGGTAGGGTTGGGGAGGGTAGGGTTGGTTCTTTCTACCTGCAGTCAAACAGAAATACTGTAGTACAGCAAAACCGTCTCAACAGTAAGCACGCAATGAACTTGTTAGCCATCATTGCCATTCAGGGCCGGAGTCAGGGTTTGTGGGGCCAGAAGTTTACACAATTTGGGGGAACTCTGAAAAAAAATAAATACAGAATTGTGACACAGTTAGACACAGAATCTTAGAAGGTATCCATGCAAGTGAGCCCTGAAGCATAAGCCTCATTAGCTTTACAATAAATTCACTCAGGAGACAGATAATACATATTCTTGCCTTCACGGATTTTAAAATAAAACAAAGGAAATAAGACAATGCATAAGAGTTTAAGCAGCAATCAAAAATACAAGAGAAGATTCAATACGGTGTTATGTAAATGCCACAAAGCAGTATATAATACACTTTTAAGTGAATGGCACAGGTAATACATGTTGCAGAAACTCAAAAGATAATCACCATAAACTGAAATTGTTTTAGAAGGATTCACAGAGGAGGTGACATTTTAATGAGGTTTAAAATGAAGGATTGGGGTAGGCAAAAAGAAAAAAAAATTCTGTGTATTCAGAGGTTCAGATTTGAGCTTAATCTTGCAAGCTACTAATCTTCTTGAAAACAATGGAGTGACATAATCAAAGTGGTGTTTCACGACAGCTAGCCGGGTCATTGAGTGTGGAATAGAGGCACTGGCAGCAAGTATAGCCTCTGAGACCATATTATAATAGTCTAGATGGTCTTGAAGCAGCAATGCTGATGATGGAAATGAAGGGACATATTCAAGGGATATCTGCAAAGAGGAATTAACAAGAATTGATAACTGTTTGTGGACAACAACAAATGACTAACAGGTCAATGATAACACCAGACTCTGAAAGCTGGTAAGTTGGAGAATAACTTAACTGAACTGGAAAGTTAGAAATGAAGAGATTTTGCAGGAGGACAAGTTCATATTTAGGTATATAAGGTTTAGGGTAAAGAAAGAATACAGGTTTTCATGTTCATGAGGAAATTGTAAATATTATCCAAAGTGATTCCAAACAAAGACTGTCTACTGATTAAATTCTAGTATCCTAAGAAATCTATTTTTTCAAAACAGAGTATCATGATATATTGGAAGGTTCTGAGTTTTAAGTCAAGAAACCTCAGCTGTAGACAATATATATATATATATATCATCTAATAATATAATATATATTATACCACAAAGCATTTTATTATTTTTATTTTAGATTCAGGGAGAACGTGTGCTTATTTGTAACATAGGTATACGGCATGATGTTGCAGTTTGGGCGCTTAATAATCCCATTGCCCAAGTAATGTACATGATACCTGATAAGTAGTTTTTCAGTGCTTGTCCCCCACTTCCTTCTTCCTCCCTTTTGGAATTCTCAGTGTTTATTGTTCTCATCTTTGTTTCCACATGCGCCCAATGGTTAGCTCCCACTTGTAAGTTAGAACATATGGTATTTGGTTTTCTTATCTATTTTAATTTTCTCAGGATACTGGCCTTCTGCTGCATCCACGTTGCTGCAACGGACATTACTTCATTCTTTTTTATAGCTGTATACTATTGCATGGTGCATCATTACCTCATTTCCTTATCCAATCCAAGATTCATGAGCACTTGCTTTGATTCCCTGTCCTTGCTACTGTGAATAGTTCTGCAATAAACATACGCTTATTGGTGTCTTTTTGGTAGAATAATTTATTTTCCTTTCAGTATATACCCAGTAATGGGGTTGCTGATTCAAATGGTATAATTCTATTATTAGTTCTTTGAGACATCTCCAAACTGCTTTCCTCACAGGCTGAACTAATTTGCATTCCCACTAACAGTATATAAGAGTTCCCCTGTCTCTACAACTTCGACAACATCTGTCGTTTTTTGACTTTTCAGTAATAGTGATTCTGATTGGTGTGAAATGGTATCATATTGCGGTTTTGATTTACATCTCTGTGATGATTAGGTATGATGAACCATTTTTTGCATGTTTGTTGGCTGCTTTTATGTTTTCCTTTGAGAAGTGCCTATTCATATCCTTTGTCTGCTTTTTTCTTATTAAATTACTTATAGATTCTATACATTAGTCTTTTGTTCTATGCAGTTTGCAAATATTTCACTCCATACTGTAGGGACAGGTGTATTTAAGGGAGCTAACTGACTGGATCCTTCACAGGCAGAGTTCCAATATATTATGATTCTCTGAAACAGTCACCTAATTTTCCCTAAATTAGTCAGTGAAGTCTATAAATTTTACAAACACAAAATGTCTAGATTTAAATTCTTTCTTCAAAAGCTATAGATAATTTTTTAGAATTAAGCATCACAATATTGCTGTAACATTTTTAAGGGGCACAGTTTTAACTCGTAGTTCCTAGAACTTCAGAGAACACTGTCAATTTAAATTTAGTGCTTTGCAAATACCACTCAATACCCAAAATAAAACAATTATCTGTATTGACTACGTGGACTAACATTTTCACATTAATTACTAATTAATATTGTTTCATGGATAATTTTCTCACATGCTTATCAAATATAGACTTCATTCCAAAAATCTCAATTCCGGTTCACACAATCTTTGGCCCAGCTTTCTGAGTCATTAAATTTTTCAGATACTCACGTTGAATACGCCGAGGTATTTGGAAACTCCAAGATAAATAATAGATCCGGTAAGCAAATATGGCCACATATCATATTTTGTGTTCTTCATTTTTCTCACTGTTGACACTCAAAATACAAAATCTCTCACCTTCATACTCCTAGAGTTCATTAAAAGGTTGCCCTGGTGCCCCTGATGGTGCTGGGGGATCATTAAAAATTGGAGCATTCACTTCCATTGGTAAGCCTCGAGCCCAAAGTTTAAATGTGAGAGTCACAGGCCTGTGCATCACTGGTGTACTGTTCCATGTTGTGTTAATTTTATATTCCAAATACTAAAATTAGACAGAAGATCAAATACCATGATATAAGTAAAGCAGTGTGTTTCTTCTTCCCCTGGTCTTGATGTAATTAAGCTCAAATAACATTTTTACCAATATCCTCAAGGCAATGAATACTTCATTACATTTTTAAAATTATATTAATTGCACTAAAATGTTTTACCCATAGCAAAATTTCTACAAAAAAAATTTTTGAAGAGTTGCTTAATGTGACTTAATACAGGTACATTACCTATGTTTGCAAGGTTCACCAACATAAACATGTTTTTATTCATTCCACAAACAATTTGAGAATAGACTATATGCAGCTGCTCATTAGGTTCTATAAAGGAAATTCAAAGAACTGAAGATGTAATCCCTGCCCTTAAAAAGGTTATAATCTTTATTATTAGGGGAAAAAACCAAAATGCACATCTACAAACTAATGAATAGTTCAAAAAAAAGCATTAAGAACCTGACTGGAATACACAGAAAGGTGATAGAAACATGGAGATAAATATGAGTTGCAGTAGTCAGAAAAGCCTCTTGGTTTGGGAGGCCAAGATGGGCGGATCACGAGGTCGGGAGATCGAGACCATCCTGGCTAACACGGTGAAACCCCGTCTCTAGTAAAAACACAAAAAATTAGCCCGGCGTGGTGGCGGGCGCCTGTAGTCCCAGCTACCCCGGAGAAGCTGAGGCAGGAGAATGTCATGAATCCGGGAGGCGGAGCTTGCAGTGAGCCGAGATCGCGCCACTGCACTCCAGCCTGGGTAACAGTGTGAGACTCGTCTAAAAAAAAAAAAAAAGCGTCCTGGAACTTGAGCTACACAAGAAAGGAAAATACATATATTTAATGTAACTATCTTATGGATGCTTATTTTGCCTACTTTAATTTCAATTTTTTGAAAGCTGAAAGTAATCGCATCAGTTAGTATTTATTATTTATTGCTCACATTCTATGCTAGCTGCTGACTTATGTGCCCTCCCAAAATGTATTAGAATGTTGTTCTGACCTAGGTATACATTAAATGCTCAGCAAGTGCTAATCAATTAATAAATATTATGTAAGCATGACTTTTTTGTTCTAGATGTTGAAATTTAAAAAAACAGGACCGGTCCCTTGGACTTAGATGACTCACAATTCAGTGGAAAAGCACACAAATGTGAGCAACATGTGAGAAAACAGCATGAAAAGTGCCTTAATAGAAGTAGGGGCACACAGAGCACGGAGCCTCTACTTCTGATGGTGGGAACTGCAAGAGCGCGCTGCCAGGGTTACTACCTGAGACCGTCACTACAGCAGTTACTACTGTTACTGCTTGAGACCGTCAATACAAGACTGAACGAAGGGACCAACGCAGAAATGAAAACTTAATACAAAAGAAACTGTTTTAAAGAAGAAATTAAAACTTAAGACAAACGTAACTGTTTTAAGGAAAGGCTAGCATGGGGAAGAAGAGAGAAGAGAAGAAAAGACTCCCTGCGTCTAGTGAGCAAAGGCAGCCGCCTAAGCATCTACAGCCCTTATTGGGTAACAAGAGCAGGGAGAAGGAGGTAACGATTGGTCAGCTGCTTAATGCATCACAGATTCATATTGTTACTAACAGGCTTCAATTATGCCTAATGGTGAGAACCACTTGCACCTGGGTTGTGACTGCCCTCAGCAGTCCTTCTGGGCGGCAGACACAGTTTGTCAGTTTGTCAACATTCTGCATTTAGGAGAAGAGTTTGCTGTTTACATTTTACTCATGTGGCCTCCAGTGGTATATTGAGTTGATCACGACCCTCACTCTTTCGGCCTGCAACACAGAAGTGCCAGCAAAGACCTCACAGGATGTGCAGGAACAGAACAGGAAAGAAAACAATTATGTTACAAATGGAGGAAATAGCATGAACAAAAGCCTAGAACCATGAGAAAGCTGAGGGGAGATAGGAGATAAACCAGCATAAGGGACATGGTGGATGGGGTGTGGTGAAAAAAGTGATGTTGACAGAAGGGGTGCGGATCACTGGGCTGACATTCGAGTTTATGCTGATGCCATGTGGACCACTGAAGGTTGTAAGCAGGGAATTTACTGACAATTTTGTGTTTTAGAAAAATCGCTCTGGAAGATGTATAGAAAAACCAAAATACTCTGAGAAATCTGAAGTCTTAATCCAATTTATTTTATTTGTTTATTTATTCTTTGTTTCTATCCCAATTTCTCCTAACTACACTGGTAAGGTTTTATTTTCAAAGTTAGAGTCTTGATTTCAAATGACTCTTAGGCAATGTTTATAAGACAAAAGGATCTTAAAGAATACAATTGAACTCAATTCAATAGAACTCTTTATTTTCTCACTACAACATAGTATTTCTTGAATTTCCTAGTGCAGAATACATTCATGTCTTTGTAATTATTCTTTCCTCATTATGCAGAGAAAATTAACCAAACTGACTCTGACTAAAGAAAAGAAAACAAAATTTAAAGCCAAGAATAAATTATGACAAAACATTGGTCTAAACAGCCATTTAGAAAACTATCCTATCATAAAAGCAGAAGAAATTTATGTGCAAAAAAGTTTAAAACTCCATATAGTCAGTGGTATGATTGTTCTTTTGCTCCTAAACATGCCCAAATTGTGCCTAGCTCTGAGCTACTTTTGCTTAAAAATAGAATTAGAATGATTTTTAAAATGCATTATATTTATTTTTTTTTTCCTCTTTTTGTAAATAGATTATATTCTTTCTAATATCCCAACATGGTCAAAGATGTTCTTCTAGCAACTTGCAAATTTCAATAAAACTGTTATCTTCAGTAAAAGTTCAAAATGTCAAAATAATTTTAAATTTAGTATGAAATTTTACTTGTTTGGTTATGTAGTTTGGAAATATCAAATGTTAACCTGAAAATGTATGGAACACAATAAAATGAGTGTATGTGGACAAATAACACATTTTTAAAATTCTGGTAATCAAATGTTCTCTGGTGTGAAACTTCTTAAGCAAGATTCCTATTTTACAAAACCTACTTTAAATATAAGTAAAGCTCAGTGCAAATACACACACACACACACACACACACACACACAACATTTTTAGGCACCCTAATGCTCAACTGCTGCTGTATTCTAAAATAGCTTGATGCTTACCAAATTCTCAAATGCTTAGTCTGCTTTCTGTTAAATTCATGAAATTCCCACTTGATGCCAGCACTTACTACATAAAACAGAATTTGACCTGATGAGTTGATTTTTGTTTTTTGTTTTTTAAATCAGGTTTTCACAGAGGAATATCCTACAACCTATAGTGACAAAGAGGTTTTATTTGGCCAAAATGCTACGATTCCTGCAAGGCAGAATTAAATTTCTCTAAACTGGAAGAAATACACTTCTAAAAGTCAATAAAAGAGCAGATAACACTCTTTTAGTGGACAGGTTTTGTTTAGCTGTATAACCTTTTTTGACAGATTTCATTTTTAAAACTCTCTGCAGGAAAATTACTAATGATTTTCCAATCAGAATAATAGGAAACCAAGCAGCATTAAAGTTAGGACTGAGTTATATCAGAATTAGAGAATTTTATTCCAAGATGTTCCCCTTTCATCTATAAGGGCAAGGAATTACAAGAGTTGTGCGATTATATTGGGTCAATAGAACCAATGTAAATACACAGTTTGGGTAAGTAGGCTAAAAACTCCTTGCTGTATCATTTCTTCTACTATAGGATTTTACATTTTGCCCACCTTTTTCAAATAATTGCCTCTATTCACTACCTGGCCTACATCTACAGGGCCCTAAAAGATAAACAATAACTCATGTAGGTTTCTGTGGCCATTTTTTTATCCTTCTGACAAATCCATTTGAAATTACATATTTTTATATCTAATACTACTACTGAGTTATGATTTTTTAAAGATTTTAATTGTAGATAGGCAGAAAATATCATAAAATCAAACTGGCATCTTCTCTTTGTAGGGCAATCAGCTTATATTTTATAAAGGAAGGGAAGGGTCAGCAAAATAAAATTATTAACTTTATCTAATTAGATTCAAACATGGATGATGTAGGTATGTTAAAATCACTAGGATACGGGGGGGGAGCAAGATGGCCGAATAGGAACAGCTCCAGTCTCCAACTCCCAGCACGAGCGACACAGAAGACCGGTGATTTCTGCATTTTCAACTGAGGTACTGGGGTCATCTCACTAGGGAGTGCCGGACAATCGGTGCTGGTCAGCTGCTGCAGCCTGACCAGTGAGAGCTGAAGCAGGGCGAGGCATCGCCTCACCTGGGAAGCGCAAGGGGGAAGGGAATCCCTTTTCCTAGCCAGGGGAACTGAGACACACAACACCTGGAAAATCGGGTAA
>NW_016813944.1:1118072-1132138 GCF_001698545.2 Rhinopithecus bieti | reverse complement strand
AAATATATATATATATTACAAAAAATAAAAATAAAAAATCACTAGGATATTTACTTTGAATTCAGAAAAATAAGCATATAGAGAGAGCTATTGATACAAAGTTACTTGTTATAATAAAAAGTGAGGTTTATAATCAAAATTTATGAATTGGAAATGATACATATGTATATATATAATTTTTAGGTAATCTAGTAATCCTATATAGTATCACACATATATCAAATTTAAGTAAGATTTAATGAACAGCATTTTTACCCATTAAGATGTAAAATAATATTTTAGTTTTAACTGCACTGCATCTTACCTGTAAGCAAGATATAAAACAAAGTAGGTAAATGAGACTTAAAATGATATGAAGTCTTTACTCAAGAGCCAAAAGAATTATATAGTCTCCTACAAGTAATTTTAGCAATTAAAATGGTGAACTAGACACAAACAATATCATAGAAAAAAAATAAAAATCTGAATTCAGAAAAGAAAAAGTTACAAGGTCCTCATTGGGTTACACAAAATTATAATACTGTAAAGCTTGTCCCACTATAGAACAAGGTGATCTCTGAAATTACAAGCCAGGGAATTCAGAACTATAAAAAGGAAATATTACTTCATAATCTTTAGTTAACCTGTAGCTACACTTCCATAGAAGGTCATAAAATCATATTCTGTGGTTGGATTTAAAAGCTGGATAATTTTATAGCCACTCATAATATCAGGGCTCAAGATCATTGCCTTTACTGGCTGGAATAGAATTCTTTGATCATCCATATGAATATACTGCTAGGTAAGGAGGTAGATGGTACAACATGCAGTCTTACGGGTTAAATATTGGTTTCTTGGAGTCAAATGACAATGTTTACCACCTTCGTCTTCTTTCAAGCATGCTTAAGATTATTGAAGGTGAATAGAAGCCATAGGAAACTGCCTTTGTAAGTCAGAACTTATATTTCCCTTACGGAATCTTCCCAACAATTGATAGACCCATGTGCACAGTAAGCCTACATCTGATAAAACACTGGCATCAAATGGAAGCTAGAATTTCCATTTCCAGGTTCTTTCAACTTGGGTGACCTTCCATTTCCAAGCTGAAACTTCACTTTCCCAGCATCTAGGGTGCTTCTCTTAGACGGTGCCTTAGTTTGTGAGTATACTTCCTGTATCTATCATCTGCTTAAAAAGTATCACTTACAATGTCCTCTATATGCAAGCTTTTAAATTATTTTAAAATGTACTATCCTTTCATCTTTAAACATTCTTTTAAATTGCCGTTTCCTGCCTCTGTGCCTTTGTTCATTCTGCCTCTGTCACTGGAATGTTATTCTCTGCCCCTCCTACTTCAAGGATCCAGTTTCTTCAGGAAGTGATCCCTGATGTTCTCAGATAAAAGTGATATTCCAAACCTCCCTCCCCACCTACCATGTGCATCCCAAATATTGTATCTGTGATTTTGATATTTATCCATCTCTACCTTATTCTAAGAGTATGTATAAATTCGTTTGGCTTACCTCTTGCTTAGCTCTCTTCTAGAATGTAAAAATTTTGTAAGTAGGAGCTGTACCCGAGTCATTTCTCGTGTGTTTCACAGCACCTAGTCTACTGTCTTCAACAAGGGCAATAATGTGTGCTTCCTTGGCAATAATGCATGCTAAGAATTACTTTGTGGCATACCTATTGTGGATATTTTTATGTAATTCTTAGCTTTCCTCTTCCAGCTGGCAATTGTTTTCTTTCTTGGTTACTTTTGAAATTTCCAGTAATCAAAATAACAAAAGAAAATTAATCTCTACAAAATACAGTTCTTAGATCCAGTATTCATGCAAAAGAATAATGCAGTAAAATAGATAAATAAAAGCATGCTGAGGTTGTCAGTATTTTAAACACAGTTATGTGGTGTTTCTTGGCAGAGTTGAATGAAGCACCAAAATATCGTTTTGTTAACCTGCTTCTTCCATCTAGTGGCAAAAAGCAGGAAGAAACAATGTCCTAGAAAAACACCATGATCAAATGGTTCTAAATGCCATTTCAGGAAATACTGATGATAAGAGTTCAACATTCAAGATTTAAATGATAAGTATTTTTAAATAATTTTAGCAAATTGATAGTGCTCAGCTGGGGTAACTGTCAAAGGTAAAGTCATACATGTATTTGCATGCTTTCACAAAGACTTCAACTATATATGTAAAGCTATGTATCACCCCACATTAAATTGAGATAGATTTATTTTGGTATACATAATTATGGATCGGGAACAAACTGTTGGATAACTATTTAGAATTCCACTATTTCCTCAGCTATAAGCACATGGCAACCGTGCTGTTATAAGTTTTAAGAGGTGCAATTGAGAACCACTGCCATTGGACTTCACCATTGGAATTGCCAGTGAAAATGTTTTTGCAATAATAGGCAGTGAAAAATTTTGTGACCTGAGGCATAGGGTCAATTGGAAGGGGGAAAGAGGGAAAGTTTAAAGGAGGTAGAATCAGCTGCTCTGCATTGTTAGCGCTGCTTCAAAGACAGTAATGAAAAATAATATGCAATGGACAGCATAATTCTCTGTACTCTCAAAGGCCACCAGCTTATCCCTAATACAAGAGGTTTGACTGCCCTTCTAACACTTTCTGTTTGCCTCACTGCAAATGTAATTAATGTTTTAGAAGTTAAATGTGGGTTATGCAGAAGTGGAAAGACGTTCTCCAGAACAGCAACTTTTTCCCCTTCTTCTATTCAAGTGAACCAGTTAACCATGTGTAATGATGATAAAAATAAAAAGCTGTCAAAGTATTTAAATATGTAAAGATTATAAGGGAAAATATAAGTATTTACGAGTATCATAATTATTTTAAACTCAGTTTTAATAAAAGAAAATATACTTTTGTTTATTTCCTAATTTTAAGAAGAGAAAACTTGTGTCTTCCTATCTCTGAAACTCTTTTTCCAGATGAATAGGGACCAGCTACAAAATTTCATTGGATATTTAATCACGTCACACCACCACACTGAAGTTCTTCCTACTGCACAGAAACAGGCAGATGAGATTCTATCCTCCAACTCAGAAATCAACCAAGTGAACAGCGCTCCTGACCCCACAGCTGGGGCCAGCTTTGACAATGAGAACTGTTGGCATTTGGATGAAGAAGAGGTGAAAGAGCAAGTGAAGTTATTTCTCTCCCAGGGGACTTACTATGACTCTGGAAAGCAACTCAACTCAATATTTGCCAAGGTTCAAGAAATACTGTGGACGAGAGATTCCAGTGGAGCAAGGATACTGATACCAATAACTGAGCAGTTTATGGCTGATCCATGACACACTCTGGAGTCAGCAAGGAACAAGCCTGACAGGCAAGGTCAGGCAACTCTGGAATGAGCTGGGGGCTTTATGGGTGTGCATAATTTTAAATCCACACTGCAAACTGGAGGAGAAATACTGCTGGCTGCAGCAGCTGCAGAAGTGGAGCGACCTGTATGTCTGTCCCCTGGAGGATGGAAACTATGGACGTGAGCTGCCCAACATCACCAATGCACTTCCCCAGAATGCCATTTGCAGCCCAGACTCCTTATCCAGACCTAGACATACGATATTCACAAGAGCCATTGAGGGTCATGAATTACACTGACAGGACAGCCACCTACAGCAAATAATCAGCAGTGATGTTTACACAGCTCCCGCCTGCCAGCACGAAAGTGAAAGACTACTCTTTAATTCCCCAAGCCAGTCACTGTGGCTTGAGCATGTGCCTACAGCCTGTGCTCGGGTTGATGCCCGACATTCCCATGGTTATCCAAAAGAGGCCCTCAGACTCACAGTGACCATTATTAATACTCTGAAGCTGCAGCAACAGCGGCAACTGGAAATCTACAAGCATCAGAAGAAAGAATTGTTGCAGAGAGGAACCACAACCATCACAAACCTGGAGGGCCAGGTAGGCTACCCCCGATCCCATTGGCTGCCTGTTTCTCACTTTGACTGAGGCCTGCTGCATGAATGATGACGGCTATCTGGAGATGTCAGATATGAATGAAAGCAGAACTCCTGTGTACCAACATGTACCTGTGGCTGTAGGCTCCCCAAACACTAGTAAGTCCTACCCGTCATTGACCCTGGAAGTTGCATTGATGAACCTGGGTCAACAGACGATAATGCCTGAAGACCTCTATGCACAGAAGAAGATGTCCCGTAATGAAGAGCAGCTCCTAAGCCAACTCCAAGAGCTGCAGGTTGACGATGAGCTAGTGCAAACACTGCAAACAGCGTATCTTACTGCTGGAAGGGGGCCCTTTGAGCAGTCTGGGAGAAGTCATCCACTAAAAGAGTGTTCCCATGCAGACCTTTGCCAAGTATTTGTTCTCAGCTCTGCTGCCTCATGATCCAGATCTGTCCTATAATGCCATGCTATAACCTACATGCCATGAGGTTACCTGTTTTAGAAAACTCAGCTTCTGGCCGGGTACAGTGGCTCACACCTGTAATCCCAGCACTTTGAGAGGCTGAGATGGGTGGATCATCTGAGGCCAGGAGTTCAAGACCAACCTGGCCAACATGGAGAAACCCCATCTCTATTAAAAATACAAAAAAAAAAAAAAAAAAAAAAAAAAAAAAATTAGCCAGGTACGGTGGCAGATGTCTGTAATCCCAGTTACTTGGGAGACTGAGGCAGGAGAATTGCTTGAACCCAGGAGGCGGAGGCTGCAGTGAGCTGAGATCACACCACTGCACTTCAACCTGGGCAACAAGAGCAAAACTCCATCTCAAAAAAAAAGAAAAAAATGAAACAGAGAAAACTCAGCTTCTGTAGGTGACACATCCTACCCTCACCATGTGGTATCACAGCAGTGTGAACTGGCCTCTGCCATGCTGACTGCTGCCAAAAGAGACACTGAGACTCTGAACAATTCTGGAAGCAATACAGAAGAAAAGCACATTCATTCCTCTTTCCTTATCTTCAAACTGGCCCAAATGCATACAAGATTGCTACTCCCACTGTCAGTAGTACTGAGAGCACCCTGCTCACCATGGCCCTGGGACTTGGGTTACAGGTGATGCAGATGGCCTTATCAATCCTTAACTGGAGATGCCAGGAGATGGTATGGTGGTTGGTGACCTGTGCTACAGAAGTGGGTGATTCTCCCACTTCTGTCTATCCCCAGGGGAAAGGAATTTCTAGGCCCTACGCTTGGGATGGGACAATGAATCCTTTGAGCTTTCATATTCCTATTCTTGATGTCCTAAGAAAGGATGTGGCTGCTGGTGGGAGATGATGGCCTCTGTTTAGCCAGCTCAAGCCCTGTTCTCACTGCATGAACCATATCCTGATGTCAGCAGAACTTTAACCCTCTCATCAGAGATGTATCTAAGACAGTGAATTTTCAGCTGCCAATACTCAAGTGCTCCCTTGGGAGGTAGTGGGCCAGGTAGTTTCCTCCCCATCCCTGTCCATGCTTGTGAGCAACCCCAGACAACTTGGAGGCTCAGGACCCTTTCTGAAGCCCAAAGCCCCAGCACAAGACTCTACCCTGAGAGGCCTCACTTCAGCTAGAACCCCTGGCAGATCTCCAACCCTGGCCTGTGGGCAAGCAAACCACAGACTCTACTGCTCCGTCCTTGTGAGAGGCTGAGAGCACCTGCAGAAACCTTCAACCTTCTAACCAGGGAAGGAAGGGTTAGCAAGAGACCCCAAACAGGGTCTGGCCATCTGGGATGCTCCCCTTTCCCTGGTTTGCCTCAGATCATCTCAAAGTTGCTGAGGAGGAGGAAGAACTCATCTACGCAGGCCAAGTTCAAACCCCAAATGGTAATCTGGGCAGACCTGAATCAGGACACAGATGGCACAGCTGAGCTCAGGCTCTCCCTGACAGGTGTGTGGGCCCTGGTGAGCATCTTGCAGAGCTGGTACACACTCTTCACTTCTACTGAGGCTACCTAGTATTGTAGCTGCCACACCAATCCACACCACTATCCGCGCCCAGTCTTGACTATCCACAGCAGGAGGAAACTGCTACCTGTGCTGCACACCTTGGCCCTGCAGCGTGCTATGAAGCATCCCTACAGAGCTGGCCCTGTCATCAAGGCCCTTACACTCTGAGAAAGACCACATTGCCTTTGAAAGGCCGCCTGCCAGATTCCATGCGCTGCTGCCGGTGGTCACGCCCATTCCCCAGCTGTTCCCCCTTGGCCTGCTCGGTGCAGCCCGTGGCTGCAGCTCCGTGCCTTCAAGCTGGCCTCATTGGCCTGACTCACCTTAACCTGGCCATAACCAATCAATACTCAACCAGCCCATCCAATGACTTGCTCTGGGCTTGTCCCCTCAGCCACTCACTAGGCAAGAATGAGCTGGCAGCTCTCATGTCCCTGGTGATGAAGAGTGTGCACTGTGCCACAGTGCTTCCAGACATCCTGTGTGCAACACTGCACAGTGACTGCACCTGGCCTGGCTGGCACTCCAGGCCGCTGTAGCTCTGGAAAGTTCATGTCCATTGACAAAGCTCCATTGTGCGAGTTGCCAATGATGCTGATGACACCATCAATACTTATATCAACACTACAAACTCATGCCTAATACACATCAGCTCTCGCCACCATGCAAAGTTCATTGAATTTCTAAGCAAGGCTCTGGAGACCTTCCTGCTGCCCCAGGATGACCACCTGCAATTTGCTCAGTTCATCAACAACCTCAAACAGATTTACAAAGGCAAGAAAAAGCTGACGCTGCTGGTGCTTTGCCTAAGAAAGCAGATAGCTCACTGCCAGGGCAGCCTGGGTCCCCAGGTAGAATCAGGGTGGGCCAAGGACATTGAAACATTTGTCCACCCTGAAAGGACTCCGAGCACCTGTGACTGAGGCCAAAGAACTACAGGGCTAAGAATGGGGAGAGTCTAACTCTAGTCGATATGCCTTCCTTAGCAAGCTTCTCACTACAGCCCACTGTTCGCGGAGGAGCTGGGCCCTGCAGATTGACCAGAGACCCCACAACATGCCACCTCCTGCCCCTATATCCTGCATGTTCTGAGCATTGGCCCTGTCTCCCTTGGCAAACACAGAACACTATTCTGTCTCAGGGATTGCTTAACCAGAGAAACAGATGCATTTATGGTGCTGTAAATACTATAGTATATGTGTTGCCAATTATTGTAAAGTTGTAACTATTTATAATTCTGGTTCTTGTTTGATGGGCACTTGAAGTAGCTGTGGGTGGGAAGATATGCTTATTTTCTGAGGAGAACTCACAATCATTTCTCAGGTTTCCCTTGCAGAGTGTATGCTGTTAGCAGTGGAAGAGTGGGGGTACCACGGAGAAAAACAGCCAGTTCGAAAAAAAATCCCAAGTCTAGTCTATGCAGAATCCCCCACCTACAGACAGGGCATTTATAGCCAGTGGTGGGTGAGGGGCAGAGGACAGAACTGGACTTAGATTTTTGCCTCACAAAGCTATGAGGACACTGAAGCTCCTGCTCCTGCCTCTTCAGGAGCCTGATGAGCGACTAAGAAACAAGGGCAGAGAGAAGATGAAGGTCTGGGAAGCCGCTGAGCTCATAATATTCTTCTATAATTATTTGCTGGCCCCTTTTGGGTTTAGGATTTTTTTTTTTTTTTTTGCACTCAAGCTAAGTGCAGACCAGCCCCAGCCTCCAAGTCAGCAAGCAATAAGACTGTGGCAAAAACATGCAGAAGAAGCCTGAGGTAGGGCCGGGCGCGGTGGCTCAAGCCTGTAATCCCAGCACTTTGGGAGGCCGAGACGGGCGGATCACGAGGTCAGGAGATTGAGACCATCCTGGCTAACACGGTGAAACCCGGTCTCTACTAAAAAAAAATATGAAAAACTAGCCGGGCCAGGTGGCGGGCGCCTGTAGTCCCAGCTACTCGGGAGGCTGAGGCAGGAGAATGGCGTGAACCCGGGAGGCGGAGCTTGCAGTGAGCTGAGATCGCTGCCACTGCACTCCAGCCTGGGCGACAGAGCGAGACTCTGTCTCAAAAAAAAAAAAAAAGAAGAAGAAGAAGCCTGAGGTAGAAAGGCAGGGGAAGAAAGCAAATACAGGGTGAGAAGAGCACTGTGCACCTAAAGCAGCCAATCTGATGGCAGAGGGAGACTGGTGCTTAGAAGCTTGTTTGGTGAGAGAACGAATAGAGGAGGCACAGAGATGGGGAACAAACATTTAAGTGGTAAGAGATTTAAAAGGAATGGGGAAGAGAAACCTGGCAAAAAGAAAGGACACATTCATGCAGATCCTCAAACATGAATACAAAGATATCCCTACATGTAGAAATACGCTCAGTTACACATATAAAGACACAGATACATAGATAGCAAGCATACACACGGACACAGATTTTCACATATGCACTCATGTGTGCCCAGATACAAATACACACTAAACATGCACAAACATGAGTGCATTTACACATAGATATGCATCCTCACATATATACACATCATAAATATGTATGTGCACATACAGGTGGTCACCTTTGTGTTAGAGAGTATGTGGTTTCATCTACAGTTACGTGTGTGTGTATCTGTATGTCTTAGGATATGTGTTTATGTGCAAAGACATATCTATGCATGCCTGTCTGTATGTGCACATACATATTTATGTGTATCTATGTCAGCTCTATGGCTGTGTACCTGTGTGAATATATGCACACTGGCCTGTGGGTTTCCGCATGAGGATATACATATTTGCATACATGTTCCCATCTGGGAAAACAGAGGCAGGAGGTGGTTACCATGTCTCCAGGATTCTCGTGGCCAATCTTTCTGGATCAAGTCCATGAAAGGATGCTAACTAACTGGGCGATTGTTGGAGCCACTGACACTGTTTAGATGTGCCAGCAGCCACAAGACCCAAAAGCCTAGCCCTAATAATTAAATTGAAACAAACTGTTAGCATATGATGCCAGAAAGAGCTAGGATGGGGATAGAATCTGGTGGCCCAGTAGGGCTGTTGACACCTGTGGTGAAACCTAGTCGGGTTATCTCATTTACTTCACAATCATATGTCCCCACATTACAGGCAGTTGAAATGTGTGGGTCCCTCTTATGTATTATAATGAAGTTTTACAAACGCTAGAGACCTTGGTATTTAAAATTTTTTTCACAGTGAACATGGTCAGTTCCCAAGAAATAAATTTCAGACAAATTGTAAACATCATACATAATATTTTATTTATAATTTTTGGACAATCAAGGGAAGGAGGGAAGATGTTATAAGTAATAGTCATGAGAATGAACTCTAGTACAGCTTCCTGTGCTAGAGTCTCAGCTGTCATTTATCAGCTATCTGAACTTTGGCAAGTCACATAACTTCTCTGAGTCTCAGTTTCCTCATTTATAAAATAGGGATAATGAAAATACTCACCTTATAAGGTTGTTCCAAAAAATTAAGTGAGAAAATGCATACAGAGTACTTGGCAATAGTAAGTGCTCAATAGATATAAAATACTATTGTTTACACAGTACCTAGTCTATACCAAGCATTTGTAGTACATTATCTTGCATAAAATATATCTAACATTACCTGTTTTCAGCCATGCTCTGAGCCAACATCCTTTCTATACTACTTTAAGATGGTATATAAGATTCCGTGCCTCATTGGGAGGTTGGGTCATCATTCTGAAGGCTCCAGTGTATACATATTAAATAAATGCACATGTATAAAATATATATATATATATATCTAACATTTATTTGATGCATGTTTAAAATAAATTTAAGAGTGCTCTTTTTGGTAAATATTTCTTCATCATAGCTTACCTTTGTAAACAGATGTGTGATTTTTATAAGCAATTTTCAAGATTGTTTTCAAGTCGTTTAATAGTCAATAAATAATTACAATTAATATTCATATTTGTGTCTGGTTTGGGGGGAGTTTTTAGAAAATCTGAACTGAAGAGCTTAAGATTATTTAAATTAAATAAAACAGAGAAGTAAATTAAAATATCTGTAAAAGAACAAAAAAAAAGGAAGATGAAATGATCGTTAAAAACTTTTAGTCCCTAAAAAAATAGAAGCTATCATGAATTTCTACAAGAATATTTGATATGACACCATAAACCTAAAGAATGACAGAAAAAGGTCATTCCAAAGCACTCAATTTTCCTATCCCCATGTAAGTCTGGGTTAGAGTTAGGCTATGATGTGATTTTGAAAACTTGGTAAAACATATTTACAGAACAGAGGCATATTTTCATTTCTGGATAAAATATGTGCTATTCAAGATATGAAACTTAATTCTCTATAGTTAAGGAGGAATAAAAGAAAAAGGAATTATCATAACTTGCACACAACTGCTTTTGAGTTATGATACCCACTCAATGTCATTTACTCTACTGAACCCAATTTATAATTACTAGTTAAACATCTTTAACATGCAAAATACACCTGAAGGACTCTCAAGAAGTCTCCTTCTGAGATTTCTGAGACAAAAGTCTCCTTCTGAGACAAAAAATATAAGGCAATTTAAAAATATTTTAGGCAAGATGGTCAAATAGGAACAACTGCAGCTCCCAGCGAGATCCACGCAGAAGGCGGGTGATTTCTGCATTTCCAACTGACCTACCTGGCTCATCTCACTGGGACTGGTTAGACAGTGGGTGCAGCTCACAGAGGGTGATTAGAAGCAAGGTGGGGTGCCACCTCTCCTGGAAGGACAAGGGGTTGGGCAGCTCCCTCCCCTACCCAAGGGAAGCTGTGAGGGACTGTGCCATGAGGAACACTGCATTCCAGCCCAGACACAACACTTTCCCATGGTCTTCACAACTCACAGACCAAAAGATTCCCTTGGGTGCCTACACTGCCAGGGCCCTGGGTTTCAAGCACAAAACTGGGTAGCCGTTTAGGCAGACACTGAGCTAGCCACAGGAATTTGTTTTCATATCCCAGCATCACCTGGAACACCAGTGAGAAAGAACTATTCACTCCCCTGGAAAGGGGACTGAAGCCAGGAACCAAGTGGTCTAGCTCAGCGGATCCCACTCCCATGGAGCCCAGCAAGCTAAGATCCGCTGGCTTGAAATTCTCGCTGCCAGCACAGCAGTCTGAAGTCCACCTGGGATGCTGGAGCTTGGTGGAGGGAGGGGCGTCTGCCATTACTGAGGCTTGAATAGGCGGTTTTCCCCTCACAGTGTAAACAAAGCCACAGGGATGTTCAAACTGAATGGAACCCATGGCAGCTTGGCAAAGCTGCTGTAGCCAGACTGCCTCTCTAGAGTTCTCCTTTCTGGGTAGGGCATCTCTGAAAGAAAGGCAGCAGCCCCAGTCAGGAACGTATAATCAAACTCCCATCTCCCTGGGACAGAGCACCTGGGGGAAGGGGCCCTTGTGGGCACAGCGTCAACAGACTTAAATGTTCCTGCCTGCTGGCTCTGAAGAGACCAGTGGATCTCCCAGCACAGCGCTCAAGCTCTGCTAAGGGAAAGACTGCCTTCTCAAGTGGGTCCCTAACCCCCATGCCTCCTGACAGGCAGACACCTCCCAGCAAGGGTCAGCAGAAACCTCATACAAGAGAGCTCCGACTGGCATCTGGCAGGTGCACCTCTGGGAAGAAGTTTCCAGAGGAAAAAACAGGCAGCAATCTTGGCTGTTCTGCAGCCTCCACTGGTGATACCCAGACAAACAGGGTCTAGAAGTAGGCCACCAGCAAACTCCAGCAGACCTGCAGCAGAGGGGCCTGTTAGAAGGAAAACTAACAAATGGAAAGAAATAACATCAACATCAACAAAAAGGACGTCCACACAGAAACCCCATCTGAGGGTCACCAACATCAAAGACCAAAGGTAGATAAATCCACAAAGATGAGGAAAAACCAGCACAAAAGGCTGAAAATTGCAAAAACTAGAAGGTCTCTTCTCCTCCAAAGGATCACAACTCCTCACCAGCAAGGGAACAAAACTGGACGGAGAATGAGTTTGATGAACTGACAGAAGTAGGGTTCAGAAGGTGGGTAATAACAAACTCCTCTGAGCTAAAGGAGCATGTTCTAACCCAATGCAAGGAGGCTAAGAACCTTGGAAAAATATTAGAGGAATTGCTAACTAGAATAACCAGTTTAGAGAAGAACATAAATGACCAGATGGAGCTGAGAAACACAGCACGAGAAGTTCGTGAAGCATACACAAGTAACAATAGCCAAATTGATCAAGCAGAAGAAAGGCTATCGGAGATTGAATATCAACTTAATGAAATAAAGCGTGAAGACAATATTAAAGAACAAAGAATGAGAAGGAACAAACCAACCCTCCAAGAAATATGGGACTATGTGAAAAGACCAAACCTATGTTTGATTGGTGTACCTGCAAGTAATGGGGAGAATGGAATCAAGTTGGAAAACACTCTTCAGAACCTTATCTTGTATCTTCAGAACATTTCCAGCCAAGCTGGGAAACACTCTTCTGAACATTAACTTCCCCAGCCTAGCAACACAGGCCGAAGTTCAAATTCAGGAAATACAGAGAAAACCACAAAGATACTCCTCAAGTAAAGCAACCCAAAGACACATAATCATCAGATCCACCAAGGTTGAAGTGAAGGAAAAAATGTTAAGGGAAGCTAGAGAGAAAGGTCAGGTTACCCACAAAGGGAAGCCCATCAGACTAACACTGGATCTCTCTGCAGAATCCCTACAAGCCAGAAGAGAGTGGGGGCCAATAGTCAACATATTTAAAAGAATGTTCAACCCAGAATTTCATATCTGGCCAAACTAAGCTTCATAAGCAAAGGACAAATAAAATCTTTTATAGACAAGCAAATGCTGAGATTTTTGTCACCACCAGGCCTGCCTTACAAGAGCTCTTGAAGGAAGCACTGAATATGGAAAAGAAATACGAGTATCAGCCACTCAAAAACATACCAAATTGTAAAGACCATCGACACTATGAAGAAACTGCATCAATTAACGGGCAAAATAACCAGCTAGCATCATGATGACAGGATCAAATTCACACATAACAGTATTAACCTTAAAGGTAAATGGGCTAAACGCTCCAATTAAAAAACACAGACTAGCAAATTGGAGAGAGTCAAGACCCACTGGTGTGCTGTATTCAGGAGACCCATCTCACATGCAAAGACACACATAGGCTCAAAACTAAGGAATGGAGGAATATTTACCAAGCAAATGGAAAGCAAAACAAAGCAGGGATTGCAATCCTAGTCTCTGATAAAACAGACTTTAAACCAACAAAGATTAAGGGAGACAAAAAAGGGCATTACATGATGGTAAAGGGATCAATTCAACAAGGAGAGCTATCTATCCTAAATATATATGCACTCAATACAGGAGCACCCAGATTCATAAAACAAGTTCTTAGATACCTACAAAGAGACTTTAACACTCCACTGTCAATATTAGACAGATCAGCAAGACAGAAAATTAACAAGGATATTAAGAATTTAAACTCAGTTCTGGACCAAGCAGAAATAATAGACATCTACAGAACTCTCTATCCCAAATCAACAGAATATACATTCTTTTCAGCACCACATTGCACTTATTCTAAAATAGACCACATAATTGGAAATAAAACACTCCTCAGCAAATGCAAAAGAACAGAAATCATAACAAGCAGTCTCTCAGACCACAGTGCAATCAAATTAGAACTCAGGATTAAGAAACTCATTCAAAACCACACAATTCCATGGTAACTGAACAACCTGCTCCTGAATGACTACTGGTTAAATAACGAAATGAAGGCAGAATAAGTTCTTTGAAACCAGAGAGAACAAAGACACAATGTACCAGAATCTCTGGGACACAACTAAAGCAGTGCTTAGAGGGAAATTTATAGCACTAAATGCCCACAAGAGAAAGCAGGAAGGATCTAAAATCGACACTCTACCATCACAATTAAAAGAACTAGAGAATCTAGAGCAAACAAATTCAAAGGCTAGCAGAAGACAAGAAATAACTAAGATCAGAGCAGAACTGAATGAGATAGAGGCATGAAAAAACCTTCAAAAAAATCAATGAATCCAGGAGCTGGGTTTTCTGAAAAGATTAACAAAATAGATAGACTGCTAGCCAGACTAATAAAGAAGAAAAGAGAGAAGAATCAAATAGACACAATAAAAAATGATAAA
>NW_016813944.1:1111747-1115946 GCF_001698545.2 Rhinopithecus bieti | reverse complement strand
GGTTGAAAATTTTGCAATCTATCCATCTGACAAAGGGCTAGTATTCAGAATTGACAAGGAACTTAAACAAATTCATAAGAAAAACAAAGCCCCAGCAAAAGTGGGCAAAAGATATTAGCAGACACTTCTCAAAAGAAGACATTTATGCAGCCAACAACATATGAAAAAAAGCTCATCATCACTGGTCATTAGAGAAATGCAAATCAAAACCACAATGAAATACCATCTCATGCCAATTAGAATGGCCACCATTAAAAAGTCAGGAATCAACAGATGCTGGGGAGGATGTGGAGAAATAGGAACACTTTTTTTTTTTTTTAAGATGGAGTCGTGCTCTGTCGCCCAGGCTGGAGTGCAGTGGCACGATCTTGGCTCACTAGGAACACTTTTACATTGTTGTTGGGAGTGTACATTAATTCAACCATTATGGAAGACAGTGTGGCAATTCCTCAAAGATCTAGAACCAGAAATATCATTTGACCCAGCAATTCCATTACTGAGTATACACCCAAAGAATTATAAATCATTCTACTATTAAGACACATGCACACGTATGTTTTTTGCAGCACTATATACTATAACAGAGACTTGGAACAAACCCAAATGCCCATCAATGATAGACTGGATAAAGAAAATGTGGCACATACACACCATGGAATACTATGCAACCATAAAAAAGAATGAGCTTGTGTCCTTTGCAGGGACATAGATGAAGCTGGAAACCATCATCCTCAGCAAACTATCACAAGAACAGAAAACCAAACACCATACGTTCTCACTCATAAGTGGGAGCTGAACAATGAGAACACATGGACACAGGCAGGGGAACATCACATACCAGGGCATGTTGGGGGGTAAGGGGAAAAGGGAGGGAGAGCTTTAGGACAAACACCCAATGCATGCAGAGCTTAAAACCTAGAAGACAGGTTGATGGGTGCAGCAAGCCACCATGGCACGTGTATACCTATGTAACAAACCTGCACTTTTAGCACATGTATCCCAGAACTTAAAGTAAAATTTAAAATAAATAAATAAATAAATAAATAAAAGAAAACAGCAGAGCAAGAAAATCATATACAGATAAAGCCAGAGACACAATGAGACTGTCATTCTCTAGATCAAACACTGTCACATGTCATCATACTTGTAACCCAAAGTATCCTAACTTACAGTTTAGGGACAGAGCTACATACTGTGAAAAGGGGCCACTTCCAATGAATAATTTTAAAATCTTAGTATCTCTAGATGTAAGTCATCTCTGTCTATCTATCTATCTATCTATCTATCTATCTATCTATCTATCTACCTCCCTCCCTCCCTCAATGTATCTACCTACCTATCTATATTATCTGTTTTATTCCCAATTTATAAATCAAACTAAATTGAAGATTGTTACTCTCCTTAGTTTTTAAGATACATCAGAGACACATTTGGGTGTGAGCTATGCCTCCAAATCTTCTCTAGTCACTAATTATTGAGATTCTTTTGGATATAAACATGTTACCCAAAAGACAATACTGTGAACACCCAAGTGTTTAAAGCTTGTTTTCTATAAACAGCATAAATTAATAGATTTTGAATTTTTGTGATTAGATAAAAAATAAAATTATTAAAACAATATATACACTTAATACATGTGATGCATTCTGATATTTTCTATTTACTTAACTGTTACATACAATCTACTAAAAGATTCTATAATCCACTCACTAATAGGTTTGTAACCTGCATTTTGAAAAGCCACTGATAAATTACTCTATTGTTTTTGAAAGAAAATAATCCTCTCAAGAAATAAAAGGATGACTTGTCATGTTCCAAAGAGTATAATATAATGAAAGGAAAACAGATTCATTTACAGTCTTTCAGTTTTCTGCACAAGTGGACTATGAGATGACCATTCAGAATAAATTTTTACTAAATCATCATTTTTCTCATATATAAAGATAAAAGGTTATTATAGTTATTGCAAGTTATTCAAGGATATGAAGTTTTGCCTGCCAAAGATTCCATGTCTTCTGAAGCTTATTTTTTGCTTTGATAAAAACAAGCCAGTAAAAGCAGTTAGTACAGATGAGGCATGGGATTTCTTTCTAATATTCCAGAACACTATGATACATTCCCTAAGGATAATAAATGTTAAGAGAGTTGCATTCAGATTAGCCACTAGTCCACCACCAATGTACACCTGCTACAATAATAATTTTCATGTGTTACAATGCTGCAACAAATAATACTCTAGAAGAGCTTAGGGGGAAAAAGTGACTCCCTTAGTGAGTGGCTTATTAATAAGGAGTGGCTTGAATACTCATCTTCCCTATTATGTACTACCACATAAAAGTGAAGGACTTATGAACCTCTTTTCTCTTCTATGCTGTTTTTATTTATAGAATCAGGGAGGAAGAGATCTTGGTTTAATAGCTTTATCTTGTATTATTTTATTAAATATGCTTTTCTCACCATTTCCATACTCTTCTCCTTCCTGAATACCCATAATGTGAATATTTGTTCACCTAATGTGGTATCTATACATTTCATAGGCTTCTTCATCCTTTCAAATATATTTTTCTTTCTTTTCTTTTTCTTTTTTTTTTTTATGTGCCTGTGTTATTTCAAAAGATCTGTCTTCAAGTTCAGAAATTATTTCTTCTGCTTGTTCTAGTCTGCTGGTGAAACTCTTGATTGTATTTCTTTTTTAAGGCATTCATTGAATTATTCAGCTCCGTATGGTTTTTAATGATATCTATCTCTGTTGAATTTCTAATTCAAATCAGAAATTGTTTTCCTGATTTTGTTGAATTGTCTGTC
The DNA here is from genome assembly GCF_001698545.2 of Rhinopithecus bieti. Lineage (NCBI taxonomy): Eukaryota > Metazoa > Chordata > Mammalia > Primates > Cercopithecidae > Rhinopithecus > Rhinopithecus bieti. Next base: position 1,113,141 of record NW_016813944.1, on the reverse strand, counting down.
TGTAGTATCTTGTATCTCATTGAGTTTGCTTAAGATTATTATTTTGAATCTTTTTCTGGCACTTCATGTATTTTCTTACGATTGGAGTCTGTTACTGGAGAATTATTGTTTTCCTGTGGAGGTGACATATTTCCTTGCTTTTTCGTGCTTGATAGGTCCCTATGTTGATTTCTACACATCTTGTAGAAAAGTTACTTCTTCAATTTTATGGAGTAGGTTTCATAGAAAAAGAACAATTTGCATTAATGGGTCTTGGAGTGTCAGTTGGGTGGGGTGTGTTGGCCTTCATTTTAGGTGGATGCAGTAGCGTAGCCTCCATGTAGTTTCTTTAACTGAAATCCATGCTAGTAGTGTTTGCAAGTTTCTCGCTTACTTAGTGGCCTAAGCTGAGAGAATTTGTGGTGACAGTGGTGTGCCTTTGCTGGGACTGGCCTCACCACCCCATTTCTCTGGTCAGGGGTACATGCATGCACACAATGGGTCAGTCACCTTGGGGTCTGTCTTGCTATGGCTGAACCCATAGGGCTGTTACACTGGTCAGAATCACACACAAGTGGCTGCTTGGTTGGCTCAGGGGCATGTCCACTGGGGACAGCCCACGGGGCTGTTTCTCAGGTCTGGGGCATAGGCTCTTGGCTGCTTGGCTAGCCTAGGGATGTGTCCACCTATTTCTCAGATCCTTATTGGGAGCACAGGGCCAGTGGGAAGGCCCAGGGGTGTGTTTGTGGTGGGGTTAGGGGAGGATGTGAGAATGCAGGGCTGTTTCTCAGGTTCTGACTGTGGGCACACAGCCAACTCCACTGGGTGTATCAGGTGCTCAGATGCTCAGAGAGCTCTCCCACTTGGAGGAAGGCATGCAGCAGTTTGGCTGGCTCAAGGGCAGGCTTGTCCTGGGAAGGACTGGAACACCATTCCTCCTGCCATAAGCGTGGGTGGGGGTTGGTTTCTCTGCCATGCAAGACCAGAGTCACAGCCAATCCTGAGCCCAGACTCCCCACAGCTGGGTTGTGAGGTTCAATCACCCATGTGGGTTTGGCATAATGAAGATGGAGCCCAGTGCCGGAAAAACACAGTGGCTACTGACCTCAGAGCAAGACACACTCCAGAGATGGCTCAGGTCTCAAGATGGCACCATGCTGCAGCAGCTTGGCTCAGAGTGGGTGAGTAGGGTTAGGAAGTATACACCTTGTACTCCTAATCCGGTGCAACACAGCTGCATGAGTTCCCTGCAGCTCTCCAAGATGGACTCGGGGCTTACAGGAACTATGGGATTCTTCTGTTTAAGGACTATAGGTGTTTGCAGTGGCAATGGGGCTGGGGGACAGTGGGGATCTCCTGCTTATCCTTTCCCCACATGTGAAGTCTCTCCTGACTCCAGGTATATCTGATCCAGG
>NW_016813944.1:1101377-1110205 GCF_001698545.2 Rhinopithecus bieti | reverse complement strand
ATTCCTCTTGGACTTAGGTGCCTTAGGCTGGATACCCCTCCTACCCCGACAAAAGCAGAGCCTTTAAAAAGCGTTGTGTGCAGTGCATTAAATTTGGAATGTGATTCTAAGGAATGGGATTGGGAACTTTGGAAAAATTAAATAAGGTAAGCCAATCTAAGATTGTATTTTTAAGCTCATCAGTACTGTAGGTAACTGAAGACCCTAGTGGAGTCCTACTTGAGACCACTAAGGAACTATATAGAATGCATTTCGGAATATTCTGCCCAAAGGACAGAAAAGGGGAGTATTTATCCACTGAATCCTGTCCCTATTGTCAATTCCCTCAAACTTCCAGGTTTGCATATACGTCAGAGTAGATTAGCAGATTTCCATAGGTGTTCCACATAACTGAGGTGGCAGAAAAGCACTAATACAGAAATCTAGAGATACATGGGACAACAGAGGTAAAGTGCTATCAAAGAGTAAAATGTATGAATTGAAAAATGGCCTAAGAGGATGTGAGGTAGGACACGAGAGATATTAAATACAGTCCACTCCTTGCAGCACTCAGAGCCACACCGTTTCCACATTGAGTCCAATCTATCACAGAGTCTTCAAGGAAGTGGGGGGCCATTACACAAATACGAAATGCAAAAGATTTAGTGGAACAAGTAATGTGGCTCCTGTAATTGATTCCAAGTCCATAATTGATAGTTATCATCTCTCTCTTCCACCACAAATTCTGTATTTCTCTCACATTTGGCCAACCTCTTCAGTAGGTTCACGTGGTTTGAATGGTGAGGTGACCTAGACCTTCATCCTCAAAGGGTCAGAGTCTTTAGTTGCTTTACCTTGTCAGGCCGTGGTTGCTACAGCTGCCCATTTAAGGTTATCACTTGACACTGAAGCACCAAAGGATGCCTCAATGAATCCCCTAGGAAGGACATACTCTATACTGCCTCCATTAATAGTTATAACTCTAGCTCTGGATGGTAGCCAGGATCAATATCTCTTCCAATATCATGCTTCTATTTGCCTGCTGAACAGTTGACACAAAGAGTCATTATGACTAGATGGCTTTCATAGTTTCAGGTACCTCAGCTGCACCTCAAGCCAGTCTACCACTCCATGAAAGTTTTCATAACTGTGAAGTTACTTATAGCAGAGCCATTGCCACCAACAATGGGGTCCTTGTCACCAAATGCCCTGTGATACAATTCTAGATTCCCATCCTGATGAGCTGCTTTCTAGGGCTTCTTTAGGTAATCACTGACTTAGCCAGGGTTCCCCATGAAGCAAACATAGGACAATAACTTCCAAAGAGGTTGACTGTAGTTAAGTAACTCCAGAGAGGACAGAGGTACTAGGAAGAGCAAAACAGAAAATGATGGAAATGAAGGAAAGATAATGCAAAAGTGTGTTACTAGTTGGCCACTGTTGTAGATAACCAGGGTGGGATCCTTTTAAGAGAATTTCTGAGGCGCTGTGTGGAAGGGACCATAGAATTGTTAAACTGAGGGATGTAACAGAGAAGTATTTATCCATCAACTCCCACCCTCCTTGGTCAAGAGGTGCCCCATGGGATGTTTTAGTCCCTTCACACATCCAGGATAGTTCATGTGTGAGAATGGCTAAACGGGTTCCTGTAAGTGTTCCACACAGCAGAGGAAGCAGAGAAGCCCTAGGGGCAGGAAGTAAGACATACACAGTACAGCCAACGCAACTGGCCAGTCAGTTCACTGTATGCAACTGATTGCTGGAGTAAAAAGTTAGGCTGAGAGGATGGGAGGTGGGTCAGAAGAGCTATCTAGGACACAGTGAAATAAATGCTCCAATAAAGCAATGTGTAAAATACTACGGGAACTTATATGGAAAAGAAGAGACAATCCTTAAGCTCTGAGGCATGAGAAAAGGGCTGAGGGTTTACTGTAATTGCTTTATCCACTTGCTACCCTTTCTTTCTCAGTATCAGATTAATTATGCTCATATCTTCTGTCCCCTAAAAGCCTAACATTTAAAAAAGGAGGAAAAGGAGGAGGGGAAATTAAATATTTTTTTCCTGTGGCAAAAACTTTTTTAACATTCTAAAAAAGTAATTTGGAGCCAAAAATGAAAAGCATATTTCCCTTCAGACTGTGATTTACACTTTCCTGGAGCTGGGAAAAAGCATGAGAAAGCACCTGAATAAATATGCACACTGTGTAATCTATTTAGGTGGTGAGAAGAGAGAATCTGCTTGACACTGCAGTGAACAATTCAAATCACAGCAAAGAAATGCATTTATGCATACTTTAAACAAAAGGATGATTATTCTTTCATGGTCCTGAAGTTGACAAACAAATTTGAAATGGCTATTACAAACACCCATTCTCAAATACAAGTTTCTATAGGATACATCATTTGTAGCTGACTAATGGACAAGCTTTCTGAAATTCTGTAGTTGATATGCATGTTTCTTTCAAAAGAAAGTGTTTATGTAATGTATTTTTGCTTGCTTGGTATTGGAAGAAAAGGAAATGTCTTATCTAGATGAAAGAAAGTTAAGAGATGTTTAAAAAAATCTTAACAAATTTAAAAAAGATACACATTAGGTTTGAGAAAGCTCACAAGCCACAACATTCAAATTCAGTATTTTATATTGCTGTGATTGTAGCTATCATATTTGTGCTGCATTTTTACCCATATTATAAACAGTTATGATTTATATCTGGAACTGTGATTCATAGTGTTCAATTCACTTCTAAAATCAAGATACTCTAAAATATATCTTATTTTTATTTTGATAGTTTTATATGCATTTATAAAATTATTCACATAATTTATAAATAAATCATCCTAGGTTATTTAAAATATACCAGTCCTATCCAAAACAGGCAGATCATTTCCATATCAAATTAATTAGTAGCTATTGTCAGTTTTAAGAATAATTTCTCAATTTATCTAAGATGCCTAAGACTGCCACCATGATGTGTAGTCAGGAGGATACTTATAATATGTTTTGTAAAAGTCAGCATTTATCTTACACCAACTCCCTTTTCAGATAGAGAACATATTTAAGAAATGAGTAAGTCGATAAGCCACTTGTAACCAGCACTAATGATTGTTCAATGGACACATATAAACTCAATGTAAACTTGAAGTTAATTCCATTTAATTTATAGCTTATTTTATAATAGTATTTTATTAATGAGTTAATTTACATATACTAAAATCACAAATCTAAACATACAGCATGAGGCATGTTGACAAATGTATGCAACTACATAACCGTCATCCAGATCAAAATACAAAACATTTCAATCACCCCAGAACATTTCCTCAGGCTCCTTTTCCATTCAATTTGAATTCCCTGCCCTCACTCAAAGCAGCCACTACTCTGGTATCTATCATCAAATGCTAGTTTTGCCTAGAAGTGGCTTTAATGTAAAAGTAATTAGATAGTATGTGATGTCTGACTTGTTTTGCTCTACTTAATGTTTTTGAGATTCATACAGGTTGTTGCATGTATCAGCGTCCTTTTTTTAATGAACAGTATTCCCCTGACTACATTGCAGTTTGTTTACCATTTTCCTATGGATGGAAATTTGAGTGTTTACAGTTTTGTGCTATTGTGACTAAAGCTTCTATGAGCAGTCATTTTTCTGGGGTGTATATCTAGGAATGAAATAGCTGAATCACAAGGTAGTGCAGGACAGTGCTCTAGGTGGCCTTGGACAAACTCAATTGTTCCCCCTTTCTCACTTGTAGTTCTCAAGAATAACTGTACTGTGTGCTGGGAATGTAACATCCTGGACTAAGTGACTCTGAGAAACATTATGACTTTACAGATGAAACATCTACAAAGAATCATCTATTTTCTTGTTAATCATATGCAATTTGCCACAGATATTTTCAGTGACTTCTATGAAAATATTTGTTGTTGAAATGTATGCATGACATCTTAAAAAATTGATATTTATTTTTTGTTTATCTTAAAAGACATAGAGAAAAATGATCAGTATGGTTATCTATTACACTCCTATATATCACATTTCTCTATTAGCCACAGGTCTGATTCCGGTTGTTTCCATTCTTCTCCAAGCAGCGTGTTAAAATTGAAAGGTTTGAAGTATTCTAGGTGATGGCTAAAAGCAAAGAAAAAGAAGGTGGGAATTGAAATGAATTATGCATTTGTGAAATAGTTGTCCTGAAGGGCTATTTATTTTGTCACATCTATAATAAGACAACATTCTATTTTAAGCAATACTAAAGGTAAGACATATTTTATATGTACAGTTTTCTCACTCTAGCTATCAAACACTCAGCTCTGAAAACATTCACCTGCATCTCAAAGCCCTCTTCTTTCAATTCTGCAAATAGCTCCCTCACAGCTGAAGGGAGAAACCAACTCTCAAAACATGAACTCATTCCATCCAACTTTAAACAAATCATATTATGCTCTTGCATATGTTTTTATATTCAAATTTTGACATAATTTATATCAGTCATATATGCAATGGTTTTAAAAAGTTTCAGTTCCAAAGATAAGAAGATAGCCTTCTTAATTCCCTTCTCTGCTGAAGCAACAGAAGTTAATGTAAAGGAGTGTTAATCCCAGTTCTTTTCTTTCCAGGAAAACCATTTAACTATATTAAGACGCTTTCTCTAGTGGCTTAATGAGGAGAGAAAGGCTTAGCTACTAACATGCTACAGTGGAGCCCCACTCTGTAGGAAGTCACTCTGCCTTGGCTCTGTCCTGGCCAATGTATAATCGTACTTCCACCTCCGATAAGCTTCCAATAATGTATGAATGAAGAGCCTGAATATAGGAAGGTATTAGCTGATGAACAGCCAGAGAGACATGACGTCTTGATACGAAGACCTTGAGTCAGTTGCAACTACGTTTTTGTCTCATTCTGCCCACCTGGCCAGGATAAATCAGTTTTTGAGTCATAGTTGTCAATCCCAGAGTAAGAGATTAAGGAAAAAACAGTGAAGGATAAGAAAAAGGAAGGGAAAAAAAGACTAGCTAAAAGCTATGTCAGGACTGGGGGAAAGGGAAAGGGAAAAGGGGAAAAAAGTCAAGCAAAAAAAGGGAAAAAATGTCAAGGATATGAAAAAGGAAGGGGAAAAAAGACTAAGTAAATGCTATGTCAGAACTGGGGAGAAAGGCAAAGGGAAAAGGGGAAAAAAGGTCAAGCAAAAAAGAAATATGCTAGAAGTGATAAAGACAAACAAGCATGAAGTAAGAGCATGAAAGGAGGGAGAAGGCAAACAGGGACAGGAAGGACAATGCAGCATATTCCACAGGTAAAAAGGCAGGAATGTCCGTCTGCCACAGTGCAGTGCTCAGTAGGATGTCTCTGTTAGGTTCTTCCAAATGCCCAGATTCACCAGACTACCTTGGCCATGGTGAGTATATCTAGAGAGATACAGAGCAGCAATTACAGCTTGCCCCAGGACAGCATCTGGCTTTCCTCCCTGAAGGAGTAGTCCTTGCAGAAGTCCAGGAAGCATTCATAAGGCTGGCCAGGAGCTCTAGTCTGCCTATGTGAGAGCTACAGGTGCAAGGAAACAAGACTCAAATTGAGAAAGCATAGCAGATACCTTGGCTCAAATGCCTTCTGCCCCATGGGAGCAATATCTCTTGGAATAACTCCATAGCCATAGCTTCCAGTGTTCCCACATGGAACATGACTGTTAAAGCGGAATCCCAAAGCCACGCTGTCTCCATCATATATTTATAGTTCAACCAAAATTATTTTCAGTCCAGATGTAATTTACCACTTAAGGGTCATTTTTATCAAAAGCAACGTTGCCTAGAAACATAGTTGATATTTTTATCCTCATGAGGTTACCAGAAGAGGAGAACTAGAGAGATAACTGAAGATCAGATTTCCTTGCAACAGGGACCCTTTGTTCACAGCCGGAAACACTAATGCTTCTGGCCCTTTAGCCCTGAAAGAAATTTTAAATGAATTTGCAAACATACTGCTATATCAGCTATTGCAACATTTACTTTTCTCACATGCAAACCACTATGGAAAAATAAGTGTTCTACTGACAGTAGTGAGAGAGATTATGTCAGTCCAAAGTTTACCAAGTATTTTCTGAGGATCATCAGTGAACATTGGACTCTACTAGGTACTTGTGCACATATGTCATCTTCTTTGATCAAAAGGGTTACTTCTGCTCCACTAAGACTTAATTTCCAAAAAACTCATTTATTTGGAATATATCTTCATTTATTTTCTACTTACAAATCAGGTTTTTGTCCTTGTTGCAGTTCATGCTGTGGTACAGGGTAAAGAGCTTCATAACTTCGTTTATCTTTTGATCCATGAATTGCAAATGAATTGAATTTTGTCACATTTGGTGGAAAATAATTCCAAGGGAGATAAGCTTTGCCTTCCCATTTTGTCTCTCCTCTGGACACTCTGAATGATAATGGAAGTTCTTGCTACAGAAACAACATGTGGAACACAAAAGATAAAATTGGGCTTACACTTTAAACATAGAAATAAATATGTGTATTACTGTGTATGTAATGATTTTGCCTCATATTCTTATTTACTTACTTTCCACACATTTCTTCTTCCAGAAAGTAAAAGCACTAAATGCTGTCCGTGGCTGTCAAAATTGAGATTCCTTATGAGTGTCTGAAAAACATGTTATTTTCTTCACTATCCTTTATACATGGAATGTGTGTGCTTGCAACTAAATTTCTAAATAATTAAAAGATGCAGGCTGAGCGTGGTGGCTCACGCCTGTAATCCAGCACTTTGGGAGGCCAAGATGGGCAGATCACGAGGTCAGGAGATTGAGATCATCCTGGCCAACATGGTGAAACTCCATTTCTACCAAAATACAAAAAAAAAAAAAAATTAACTGGGCATGGTGGCATGTGCCTGTAGTCCCAGCAACTTGGGAGGCTGACGCAGGGGAATCGCTTGAACCCGGGAGGTGGAGGTTGCAGTGAGTCAAGATAGCGCCACCGTACTCCAGCATGACAACAGAGAGAGACTCTGTCTTAAAAAAAAAAGAGAGACGCAATATTAATATTGGATAATTCTAGGGAGAGCCAGTGTGTTCAGTTGTTTAGAAATGACATCTTTGGGTTTACCACTCCAGACAACTGCCACCAAATGCATAAAGTTTCATGTTTAGATTGCTTTTTATATTCTTTAAAGAAAAAATTATATAAAATACTTCATTTGGTTAGATGACACAAAGTATGAAAAAGGTCAGAGGGATACCATGTTATTTGGAGTTTTTTATAAAATGAGCTTCAAAAACTGAAGCAAGCAACAATTTCCAAGTCTGAATTCAACAACTTTAATAAAGGTTATTTCTGTAAGAAAACTATGTGGTAGCTCATTAGGAAAATAAGAAATGCAAAACATAGACAGTCTACAATTAGTCAACAGGCTAAAGATTTTCATCTTTGTCTATTTTTTTTTTCACACACTGCCCTCAACCTGTCTGCCTCTTGTGTTTTCCTGTTTTCTACCATTCATTCAGCATCATGTTTTCAAAAAGGAACACAGTATCTTCTCAAAGGGAAATTCTAATAACAGTGTACAATTGGGACTAGCCAGGTCATTAAGAACCAAAGGATTTCATGTATTTACATGAAGCAAATTCACTAACTCTAGAAAAACCTATATCTCAAAATATTTCTATACAGGTACTCTTTTGAGAGCTTTTCAGGGAAGATTTCCTTCAGTAAACTATTCTAACAGAAGCCAAGTATTCTTTCCCATTTAAAAGTCTTCTGATTATTTTTATTGTTATCATGCAGCCTTAGTGGTAAATCCTAGGAGAAAAAATTCTTGCAAATAAGAATAAATTCTTCCTGTTGCTTTCCTAGAGGTTAACTGTTACAGGAAATGATTGCCTGAAGCAAAACTATGATTCTTGATTATTAACTACCCTGATACATAAGAAACCCAAATTACTCTGTGAATTTTTTAACCTTTAAAATCTATTAATTTTATACACAATGATTACTGTGTAATTTCTTAACAAGAGAGATTCCAATTATTCCATTCATCTAGTGTTAAGTCATCACTTTATGAAAATAAACCAATATTATCATCTAATACAATTAAAACTAAGGGCAAAACTTTAGGATATCCAAGTTTTTTACTGTTCTCTAGATAAGTTATGAATGTTTGCCTTAGTTTTCTCACCTATAGGGTAAAAATAAGCACAAAAAAGTTGAAATTTTCTTACTTCTCATGGCAGTCTATGAGAATTAATCATATTTTTCAATAACAAATTTTGGCATGTTAGTTGAAATGTGACACACAAAGGTATATGATTATTCTTCTTTAAAAATATAATGCAAACAGCTAGACTTTTCTACATTTGATTTAGCTGAATATCAAAATAAAGGAAAATAAAAGAATATTTAAAAATCTCATTTCAATCAATTGTTTGGAGCTCTCTGACCAGCCTACAAAAGGAGCAATGGCTTCTAAATGTTAGATGCAGAGAAGCATTTAAATGGCATTTCAAATGAATAACTGCAATATAAATATTTCATTATTAAATATTTTATTAATTTTAAATATGCTATAATTTAGATAATAGGCGTACATCTACAGGAAAAAAGAAAGAGTTTGCCAATCAGGTAAATAGGATTCCCAAGAGACAGTTAAACCTGAACAAAGAACAAAGTCAAAGCCAATATCATACTGAATGGGCAAAAACTGGAAAAATTCCCTTTGAAAACTGGCACAAGACAGGGATGCCCTCTCTCACCACTCCTATTCAACATAGTGTTGGAAGTTCTGGCTAGGGCAATCAGGCAAGAGAAAGAAATCAAGGGTATTCAGTTAGGAAAAGAAGAAGTCAAATTGCTG
>NW_016813944.1:1079336-1099458 GCF_001698545.2 Rhinopithecus bieti | reverse complement strand
TAATTATATACATATCTCTCCTTTTATTTCTGAATAGCTACATATAATAATGCAAATTTATTGAGTAAATAATGAGAAAGACTTTTTGTTTTATAATGACTTTTCATTTTGAAACAAAAATTATCTTCTAATTTATTAGAAAAATCTACATTAGTGAACTGAAAATACTAACATAGAATTTTCAAACATTTAGAATATGAGTATATTCTAAACATGTATTCTAAATATGTGCTCTGTACTTGAAACTAAGAAATATATAAAAGTATATCATTCAAATAAATTCAGAGTACCATTCTTACTAGTTAACTGGAATTAATGAGCTTTTACTATAACCATATCATTTATAACTAGAAAATAATATGCTCAAGTTATGTAGTAATAATTAAGAAAAAACATTTTATACTTACGGACAAAGTTCAACTTCTATATACTGCTCAGTTACATCATTCAAGAAAAATGCTTCCACAACTTTTGAAAACAGAGATATAACATATTGAGAAATTTAATATTGCTTTCCAACAATAAATAATTTGTTTATTCCTTTAGAATATAAAATAAATTGACTATTTTTAATTATAATACTATCCCCAATAGGAAAAAGAGCAAAGAAAATAGACATTGCCTGGAAGAAGAAATATATAGGAAATAAATCATCAACAATTTTCTTGCATATCAGATTGCCACATATTGAAAAGATTAACTAAAACTAGTGCTGGTCAGGTTGTAAAGAAATTAGTATTATCACATAAACTTTGAGCCAGTTATCTTCTTCTAGGAATGTATCTGAAGAAAATAATCTGACAACTGGGAAAAGAATTAAGTATAATGCTATTCATTAGAGTACTGTTCAAACATTAGAAATGATCTGAATGATTTATCTCCTATTACATAAGATTATCTCTTATTCTCTAAATAAATCTATTATACAGAAGAACTGTTAAGTAAATTATGGAATTCATGTATTCCATGCAATGGAATATAATGCAGCTATTAAAATCAAAGATACCATTAAATATTTGTTGATAAAGGAAGATATCCATGATATTCAATAAGTCAGCTGCAGAATAGCACCAAAATGTGTGTGACATTAAAGTTGCATGTGTGTCTATGTCTAGATGTCTCCAAAATGTGCACAAAAATGTTAATGACTGCATATCTGTGATTGCAGGAATTTAGGTAGGTGATCTTTCTTTTTTTGTTTATAATTTCCTGGAAACTTCTGAATATTGCTATTTTTAAAATTGTTTAATTTTGAACATAATACATCTTTCTTGTAAATAATTAAAACAATATATATATGAAGTAAAAAGTCACGTCCTTTTCTTCCCCTTTGGTCTAATATCTGCCAGACCTTTTCTGTGCTCCTCCATACTATTTTAATGACTGAATAGTATTATTTTACAGAATATTATAACTTACTCACTTAATCCTTTATGGATAGACATTTAGGTTGTTTCCAGTTTTCCATTCGTTGTTTTTATAATAAAATAGAGCTAAAATATAGACATAGTTCTGCTATCAAGTCAGAGAATCTTATTGTCCCCTTTTGAATCTTCTATCTAGATAAATGAAAATGTCTACTGTGATAGTTAATCGTATCTGTCAAATCAACTAGGCCATGGTATCCAGATATTTTGTAACATATTATTCTAGTTGTTTCTATGAAGTCATTTTTTAAAGATGAGTTTAACATTTAAATCAGCAGACTTTTAGTAGAGCAAGTTTCCCTCTATAAAGTGGCTGGGGCTTATCCAATCAGTTTAAAGCCTTTATAGAAAAAAAGACAGACTTCCCACAAGAGAGGAATTCTGCCAGCAGAGAGCGTTCAGATTTGAACTGCAACATCAACTCTCCAGCTGGCAGACTGAAAACCCAGGGAAGAGTGGACTTGCTAGCTGCCACAATTGTGTGAGCTAATTTCTTAAAATAGATCGCTCTCTTTCTCTCCATATATATAAAATAGATACATACATACATATATATACACACTCTCTCACTATAAATATATGTGTGTATATATCACACACACACACACACTCAGATGCACATATGTATCTTCTGCTTTCTACTTTCCATCATCACCTTACAAATACTTTTGCAGCTTCTCTGTGTTAAACACTATATCAGATTCTGGAATTACCTTTATTAGCTTACAATCTAATCAGATACTAAAGTGGAAAGTTTTAATAAAAATTCCAAAAGGGAGGATGCATACATTGCTACAGGAAAAAAAGAAAACAGATGCTTAGCTCAAAAAAGTGGTTTAGTGAAGGATTCCTGGAAAAGTTGCTATTTAAGCTCTATCTTGAAAGATGATTTGGAACTAGGTGAAGAATGACAGAAACAGCATTCTAGGGCAAGACAACAGTAACATCAAGGGTACACAATTAGGAAATATTGTAGCTTAAAGAACTATGAACAGTTCAGTCTTACCAGGCAAACCTTTCAATGTAGGAGGAGCTGGTGGTGCTACAGAGAGAATAAGCGGCCAGATCGTGGAAAGTCTTATATAGAGATCATATTAAGAAGGGCAAAACTTACTTTGAGAGGAAAAGGATCCTGAGAAGGTTTTTAAGAAGCTGAAGGATGAGTTTAAATTTTCATTTTAGATATAGCACTCTGGCTTCTAAGTGAAGAATGGGCTTAAGGGCTAAAAGACTATTTGGAAGGCTCTGCACTAACCAAGGTAAAAGACTATGAAAGCCTAACTTTTGGAAAGGATAGTGGGGATGAAGAGGAGATACTGAGTTAGAGGAATATTTAGGAGGCAAAACTGATGGGACTTAGGAAATAAATCCAAATAATGGAGAGTGTCAAAGAAGGATATCTTAGAAAGATCTCACAATTTTTTAGATTTGGTGATTTAATGTATTGTTAATACCATTTATTGATATTGGGCAATTAGGTAAAGAACTGGTTTATGAAAGAAGTAGGTGAGTTGAGGCTAGAATTTGTTGAGTTTCATGTCTGTAGTGCCTCTAGCAGGTAAGTCACATTAGTGTATATTCCATTAATAAGAGGATAACATACCAGTTTTGTATCAACAAAAGACAATATATATTTAACATATGACAAATTAACACTGACAAAATGAGTGCTTACAGATGGCATAAACTAGACATATTGACTAGAAGATTCATCAAAATCTTCTTTGAAGAAATGGGACATGAATTAGATCTTGAACTATGTATTAGAGGCAGGGGGAATAGAATGAGAAGGTACATAGGTTAAGAGTTTTGGTTGAATATGGTGGCCCAATTCATAAATATGCTGAAAGCTTAAAGGAAGGGTTTGAACTTTATCCTAGGGATAATAATGATTTAAGCTCTGGGAAATGGCATCATGAAGAGTATTTCAGAAAGATGAATCTGATAGCTTAATTAGGATACAGCAGAAGGAGATCATAGAGCAAACCTGAAACAGTGTAATTTTATGTCATGTCTTAATTTGATATGTGAGATGAGTTACCAGTATAAAGTAAAAACTACATTTCATATTGAGGTTGATAGTGTTTCTACAATAAGTAAAACACTCCAAATCTTCCATAAAGAAGATTTACAAGGTTAGAGTGGTAATTTAAAGATACTTAAATACAAAACGGGAATCTTGAACTCTTCTCAGCATAGGAAACAGAAATAAAGGAAGACAATAAGGCAGCAATAAAAAAATCTGGATTTGTGGCTGGGCAAAGTGGCTCACGCCTGTAATCCCAGCACTTTGGGAGGCTGAGGTGGGCAGATCACAAGGTCAGCAGATCAAGACCATCCTGGCTAACACAGTGAAACCCCATCTCTACTAAAAATACAAAAAATTAGCCGGGTGTGGTCACGGGCACCTGTAGTCCCGCTACTCGGGAGGCTAAGGCAGGAGAATGGCATGAACCTGGGAGGTGGAGCTTGCAGTGAGCCAAGACTGCGTCACTGCACTCCAACCTGAGCAACAGAGCAAAACTCGGTCTCAAAAAAAAAAAAAAAAAAAAAAAAAAAAAAAAAAAAAAATCTGGATTTGTAATTGCCATTTTTTAACTCTTCTAGCTATATAGTTAAAGTCACATAGGTAATGGAGAAAAAATCAGAATGAGAGATTGGTAGGAAATATCAGAAACTGTACATGTCAATTGCTCAGAAGCACTTACTTCCCAACAGCAAGATAAAATAAGAGTTCTGTGAGAGGTTATTATAAGAAGATTTATGTTTGCAATAAAATACACTACTACCACTTACCTTCATAATCCCACAGTTGATTGAAAGGTTTTCCTGGTTCTCCAAGTGGGGCTGGAGGATCATTGAAAAATGGAGCACTAATGTCCATCATCACTCCTCTGTCACCTGGATTCAGTCTGATAAATACCGGCTCGTGCTTCACTGGAAAACCATCCCAAGTGTGTTCAATTTTAAAATCCATCTGAAGACTCTTAAAGAAAAATATATTAAAACAAACTCTTTAACAATATACAAATGTTTTCTTTAGTTGGAAATGAAATGAAAATTTCAATGCCAAACAGCAGACAGGAAAGGCAGCAGAGTGGCAAGAGCACAGTCCTGGGAGTCAAAAGGCTATCTTGTGTTGTGCCAAAGCACGGACTCTGAGTTCTAGTCTAAAATAGGTAACTAGTTCCTAGAGGCTTTAAAACTTCTAGATTTAACACTTTTTTATGTAACTTTTTTTAAATTGCTGCCATAGAAACACTATCAATCTCAACACAAAAAGTGATAAAAGTGTTAAAAGTCTAGATTTGGCTCTAGTGCTGTTGTAAATAGTGCATCAAAATCATTTTCTTAATTGTAATCAAGTCTACTGCAAAAATTATTTATATACTTAATCACAACTATAAGCACCATGGGTTCTTATGTCATCCTTTGTCTTTTATTTATTGTAAAGTGTGCAGGTGTCTCAGTTACTGGATCCTCTGGGAATCAAAATCTTTATAATAAAATTCAACTTAGTTAAAAAAAAAAACCCTCCATAAATCAGTAGAAGCAGCGCTGTTAACACTTGTTCTTTTGTCCAAAATCCTTTTCTTCATGGGGGTTGAGGACGGGGAGTTCCAATCATTTAAAAGTTAGTAGAGCTGAATTTTGCCTTCCTTTGTCCCAGCATATACACTTTCATTTTTAATATTTTAACTGTTAAATGACTGCTTGTTTGGTTAATTACCTCTCTCCAACTGAAAAATGGGAACAAAATCTGCGATCATTTAAACTTTGAAACAGACTAAGTACCTACAAAAGAGCAGTTTTTGCATTTTAAATTAGTTTCCTAAGTATTCAATAGAAGGGCATAGTATTGTAATGCATTGATAAAATTACATTTTTGAATACTATGGATTGGGCATTTTCTAAACATTGTCTCATTTAATTTCACTACAAACTTGCAGAGAAACTATTATTGTCCTCATTACAAATGGAACAGATTTGTTCAAGGTCACATGACTAGCATATCTAGAAATTAAACCAATGTCAACAATGTTTTCCCAGATGAAGACATTTCAGGAATCTGCGAGGAGATGAAAATTTTATTTAGGAGTGGTGGAACCCCCAAATTACACTAGATCCTGTGTTTTATCCAAAAGATAATCTCACTTAGTACCTGATGACTTTTCCAAACTGTAACTTCTTTTATCTGAAATCTTTGAATGTATTCCTTTGCTTCATAAGTTATTTGCAGTCTTTTACTGTAATTAATGAGGTTACTAAATTTGGAATTAATTTAATTCAGTGAATATGTATTGAAAACCTACTATGAGTAAGCGGTGGGAGATCCAAATGTACAAGCTCTGCGTAACATAAGAAATCCAAGACCTCTAAAACCTTTTCTAAAGCATATAGCTTTTACTAATTTTCACTACATGCTCACAAATTTTACTAGATAATCTCTAAAATTAAACAATTCTGGTATTATAACCCATTTGTAGAAAGTTAATAGCATTTCAGAAGAAATGTTCAGCAACTCATACTCTTCATTATTGATATAAGCGCAATGAGTGATAAAACTATATAAATTGATTCTGATTTAACTGGATTACATGGAGTAAAATACCTCAATAATAAATTTATTTTCTTTAGTTGAAACATCAAGGCACATTCTACAAAAAAAAAAATGTATAATCCTCTACCCTAAATTTTGGTAGTAATAGCATCCTCATGCAGCACATAGGAAGAAATAAGAATAAATCAGGACGTTAGAAATGCTGAATGACTGATTCTGACACCAATAGGCTGAAAGAAAATGTTATTCTCCTAATTTAGAGCTTGACAATTCTTGACAATTTTGGCAATACATACCTTAGCTGCTAGGAAGTTCTGGCAAATTCACTTATTCTTCATACAACCACCAAATCCACAAAAATTCTGCATACATTAAAGAGATCCCCATCTTAATCAGTGGATTTCCACTAGGGACTTAATTCCCTGCACATTCAGGCAATCAATTCTATGTCTAAATGGAATATAACCATAGCAGTGATATCCAGTGATATGCTCCTAAAACTGGCCTATCATTTCCATGCGTACATGGTGGGTCTCATGGTTAGAGTGAGATAGACTTTATAGCAGGTGTGTCCCATCTTTTGGCTTCCCTAGACCACATTGGAAGAAGAAGAATTATCTGTCTTGGGCCATACATAAAATGCATTGACACTAACAATAGCTGATGAGCCAAAAAAGAAAAAAGAAAAAAAGTCACAAGAAAATTCATAATGTTTACGAATTTGTGTTGGGCTGCATTCTAAGCCATCCTGGGCCACATGCAGCCCATGGGCCTTGGGTTGGACAAGCTTGCATAGGTTTCAAATTACTTCAAAATGTAATTTTATCTGGAAGATAAGAAGTAAAAGATAAAAGCAAAGTTACCATTGTTAAGAATTAGGTAGTGAGTACCTCAAACCTTTCTACTGGTTCCTTCTGCTTTTCCCCACTAAGGTTTCTTTGAGCATTATTTGAAAATTACTGCAAGAAATAGTGACTAGACTTCCATGGCTGATCAGTTATGGGAATAGTGCATGACTGATCAGTCCAAAGACCAAATATAATTTTGGCTTTAATTGCATAAACAACTTTAGTTTCTTATTGCAATGACAAATGTGTTTATTTTTAAAAAAACTTTATATTGCTTAAAGAACATTCATGTCAATCTAAGTGTGCATAATATTTATAAAATTAACCTAAAAGTATAGTCCATCCTGCCCAGTAATTAACAGTCTAGTTTAAAAATAACATAAACTAGAGACAGATGATTCTCCTTCAGTAATCTTCTGAGATTTAATCCCCACAATCTTTCAATTTCTTTGTATTTGAAATTGTGCTCATTAAGTAAAGACAACTTAATTGTCAATGTCCTTCACCTCTTGGGCTAGCGCTCCCCTCCTAGTCATTCTCTATTAACCTGTACACTGCTCTATTTCTATTCTTACATGGCACTTACATGGCATGACATATTTGTTTACTGACTCCCTGAACCCAGCTAGAATGCCTGTAAGTGATGCTTACTATTTATTTGTTGAGTGAATAACTTTTCTAATCCCTGGATCTAGCACTCTAGATTTTATGCAGAAGAAACCTACTGTGTTCGTGGTATCATCATCACGACCATCGCGTAGTGTCATTTAACACTACATATCAGATCAATACAACGGCTAATAACAAAGATGATAAACCCAGAAATTCCCTTCAATTTAGTTTATCAAGCACTTATTAAGCACTCATCTTATTTCAGGTACCATACCAGGTGCTGGGGCAATAACATATAATAAGTCTACAGCAGTTTGGGATGGTTCTCACGTAACTAGTCAATGAGGTCCCCATTTCCAATATCAGTTGGTTCATTTTGCAGTCCTAAATTTAATTCAGTGGGATCCTTATACCAAAGTAAGTTTTAGATGAATCAAAGATTTAAACATAAAAATCAAAATCATATAAAAACAAGAAATAAAAAGAAAGTTAAATAAAATCTTATAGTAGTAAGGTAGGAGATGAGCTGGACCTGTTTTCTGAGCACCCAGGCCCACTGATTAAAACAGAATCTAATCAAAACAAAATGCAGCAAAAGAAACCAGCTAAAACCAAGATGGCAACAAAAGTGATCTCTAGTTGCCCTCACTGCTCATTACACATTAATTACAATGCAGTAGCATGCAAAAAGAAATTCCCAACAGTGGCATGACAGTTTACAAATGCCATGTTTGTAAACTCCTAGAAGTTACTTTATATGGTTTAAAAAAGGGAGGAACCCTCAGCTCTGGGAACCCTTCCTACTATTCTGGAAAACGCATGAACAACCCACCCCTTATTTAGCATATAATTAAGGAATTGTCGTGTATATAGCTAGCCAACAATTCATGGGAGCTGCTGCTCCTACTCTGTCTATGGAGCAGCCATTTTCCTGTACTTTGTTGCTCTGATAAGCTTGCTTTTGCTTGTGAACCCTTTCCTGAATGAAGCTAAGAACCCTCCTGGGCTGAGCCCAAATTCTGGGCTTTCCCTGCATTAGTAGAGAAAACCTTTTAAAATAGAAACCAAAACCCAAACATTTTACTCCATAAATATAACAAAACTAACATGGATGCAGCTGGAGCCTATTACTCTAAGCAAATTAATGCAAGTACAGAAAACCAAATAACACATATTTTCACTTATAAGTGGAAATTAAACATTAGGTACTCATGGACATAAAGATGGCAACAATAGACACTGGGGACTACTAGAGGGGGATGGGAAGGAAGGGGCAAAGGTTGAAAAACTAACTACTGGGTACTATGCTCACTACCCAGGTGATGGGATCATTTGTACCCCAGATCTCAGCATCATGGAATATAACCATGTAACAAACCCACGCATGTATCCCCTGGATCTAAAATAGAAGTTGAAAATTTTTTAATAATTAATAAATAATATAATAAAAGCAAAAACCTCCTTCCCAAGTTCCCCTTACCCCAAAAGCCTATCATTAACAAAATCAATAGACAGTCTGGGAAAAAGTATATGCAAGTCATACTTGATACAAATAACTAATTTCTTTGATGCGTAAAGAGCTCCTAGAAATCAATAAGGAAAAGACCAACACTCTAACAGAAAAGTGACCAAAAATTATGAACAGCCAGTTAGCTCATAGAGAGAAAATGCAAAATGTTCACTTACAATGACAGAAATGCAAACTAAAACCACAATAAATTACCATTTTTCACTTAGATTGGCAAGGATCAGAAAGTCTGATAACATGCTGTGTTAATGAGGGCATTGAGAAAAAAATCATATATTGCTAGTGAGGCATAATTGATACAGCCTCTGTGAAGAGCAATACGTCAGTATCTATCAAAATAAAAATGCAAATATCCTTCGACAAAAATAATTCTAGTTCTAGGAGTCACTATACCTGCACATATTCAAAATGCATAAGTATTGAGGATATTTGTGGTAGCCTTGTTTATAATAACAAAATGTTGGAAGCAACTTAAATATCCATCAGTGGAGGACTGGTAAAAAAAAAATTATGCGATATCATACAATGAAACTCTGTATAACTGCTAAAATGAACGAGGCAGCTCTAAATTAACATCTATGCTAAAATACGTTGTGAAGTGAAAAAAAGCAAGGTGCATTTATTTAATAAAAAGGAAGTTTATTTGCATATATGCTTGTGATGCATACACTATCTCAGGAAACACCAAGAAACGGGGTGGTTACAGTGGTTGCTTCCCTGAAGGGAATTATCTGCCTGCAGATATGGGAAGGAGGAAGCTTTGCTTTCAACTTCACCACTTTTTAAAAACCTATTTGCATTTTATACTATGACAGACACGCATTACTATTTTAAGGCAACTGAATGGTTTAAAATTATTTTTTGGCCGAGTGCGGTGGCTCACGCCTGTAATCCCAGCACCTTGGGAGGCCAAGGCGGGCGGATCACAAGGTCAGCAGATCAAGACCATCCCGCCCAACATAGTGAAACCCCGTCTCTACTAAAAATACAAAAATTAGCTGGGTGTGGTGGCGGGCGCCTGTAGTTCCAGCTACTTGGGAGGTTGAGGCAGGAGAATCGCTTGAACCCGGAGGCAGAGGTTGCAGTGAGCTGAGATAGCGCCACTGCCCTCCAGTCTGGCGACAGAGCAAGACTCCGTCTCAAAAAAAAACAAAAAACAAAAAACAAAAAAAAAAAAACAAAATAAGGCTGGTCTCTTAAGAGTATGGTGGCTGCCCCTTCTCCCCTTTATATTATATATGCTGAACGTTTCCGAAAAGTCATAATGCATATTATCAAGATGATTACTGTCCTGCAATTCAAGTTTGGCTGTTTAGACTTTCTTAATACAATGTTTATTGTTAATCTGTATGTTTCTACTTTTAATCCCTATTCTTCAAATTGCTCTTAAAACAAGTCAAAAAAATAAATTTTCAATTATTCTGATTGCTTTCTCTTTACCTGGAAAGACCTCTAAAAGGAAACGAAGGAAGAGAAAGGAGACCGAACACTGGAGCATTAAGAACCCGGGAAAAGAAAAAAATGTTCACAAAGTTTAAAAGAAATAAATTATGGTAAAGGCGTTTTCTCAACCAAATGATCTGCAAGGAAAATTTCCAAATTCCTCTGCTCAACAAAATTTCTTTTAGTTTTTCTACAATAATGATTTCTTTTCAGTTTCCATACCGCCCCGAGGCCCCGCCCATTTATAAGAGAAACGAAGAAATGAGGAAGTCAGCCTGAAAGTGGGAGTACGCTCAATTAGCAGGAGACAGCTGAAAAGTAAAATACTTTTCATTATTTTCCAGAGATCAAGCGAAAGACAAGACCTGGCGACGGCGAAAGGAATGTCAGAGAGAAGAGGGAATAACAAGAGAACACAGACCACGAAGCTTTTCTCAAAACACTGGCTTCCTCCTTTTAGCCGAGGTCAACGGAGAGGGCTCAGCTTTAGGCTCCACCCAGCTGCCTACACGTTCTGGGGGAGGGGCTTGGAACACTGAAGCAGAGAGACTTGATTTTTCTAGGAAAGAAAGATGTTGAAGGGCCACAGGTGAACATCTGAAGACTTCTAATCGTTCCACTAAAGTTTGAGTGGTTTCTTAGAAGAAGGAAGGGTGATTCGGAAATAAAAATACTGTGCAACAATTTGAAAATCAACTGTAAATCATTAAGATTACAATAGAACATGTACAGAAATAATTCATTTAATACAACTACAGGCTAACTGGCTATATAAGCAAAAACTATAAATTATATTTTACCAGCTATAAATTATATTATACTATACTCCTGGGGAGGCATGTTCATGGCGGTTAACAATTGTGAAATTAGAACCATCCTGCCTGGGTTCAAATCGCAACTCAGGCACTTGCCAGCTGTGTGATCTGTTCTGACCCTTGCTTAAACTTCTAACTTTGTATTCTTCATGGTACTTTGCACATAGTAGTGGGTGCTCAATGTCAATTGATCAACCAAATTAATGTTAGTGAAATGTCACTAATTTTCAATCTATACAATTATCTATTAGTATGTACATTTCCACTTGTCATTCCTTGTATTCAATTTATACTAATAGATACTTTCCAGGAACATCTACTGAATTCTTTCATTCTTTCCATCAGATATTTAATCAATTCTGTGTTCCAGGTATTATGATGGAGCCTGGAGACAAACTACAAAACATGATAGATAATGCAGGAAGGAGCATGAAATAAGTACTAAGGTGGCACCTACCTTGGGAGACGTGGATAGAGAACTCAGGAGGTGTGAAAAGGAGAAACACGAGAGGGGATCCTTTAAGGATAAGTGAAATCATCACAATTTTGTTTCCTAATGATGAAACTTACGTTGAAAATACTCCATTAAAATTGATCTACTAAAATCTTGTAACCACAAACACAAACACAAAAACAAAAAACTATCATGATCATAATTATGATCATGTAAGCTAAAAAAAATCGAGTGCAGACATAAAAAATTTCACATGAGATACTCACTTTATTTAACTACCACTCATCATTATAGCCAGAAGGTATTTGCTTCCATCCAGTTTGGGTGTAAGCATAGAGTTAAGTCTATAATTATTTATTTGATGCCAAGTAGAAACACAATATGACATTATACAAAGTTCAAATGTGGGAGAAGTTACAAGCAAGTCCTCGGAGAGTCAGTGAGATGTTTATGAAGAAAGAGTCATATACTGAACTCCAAAAACGAGTTGCACAGTCAATTTTCCCTTTACGTAAAAAGTTTTCGTGTAAACACTATAGCTACTAAAAATCAGAACAAGTTCAATTATCCACGACCCAAAGCTAGATTAGACCTTTTCAATGATTATTAAGCTACACATCCATATTTATTTATTTATTTATTTATTTATTTATTTATTTTGAGACGGAGTCTCGCTCTGTCGCTGGGGCTGGAGTGCAGTGGCCGGTTCTCAGCTCACTGCAAGCTCCGCCTCCCGGGTTTATGCCATTCCCCTGCCTCAGCCTCCGAGTAGCTGAGACTACAGGCGCCCGCCACCTCGCCCGGCTAGTTTTTTGTATTTTTTAGTAGAGACGGGGTTTCACCGTGTTAGCCAGGATGGTCTCGATCTCCTGACCTCGTGATCCGCCCGTCTCGGCCTCCCAAAGTGCTGGGATTACAGGCTTGAGCCACCGCGCCCGGCAACACATCCATATTTAACAGTTAGTCTTTAGAGGAAGGGACCATCTCATTCTATTAACAGCGAGTATTGAGTCAGGCCTTCAGATGCCTAACTGCACATATTCGAATATATTTTTAAAAATTTCTTAACACATATCGCTAAGGTTACTTTATATGACATTATGAGTACAGGACAACAAACTCTTAAGCTGTTAAACAGAAAGCCAAATCAAGCTGCATCTATGACATGGCTGTTTAGTGAAACTTTACTTCAATCCATAAAAATACAATTTATTAAAAGCACAAAACTAGTGGCTAGCTTCAAATTAACATGTTTGTTGCTAGTGGTGAGATTTCCTCCAATGTTAAATGATTTTTTTTAAAAAAACATACGTTTTAAATCCAGACAAAATCAATTTTCAAAAATGAAAATTGTAATCTATCCACAAATGTAAGTTTTACCGTTTTGTTTTTTGAAAAAAAAAAAGTACCTTTTATCTTTCCTTATATTTGAGGAAACAAGCTTATCTTTGAAGAAATAGCTGCTGAATTTGCAAGATCTTTTGAATACTTCTAACTACATGCTTTATTACTACACAGTTAAATATTTAAACAACAGTTGTCTCCTTTGGCAGGATGGTACTTACCTTCTTGAGATGACCAAATCGAAACACAGAACTCCTCCAGAGGTACAGCCTTGGTGGGAGATTCTGAAGACCCCAGTCTGGCTTCTACCCCTAGCCTCATGAACCTGCATCCTTTACTTAGTCCAGAAAGGCTTAGTATATTAGTAACCAAAGATAGTGAGGGCATTTAAACTGTGTATTTCATGCCCTACTCACGTTTGCATTTTGGGTTAAAAAAAAAAAAAAAAAAAAGAGGTTGGGCCCCACCACCTGGAGACACTGTCCCACCAGTTTGCCCGCTGCGCCAAGCCGGTGGCTCAGCTGTCACCCAGGTTCTCACGACTCCTCCCATTGCTTGACAGCCAGCCAATAGCGTGCTAGGACTCTAGGACGCGCGATGGCGTAAGCGCAAACGCCCGCGTGATGACGCAAGCGGCGTCACCGTCTCCAAGGAGTGGTTCGGGGCACCGGTTTCAAAGTCGCAGGGCGGGCCGAGTGGACTTCCGCTGCTGGCCTGGGGCTTCCCAGCCGTCTTGGCGTCGTCTTCTCCAACCCACGCCGCTCCGCGTAGAACGCCGCTCTCAGGCTGCCCTCCAGCTCCCGCGGCACTCTCCTAGGTGGCCCGATGAGACCCGGAGTGACCCGCGGGACGCCTGTATCGACCACGTCCTCTTCCCACCAGGGTAGGATTCGGTTGAACGTGGAACAGAATTCACTTGGCGCGTCCCCAACAATCTTCAGTATCTCTCCAGGGCCTGGGACTCGTCTGGGGCGCGGGGGAAGGAAGCGTGGCGTGTAGATGCCGCGTGAGTAGGATGCAGATTGCACCGCTGGAGCGCTTGACAACCAACCGAGCGTTGGCTTAGTTTTGTTTTCCCGCACAGCGAGCTCTGTGTCTTTCAGAGGAAGGTAAAGGTGGTGAAAACTCCAAACTAAAATTGTATCGAAATGGCTACAGAAATCGACTTTCTGAGAGAGCAAAGTAAGCTCCATGTTTTTTTGAGACTTCATATTCACATACAATGTTTAATATCGTCGTCGTTGACCGACGTATCTTTTTTGAATGCTGGTTGGGTACATTTAAATTTGTAAAAATTTAAAGAAGTTAGTTGCAGGAAAAAAGAAAAGCTTGATGGTATACGTGAGGATGTGTATATATTTAAGCAGAACCGTATGGTGGTACTTGTGGCTTACACAGAATTCTGCTAGACGCTAAACATGTTTGTTACGTTCCTCTCGTGCTCTGAAGATTAGAAGGCTAATGGCCAGCAAGAGTTTCCAAGTGTGCATTTAAAACCCAGGGGCCCAGCTCTCTGGCCATTTATTAAAAAGATGTTTATTGAACTCCTGTTTCTATTATGTACCAGACACTATAGAAGAACAGCTGCTGCAAAGATAAACAGGACAGTTTTTACCTTAAGAATTTAATTTCGGGAGGGAAATGTATTCCAAAGTATATTGAAGTGGCAGCAACTGCTGGCTCTTTTGCCACAGTCTCATGGGGTTGTTGGAATGATTAAATGAATATTAAAATATGTAAAGGATTTAGAATAGTATCTGATACATTGTTAATTTATTGTTATGTAATAGTTAAATATTAACTGTTACACGATTATTATTAAAATATGTTCAAGGAAGGTGCTATTGGGCTGAAACGTGCAGTACCAATATGAATTTACTATATAAAAACTCTAGGCATCCCAAATAGAACAATATTTGCGACACTGAGGGCGTTAGGAATATGCTTTGTTAAAGATTTGCAATAAGGCTGGTTTGAATGTAATATTGATGTAAATTGAATTGGAATATTTATATAGGGAAATGGCAAGTGCAGTCGAAGGAGTAGAAAGGGCTGGATGGTGAAGGGCCCTGTCTTCTCTGTGCTAAGGAGTTTGGACCACTGCATGGGTTATAGGAATTCAGTTGAGAGTGGCATGATCAAATTGTCATTTAGAAGGCCCGGTCTGATTTTTATGGGGAATGTGCATTATAGCAGAGTGCAGTTAGTTGACTACTGTCATCATTCAGGTAAGAAGTAAACTAAGTTGGGCACAGGGAGACTGGGGATCAGGGGATTTGAGGGAAAGAGGTAGAGGACACTTAGTTTTTGCTTGAGCAACAGGGAAGTTAGGAAAAAGGTAGTAAGTCCCATTTTGGCAGCATTATAGACCAGTGGTTAAGAACTCAGTTAGCCTCTAGATTTAGTCTGTCTGGGCTCAGAGCCTACCTCTTTCCAGGTCTGTGACCTCGAGCAAGTTTCCTAGCTTTTCTGCACCTCAGTTTTCTCACTTGTATAATGAGTATAAGAACACAAGAATTCTCTTGAAGTTGTGACACTTAAATGAGATGATGAAAAAGCATTGAGCATTGTGTCTGGCACATTTTAAGTGCATGGTATATGTTATCTAAAATAATTAATGACACTATAATGACACAATAACATTAGCATTATTTCTTAGGTTTGTAGTGAGAATATCCCCATCCCATAAGAACAGCTAACTGGCCACCATAAGAGTGGTGTGGCACAGGAGTTGGTTGGTGAGGAGTTTGGCTAGAGTCAGGAGAGTACTTAAGGCAGTGAGAAACTATTAATTTCATAAGAATGATCCAGCCAGAATTCTTAGATAAAACCGAGATCCAAATACCAGGGGGAAACAAATAAGACAACTGAAGCATAGTAACATTTTTTGAAAAATGAGTGGTATTTAATAGTTCCACAGAAGACAAGTGGAGTGCAAGAAGGAAATCTCAAGCAGAAGGAGCAGAAGAAGGAGTGGTTCAAAGGCTTAAAATAACTGGTTTTATTCAGGGAATCCGAGCCTAGAATGGTAGCGTTTGCATGAAGAGATAAGAATGAGAGTTGAGTGTCTGTGTTGCTCTCCTTTTTTCTTTAACTAGATTTTGCATGCCATTTGAAGGTGGTGGATTATTCCATTAAGTGACCCACCTAAATACCAGCCCAGATAAAGATAGATGGTCTTCTTTCCACCTGCCTCTGACTTTTTCTACACTGATTTCTGTTGATCTTTATTGTGTCTTTGTTCCTTTTGAATTTGGGAGCCTAGGTCAAGACCATTTGTTTTGGTACTTCTCAACTGGCAACCCCACATGACATTTCCTCTGATAATTACTATTTCAGCTTTACATATCGTAACAACAGGCAGCTCCACACTCAACCAGGCTACTAGTAGAGTAAGCTTGTAGCATATTTGCTGTGTACTGTTCTTCCACCTCTGTCTGGGAAAGATCAGTTAGTTTTTAGGAACCTGTTCAAAGAGGTACTTGTATTATCAATCTAAGGAACTAAGAATTCATTCATTAGTGGGGTGTGAGACTCACTGGCAGAGTGGTGATGGACTCATTTTTTTCTTTTCATTCTCTTAACAGTGTTGGAGACAAACATTTTTAATTTTGATGAAATAATTCATCAATTTTTTCTTTTATGAATTATGCTTTGGGTGTCATGTAAGAAATCATCGCCTAACCCAAGGTTGCAAAGATTTCTTCTATGTTTTCTTCTAGGAGTTTTATAGTTTTAGGTTTTACATTTAGATCTATGGTTCATAGAGTTAAATTTTATACAAGGCATGAGGTAAGGATCCAGGCCACTTTTTTGCATTGGATGCCCAATTGGAAAAACTACCCTTTCTCCATTGAATTACCTCTGCTCCTTTACAGTTGTTTATATATGTATGGGTCTATTTATGAACTCTATTCTTTTCCACTGATTTATTTGTCTATCTGGACACCAATACCCCACTGTCTTAATTATATCAGCTTTATAGTACGTTTTAAAGTAAAATTGGTTCTTTTTTACCTCGTTGATGTATCTCTTTAAATTTTCTCAGCTATACTTTGTAGTTTTTAATGTTTAGGTTTTGCACATCTTTTGTGAGATTTATGCCTATGTATTGAAATTTTTGATACTACTGTAAATGATATTATTCTTTTACTTTCAGTTTCTGATTTTTCATTGGTAGTATGTAGAAATAACATTTCTTTTTTATTATTATACTTTAAGTTCTGGGGTACATGTGCAGAACGTGCAGTTTTGTTACATAGGTATACATGTGCCATGGTGGTTTGCTGCACCCATCACCCCGTCACCTGCATTAGGTATTTCTGCTAATGTTATCCCTCCCTTAGTCCCCTACCCCCCAACAGGCCCCAGTGTGTGATGTTCCCCTCCCTGTGTCCACGTGTTCACCTTGTTCAGCTCCCACTTGTGAGTGAGAACATGCAGTGTTTCGTTTTCTGTTCTTGTGATAGTTTGCTGAGAATGATGTTTCCAGCTTCATCCATGTCCCAGCAAAGGACATGAACTCATCCTTTTTTATGGCTTCATAATATTCCATGGTGTATATGTGCCACATTTTCTTTATCCAGTCTGTCATTGATGGACATTTGGGTTTGTTCCAAGTCTTTGCCGTTGGGAATAGTGCCACAATAAACATACGTGTGCATGTGTCTTTATAGTAGAATGATTTATAATTATTTGGGTATATACCCAGTAATGGGATTGCTGGGTCAAATGGTATTTCTGGTTCTAGATCCCTGAGGAATCGTCACACTGTCTTTCACAATGGCTGAACTAATTTACACTCTCATCAACAGTGTAAAACATTCCTATTTCTCCACATCCTCTCCAGCATCTGTTGTTTCCTGACTTTTTAATGATCGCCATTCTAACTGGCGTGAGATGGTATCTCATTGTTGTTTTGATTTACATTTCTCTAATAACCAGTGATAATGAGCATTTTTTCATGTTTGTTGGCTGCATAAATATCTTCTTTTGAAAAGTGTCTGTTTATATACTTTGCCCACTTTTTGATGGGATTGTTTGCCTTTCTGTTGTAAATTTAAGTTCTTTGTAAATTGTGGATATTAGACCTTTGTCAGATGGATAGATTGCAAAAACTTTCTTCCATTCTGTAGGTTGCCTGTTCATTCTGATGATAGCTTTTTTTGCTGTGTAGAAGCTCTTCAGTTTAATTAGATTCCATTTGTCAGTTTTGGCTTTTTTTGCCATTGCTTTTGGTGTTTTAGACATTAAGTCTTTGCCCTTGCCTATGTCCTGAATGGTATTGCCTAGGTTTTCTTCTAGGGTTTTTATAGTTTTAGGTCTTACATTTAAGTGTTTAATCCATCTTGAGGTGATTTTTGTATAAGGTGTAAGGAAGGGGTCCAGTTTCAGTTTTCTGAATATGGCTAGCCAGTTTTCCCAACACCATTTATTAAATAGGGAATCTTTTCCCCATTGCTTGTTTGCGTCAGGTTTGTCAAAGATCAGATGGCTGTAGATGTGTGGTGAGAAATAATGTTTTTTAATATTCTGCTCTGCAGCTTTGCCAAACTCATTCATTAGCTCTCGTAGTTTTGTAGAGTCTATCAGTAGTTTTATGTAGATAGTCTCGTCATCTGAAAATAAAAACAGTTTTATTTCTTTTCAATTTGGATGCCTTTTATTTCTTTTTCTTGCCTTATTGCAGTGGCCAGAATCTCTGGTACGGTGTTGAACAGAAGTGGTAGGAATACACATCCATGTCCTGTTCCTGATCTTATGGGGAAGGCATTTGTCTTTCAGAATTAGGTATGATACTAGTTGTAGGTTTTTCATAGATGTTCTTATGTTGAGAATGTTCCTTTCCCTTCTTAATTTGTAGAGAGTTTTATCAAAATGGATGCTGGATTTTAAAATGCTGTTCTGCATCCATTGAGATTATCAGATATTTTTTCATTTTTTGTTTGTTAATAGAGTGAATTACATTGATTAATTTCAAATGTTAAAACCATCTTGCCTTTCTGGGATAAATTCTACTTGCTCATGATGTATAATCCTTTCTCGATATTATTGAATTTTATTTTATAAATGTTTGCTTAAAATTTTAATGTGTTCAGAAGCTTTTTTTCTTTTTGGGACAGGATCTTCCTCTGTTACCCAGGCTGGAGTGCAATGGCACAGTCACTGCTCTTTGCAGCCTCAACCTCCTGGGCTCAAGTGATCCTTCTGCCTCAGCCTCTTGATTAACTGGGACTGCAGGCACATGCCACCATATCTGGCTAATTTTTTTTTTTTTTTTTTTTTGTAGAGATAGGGTCTCCCTGTGTTTCCCAGGCTGGTCTTGAACTTCTGGGTTCAAGTGATCCTCTTGTCTCCCAAAGTGCTAGGATTATAGGCATGAGCTATCATGCCCAACCTATGAAACTTTTTTGCGTTTCTTTTTTTCTTCCTTTTTTTTTCTTGCCAAGGGTCTCACTGTCACCCAGGCTGGAGTTTAGTGGTACACTTGTAGCTCACTACAACCTGGAATTCCTAGGCTGAAGCCCTCCACCTGCCTCAGCCTCCTGATCAGCTAGGACTACAGGCATTTTCCCCGCCGGTGTTTTTTTTTTTTTTTTTTTTTTTTTTTTTTTTGGTAGAAGCGGGGTCTCCCTTTGTCATCCAGGCTGGTCTTGAACTCCTGTGCTCAAGTGATCCTCTTGTCTCCCAAAGTGCTGGGATTATAGGCATGAGCTATCATGCCCAACCTATGAAGCTTTTTTGCTTTTCTTTTTTTTCTCTCCCCCTTTTTTTTTCTTTCTTGCGCAAGGGCCTCACTGTCACCCAGGCTGGAGTTTAGTGGTACACTTGTAGCGCACTACAACCTGGAACTCCTAGGCTGAAGCCTTCCACCTGCCTCACCCTGTGAGTAGCTAGGACTATAGGCATGTGCCACTGCACCTGGCTAATTTTTTTTTTTTTTATTATACTTTAAGTTCTAGGGTACATGTGCATAACGTGCAGGTTTGTTACATATGTATACTTGTGCCATGTTGGTGTGCTGCACCCATCAACTCGTCAGCACCCATCAATTCGTCATTTATATCAGGTATAACTCCCAATGCAATCC
>NW_016813944.1:1039656-1075297 GCF_001698545.2 Rhinopithecus bieti | reverse complement strand
GGCTGCAGCAGCTGACCAGCACCGATTGTCCGGCACTCCCTAGTGAGATGACCCCAGTACCTCAGTTGAAAATGCAGAAATCACCGGTCTTCTGTGTCGCTCGCGCTGGGAGTTGGAGACTGGAGCTGTTCCTATTCGGCCATCTTGCTCCGCCCCCCTGGCTAATATTTTTATTTTTATTTTTTTGTAGAAGCCAGGTCTCCCTTTGTCACCCAGACTGGTCTTGAACTCTTGGTTTTAGGCAGTCCTCCTACTTTAGCCTCTTAAAGTGCCTTTTTTCCCCGCTTTCAATATTTTGTCTGGTTTTAATCTCAGGTAATGCCAGCCTCTTAGAATTACTTGGAAAATATTTTGTACTCTTCAACTTTCTGTAAGAGTTTGTATAAAATGGTGTTATTTCTTCCTTAAATATTTGATAGAATTCACCAGTGAAGCCAACTGGACCTGAAGTTTTCTTTGTGGAAACGTTTTAAAATACAAACTCAATTTCTTTAATAAATAAAGAGCTATTCAGTACTCTGTATTGTACTTGAGAAGAACCTCTGTAGGTCTCACATTCCCTAGAGTTCTTTCTTTGTGCAGTCTTCTATCCTTTGTCCTGCCAATTCTAGTTCGCTTAATCTCCACTACTTCTCAGCTCCACAAGAGTCCAGTGATCTCCACTTGCATTTCCTCCCTCTGTGTCATGGCCCTGGAAAGTCTCTTAAGTCATTAAGGTGGGGCAATCATAGGGCTTACCTCATTTGTTTCATGTCTCTGATTATCATCGTCTGATGTCTAGTGTACTATAAGACATTGATCATTTATTGCTTGCTTTTTCATGTGTCAGGCAGAAAAGTGGTCCATGGTATTTCTTCTTGAGTATAAGCAGAAGTCCTATTCAAGTTGCCCTACTTTTTGATGTCTTAAACTCAGGTATCTTACTCCTACTATAACTGTTCTTTGACCTCCTCAGACATCTATCCTTTGAGCCCTTCATTTTCTTTACTTCCTTGACTGCTTCCCAGTTTGTTTTTACTGGTGTCTTTTATAGGCTGTAACCATTACCCATTAGTCCTTCTGCTCTTGTCAGTAATCTTAATGTGATTACGCCCCTGCTTCTCTATAGCTGATGCCCAGTAACGCCTCATGCCATGATTGGTTGATTTTCCTTTACAGTTTTCATATCCAATGCTGTTCAGTACCTATAGATAGCTCAACCCTCTGGATAAGTGCCTTCACAAAGTCAAGGTTAACAGAGCTAGTAGGTGACTGAGCTGAGATTTGAACCCAGGCAGTCTAGTTTCAGTGTCTCTTTTCTTAATTACTACACAAAAAGCATACTTGCAAGAAAGGAAAACTGTAGACCTGTTTCACTTATGCATGTTGGAACTAAAATCCAAAATAAAATATTAGCAAATTGAAACTCAGTGAATGTGTATGTGTGTGTATATATATATATATATACATACATGCACCAGCATCTTCATATATTTAGGAAATGCAAATTAAACAAGTGAGATAAGTACTTGTAGAATGAAGGAAATAACAGAATTTAAGTTACAGTAAAATTTTCTTCAGATTATAGTCAATCTATGAAGATTGAAAGTGTTTCCCTCATTATTAATACATAATTTACTTCTTACCCTATTTTAATTACTGAGGACACAGATCTAGTTTTTTTCTTAATTGAAAACTCAGGGAAAAGAGAGGTTTGTATTGTGATTAATAGTTTTTCTTTTTTTAAAATTTATTTTTTAAGTTCACGAGTGCATGTGCAGGTTTGGTATATAGGTAAACTTGTGTCATGGGCATTTGTTGTACAGATTATTTTGTCACCCAGGTATTAAGCCTAATACCCATTAGTTACTTGTCCTGATCCTCTCCCTTCTCCCACCCTTCACCCTCCAATAGGCCACAGTGTGTGTTAGTCCCCTCCATGTGTTCTTATCATTTAGTTCCCACTTATAATGAGAACATGCTGTATTTGGTTTTCTGTTCCTGCATTAGTTTGCTAAGGATAATGGCCTCCAGCTCCATCCATATTCCTGCAAAGGACATGATCTCGTTCTTCTTTATGGCTGCATAGTATTCCATGGTATACATGTACCACATTTTCTTTAACCAGTCCACCATTGATGGGCATTAAGGTTGGTTTCATGTCTTTACTGTTGTGAATAGTGTTGCAATGGACATACATGCTCATGTGTCTTTGTGGTAGAATGACTTATATTCCTTTTGACCCTTTCGTATGGGATTATACTCAGTAATGGGATTAAAGGGTCGAATGGTATTTCTGTCTTTAGGTATTTGAGGAATTGCCACACTGTCTTCCACAATGGTTGAACTAATTTCCACTCCCACCAAAATGTATAAATGTTCCTTTTTCTCCACAACTTCACCAGCATCTGTTATTTTTTGACTTTTTAATAATAGCCATTCTAAGTGGTGTGAGATAGTATCTCACTGTGGTTTTGATTTACATTTCTCTAGTGATCAGTGATGTTGAGCTTTTTTTCGTATGCTTGCTGACCACATATATGTCTTCTTTTAAAAGGTGTCTGTTCATGAGCTTTGCCCACTTTTTAATGGGATTTTTTTCTTGTAAATTTAAGTTCCTTATAGATGCTAAATATTAGACCTTTGTCAGATGCACAGTTTGCAGAAATTTTCTCCCACTCTGCAGCTTGTTCACTCTGTAGATAGTTTCCTTTGCTGTGCCAAAGCTCCTAATTTTAATTGGTTTCCATTTGTCAGTTTTTGCTTTTGTTGCAATTGCTTTTGGCATTTTTGTCATGAAACCTTTGCCTACTCCTATGTCCAGATGGTGTTGCCTAAGTTGTCTTCTGGGGTTTTTATAGTTTGGGGTTTTACGTTTAAGTCTTTAATTCATCTTCAGTTATTATTTATATATTGTGTAAGCAAGGAGTCCAGTTTCAGTCTTTTTTCATATGGCTTGCCAGTTATCCAAGCACCATTTAAAGTAGGGAATTCTTTCCCAATTGCTTGTTTTTGTCAGGTTTGTTGAAGATCAGATAGTTGTAGGTATGTGACTTTAATTCTGTGTTCACTATTGTGTTCCACTGGCCTATGTGTCTGTTTTTTGCACCAGTACCATGCTGTTTTGGTTACTGTGGCCCTGTAGTGTAGTTCGAAGTCAGGAAACATGATACCTCCAGGTTTGTTCTTTTTGCTTAGAATTGCTTTGGCTATTTAGTCTGGTTTTTGGTTTCATATGAATTTTAAAGTTTTTTCCAGAGAAACACTCCATAGTTTTCTGTGTAGGAGTCTTAAACATCTTCTATTGTATTTATTCCTAGGCATTGATTTTTTTTATGGTACTATAAATAGCATCTTTTACTGTTTTCTAACTTTATGTTGCCAGTATCTAGAAATATAATTAATTTTTATATATTGACCTTGTATCCAACCACTTTGTAATCTTAATGATTGATTTTTAAGAATGTATCTGTGGTTTTTTTGGATTAATCACATATGCACTTGTAACTATGAATAATGACAGTTGTTTCATCCTTTCTAGCCTTTATACCTTTTAGGTCTTTTTCTTGCTTTACTGAATTAACTTTGACCTCCAATAGAGTGTTGAGTAAATGTTATAATAATTTATCCTTATGTGATTCCTAATTCGGGGGAAAGTTTTCAACATTTTTACTCATAAGTATGATGTTTGTTGTGTATTTTACATAAGCATTCATTATAATAACAGTGTTCCCTTATCGTCTTACTTTGCTAAGGCTTTATTATGAATATATCTTGAATTTCATCAGATGCTTTTTAAAAATAACTTTTGAGATGAACATAGTTTTTATAATTTTTTGCTAGTTTATTTTCAATTTCTTTATTTTCTGGGCTTATCTTTATTTATTCCACTTGGCTTTCTTTGTATTTAATTTGGTGCTGTTTTTCTAAATTCTTGGAATTCATATGTAACTTCAGACTTTTTCTCTAGTATATGCAATTAAAGCTACAGACTTCTCTTTAAGAAAGTTTTGAGGTATCACATTTTCACTATTGTTCACTTCAAAATACCTTAAAATTTATTTTGTAATTCCTCCTGAGATCTTTCTTCTTCTTCTTTTTTTTTTTTTTTTTCTTTTTTGAGATATAGTCTTGCTCTGTTGCCCAGGCTGGAGCGTAGTGCAATGACAGCTCACTGTAGCCTCAAACTCCTAGGCTCAAGTGATTTCCTGCTTTGGCCTGCCAAAGCAGTGAGATAACAGTCATGAGCTATCATGCCTGGCCAAAAGTGATTTCTGAACTTCCAAACATATAGAGGATTTTCCTTTCTTGATACTAACTTTATTGCGCTGTTGTAAGGTAACATACTGCCTTTGGTTTCAGCCCTTTGAACGTTATCGAGACTTTCTTTTACCAGTAAATAATCAACATTAAATGCTCCGTGTGATCTTGAAAAGAATGTGTGATTGCAAATTTCTTGGGTATTATGTTGTATGTATGTTACTTTTCTTGATGTAAATAAAAATATGGTCTTGTTGTTTCTTTTTTTTTCTTTCTCTTTTCTTCTTCTTTTTTTTTTTTTTCAGAGTCTCACTCTGTCACCCAGGCTGGGGTGCAGTGGTGCGGTCTTGCCTCACTACAACCTCTGCCTCCCAGGTACAAGTGATTCTCCTGCCTCAGCCTCCCAAGTAGCTGGGATTACAGGCGTGTGCCACTACACTCGGCTGATTTTTGTAGTTTTAGTAGAGATGGGGTTTTGCCATGTTGGCCAGGGTGGTCTCGAACTCCCGACCTCAAGTGATCCACCTGCCTCGGTCTCCCAAAGTGCTAGGATTACAGGCATGAGCCGCCGGGCCTGGGCTGGCCTTGTTATTACTGAGACCTCTCACCTTTATTCTGGTGAATAAAGGTCTTCCCCCATTGTCTCTTACCCACTCCTGTTTAATTTGGATTCTTTGTCCTGCAATTTCTCCTCAAGGTGGAGGTTTGTCCTGGAAGAGTTTCAAAATTCCAATTCGTTTTAAGAATTCTAAAAAATATGACTATAGCTTATCTTCCCAATGCTTCTCAATTTTCGTAGCAGGAATAAGATGTGGAGAATATATTTTACTTTCATTAACCCAAAGAGCATGCCAGCAGAGACTGAGAATTCATGTTTATGAAATCAGAAAAGGTAGTTCTTTGCAGATGTTATTTTTTTCACTTTGGCAGTGATTAGTTGGCTTAGATATAGAAAAGGGCCTATTTTCAAGTTTTAAAATGGTGGATTGAAATTGATGATTCATCTTCTCTTGCGAAGCAGTGGAGACTAGCCCGTTTTGCATTGGATACGTCAAATGATTACTGTATTTCTAGTTTTAAAGAATTGAACATTACTCAATGAACTGAAATCTGTTTTCCCCCTTGTTTCAGATCAAAGACTAAATGAAGATTTTAGGCGGTACCAAATGGAAAATTTTTCCAAATATTCATCTGTACAGGTATGTAAATTATAAATTCTACTTGGGAATATTCTCATGTGAAGTTGCCTACAGCACTTTGAAACTTGACTTACAACTTTGACTCCTGTAATGGGAAAGCGTGTTTTTGCTTAATGAAAGTAAATCTTTTGTCAATAGAAATTGCCCTTTTTCCCCAACCAGAGTTGGAGCTTATATATTATATATGATATATAAAATGTCTGAGTTCTAAAATGAGAATTCATTCGAGTTTTGAAACATCCTAAAATTGTTTCTCAGTATACATCTAGTTCTGTGTTTTAATTCTGTGCATTCTCATAAATTATGATAGAAGCATAAACTAATGCAAATTGCAAATAATATATGGTTTTTTGAAAATATCTTTTTTCCTTGGTTGTCATATCTTATTTAAATACTGTGTTTAAAAAATTCTTTAGCCAGAAAGGTATAATTATTGGTGGACTTTGCATTACCGAATATTAAAAGGAAGATAATGACTCGTAGGTTAGTGGTGACTCTCTATAGAAGCAAATAGGAGTGTTTTACTTTTACATAAATGCATTTTATAATTAGAACTTAATTTGGTTTGGATCTGTGTCCCCGCCCAAATCTCATATGGAATTGTAATCTCCAGTGTTGGAGGAGGGGGCCTGGTGGAAGGTGATTGGATCATGGGTGCAAATTTCCCCCTTTCCCTTCTCATGATAGTGAGTGAGTTCGCATGAGATCTGGTGGTCTTAAGTGCATCTCCCCATTCTGTCTCTTCCTCCTGCTCTGGCCATGTAAGACATTCCTGCTCCCCCTTCATCTTCCACCATGATTGAACATTTCATGAGGCTTCCCCAGCCATGCTTCCTGTACAGCCTCTGTTGGGGAAACCAGCCCCACACCACCTGGTGGGTACCCCGAGTTCAGCGGAGACAAAGGAGTTAGAAAGAGACAGAATAAGCATTTAAAAGGTGGGTTCAGGGGACCAGAGCGTTGGAGGCTTGCTCATGGCCCAGAGCTCTTCTCCGCCTAATTTATTGGTTTACAAGATCTTTGTTCTTAGGGAAGATGGGAGGGGTAGGAAGGGTTGAGAAAAAGGATTAATCAATAAAGGAGTACCTGTGAGTCATTCAATAAGATACATAGCAGTGGCAGGTTTCTGTGAATTTCCTTGAGCAAAGATGTGTGTCTAAACTACTTAAGATCTTTAACTTATTAGGGATTGAAACAAGTGGGAGTGGGTTTCAGGAGGAGCCAAGATGTTTGATTATACTCCACTGCTTCAAGGGGGTGTTATCTCCCTGAGCAACCTGTGGAATGCTGCTGAGCTATTATGCTCTCAGGGCATAAAGATATGAAGGCAATAAGGAGACTCTTCTCCTCAGAGGCTGCCCAT
This sequence comes from Rhinopithecus bieti, assembly GCF_001698545.2. NCBI lineage: Eukaryota > Metazoa > Chordata > Mammalia > Primates > Cercopithecidae > Rhinopithecus > Rhinopithecus bieti. The sequence continues at coordinate 1,068,496 of NW_016813944.1, read as the reverse complement.
GGCTCCCCACAGGTGTCTCACACAGGGGAGACCAACTCATCTGGCACCCCAGAAACTCTCTTTCCCACAGCCTGCAGAACCATGAGCCAACTAAACCTTTTTTCTTTATAAATTACCCAGTCTCAGATGTTTCTTTATAGTATTGTGAGATTGGATTGATATAGAAAATTTGTACCGGTGAATGGGCATTGGTATAAAGATACCTGAAAATGTGGAAGCGACTTTGGAACTGCATAATGGGCAGAGGTTGGAACAGTTTGGAGGGCCCAGAAGAAGACAGGAAGATGAAGGAAAGCTTGGAACTTCCAAGAGACTTGTTGAATGGTTGTGACCCAAATGCTTATAGTGATATGTATAGTAATGTCTAGGCTGAGGAGGTCTCAGATGGAGAAGAGGAACTTACTGGGAACTAGGGTAAAGGTCACTCTTGCCATGTTGTAGAAAGATACTGGCAGATTTGTGCCCCTGCTCTAGGGATCTGTGGAGCTTTGAAACACATATGTGTTTGCAAAGAGATGGTCTGAAACTGGAACTTATATTTAAAAGGGAAGTAGAGCATAATAGTTTGGAAAGTTTACAGCCTGACCTTGTGATAGAAAAGAAAAACCCATTTTCTGGGGAGAAATTGAAGCTGGCTGTAGAAATTTGCAAAAGTATAATAAAATATTTAAAAAATAAAAAAGAGGAGCTGAATGCCTAAGACAATGAGGAAGATGCCTCAAAGCATTTTGGGGCCATTCACCACAGCCCCTACCATCACAGGCCTGCAGTCATAGGAGGGAAGAATGGTTTTGTGGGGCAGGCCCAGGGCCCCACTACCCTGTACAACCTCAGGACATTGCTCCCTGTGTCCCAGCTGCTTCAGCTCCAGCTGTGGCTAAAAGGGCCCCAGATAACATCTCAGTCAACTACTCCAGAGGGTGGAACCCATAAGTCTTGGCAGCTTCCACATGGTATTAAGCCTGTGGGTCGCAGAGGACAAGAGTTGAGGCCTGGAAGCTTCTGCCTGGATTTCAGAGGATATATGGAAATGCCTGGATGTCCACACAGAAGCCTGCTGCAGGGGTACAGCCCTCATGGAGAACCTCTGCTAGGGCAGTGCAGAGAGGAAATGTAGAGCTGGAGCCCCCACACAGAATCCTCGCACTGGACACTGACTAGTGGGGCTGTGAGAAGGGAGCTACCGTCCTCCAGACCAAAGACTGGTAGGTCCACCAACTTGCACTATATGCCTGGAAAAGCTTTAGGCACTCAGTGCCAGACTGTGAAAGCAGCTGCAGGGAATGTACCCCTGTAGGGCGACAGGGGCAGAGCTGCCCAAGGCTGGGGGAGCCCACCCCTTACATCAGTGTTGCCTAGATGTGAGACCTGGAGTCAAAGGAAATTATTTTGGGCCCCTAAGATTTAATGACTGCCCTTCTGGGTTTTGGACATGCCCCAGGGCCTGTAGACCCTGTCTTTGGATCCCTGTCTCCCTTTTGGAAAGGGAGTATTTACCCAATTCTATACCTTCATTGTATCTTGGAAGTAACTAACTTGTTTTTTATTTTACAGGGTCATAGGCAGAAGGGTCTTGCCTTGTCTCAGATGAGACTTTGGACTGTGGACTTTTGAGTTAATGCTGAAATGAGTTAAGACTTGGGGGACTGTTGAGGAGGGATGATTGTATTTTCCAGTATGAGGATATGACATTTGGGAAGGGCCAAGGGTGGAGTGATACACTTTGGATTTGTGTCCCCGCCCAAATCTCATGTCAAATTGTAATCACCAGTGTTGGAGGAGAGCCCTGGTGGGAGGTGATTGGATCATGGGGGCGAATTTTCTCCTTGCTGTTCTCATGATAGTGAGTGAGATCTCATGAAATCTGCTTGTTTATAAATGGGTAGTACCTCCCCCTTTTCTCTCTTCCTCCTGCTCCAGTCATGTAAGATGTGCCTGCTTTCCCTTTACCTTCTACGTTCTGAAAGTTTCCTGAGGTCTCTCTAGCCAGGCTTTCTGTACAGCTTGTGGAACAATTAGCCAATTAAGCCTCTTTTTGTAAATCACCTAGTCTTATGTATTTCCTTATAGCAGTGCAAGAATGGACTAATGCAGAACTAAAAGTGTTTTCAAGGTATTAAAAGTGAAGAGCTTGTTTTAGTATTAAAAGGAATAGTTTATTTGGTTGGCTTGAATACTTATTCTTACAGATTTTTTTAATATATATTCAATATTTAGCTGACTGCTCTATGCTTTTATTTCCAAAGACCAGATTCAGCATCCACAGAATCTTGAAGCTATCCATTCGCTATTTACTGTTCTAACCATGATATTATTTTATTATAATGTATAATTTTATGCATGCTTAATAATTGTAAAATTTAAGTGATAGAAAATCTTTCATATTCCAACAGCTTTTAAATTTTGCTCAGAATCTTAAGATTTTTGCTTCTGTTTAGTGTCTTGTGGAATAGGCCTGAATAAAAGAGTAAAAAAAATTTATTTTAAAACCGCAGATAACTCTGGGCATGGTAGTGCATCACATCTGTGAAAAGCTGTGGTTGGCTTGATTATGAAAGATGGTTTTAACAGATAGCATAATGGTGACTCTAGCCTTTCAGATGCACCTGCATTATGCATTGTGATTATACTAATTAAAGCTCAAGAGTAGCAGACCTAGTAGGGACAAATCTTCCTTTACAAGAGTGTCCTCTTTGGAAGAATTATAACTGCTTTACTTTTCTGAAGCGAACCATTCTTCTCTTATATGTGCTATTCTTGTTGTCTTGCAACCAAATCTTGTTTCCTATCTCTTTAGTGGTAACATACTCTTACTGCCTAAGAGTCCTCTGCCATCCTCCATATCTTCAGAACATGTTGCTGTTTCCAGACTCCCATCCCCATGGACCTTGCTTTTCACTGCATGTTTTGCAGTAGTAAGAGAGGAGATGATATGACAGCATGAGAAGGAGATTAATCTGCTTTCTAGCAATAATGCCCATATCCTTGACCATATGTAGTGCATCCCTAGAGGGTTCTTTTCCTCAGATATATTACTTCAGTTTCTGAAAAAATGTTCAAGAGAATTTTTGTTTTTAGTTTGTTTTCTGTATGTTTTATAGTAAAGGAAGAAGTAGAAGGAAACCATTATCAATGGGTGTGTGGGATCTAGGAGTGCTAGCTCATATATCTTATCGCTGTAACTTAGTTGTTGCTGGTAGCAACAGAAATCCTTTATAAATTTGTGTTTCCCCTTTTTGTTTAGCCATGTTTTCCAGATACCTAGAACAGTTTGGTCAGTAGGCGTTTGATAAATATTTGTTGAGTGAATGAAACAACTATGTTCTTCCTCTTTTTCCTTCCCTCCTACCCACTTATCTTCCAACATGATTTCAACTCTCTGTGTCAAATATAGTGAAAGTCATGGAGATGTGAAAAATCATGGTCAGCTTGAGAAATACAAGTAGTACTTACTTTTAAGTTTTATTTTCAAGACAAAGTCCTAAAATCTTTACATTGGGTGTCATAAAATTGCCAGGAGTTGCGTTAAATGAACATACTTTATTGAGTCTTTTATGATACTGGAAAACAAAGCAACAGGAGTTTGATATTTATTTCTTGTATTTTAAGCTGGAACTTGAAACTTGATTTTCTATATAAACTTTGTTAGGTGTAATGGTGAAAATTCTTTAGTATAATCATTAATAATGATCATTTAGGCTTGCTTTGGATCAAAGTAAGTTTTCTGAATAGCCTTAAGATAACCATTTTGAAGCTTATTGTTCTTAGGGAACTATATTACCTTTATGATAACTAACTATACTTTACATAAATTTTGTAGACATAGGCTGAAATTTGAAGTCTTCCAATGTGTTGAACAGCTTGTATATTTAATATATTAAATATTTGGCTTATTATACTTTCATAATTCAATCATCTGTTCCCTTTGTTACAATTGTATGTAACTTTTAAAAGATATTTTAAATCGCTGGTTTCTTGAATGATTTCTTTCAGAGTTGTGAAATTCAGTTGTCTTTGATTATTTTGTGTTTTCTGTATAAGTAAAAAGTATTTCAAGTGGCATTGCTCTCTGAAGTACAGTAGTTGGCACTAGGTGACAAATATTCAAGATTAGAAAAGATTTTGCTCAAGAAGCTAAGTGGAAAATTTCCCTTTTTTCCTAGTTCTTTATTCCGTTTTTTTTTTTTTCTTGAATACTTGCTTTGTTTTCATACCCAGGCTAATTGATTCCTCTTTGTTGTCTATGCCACACCGGTACATGTGTCTACTGAGGGGGCTGAGGTTAGTGCTTTGGTCTCTTGGTACTTGCTGAGGGGACAGGATGGAATACTAAAAATAAGTTTATTTTCTCTGAAAGTTCACTTAAAATATTTTCTTTTGTAGCTTGGGAATTCTCTTTCTACTCATTACCCTTTGTACCCAAAATTAAAACAAATAAATATTGAGATAGTCTGCTGGGGTATAAAAGGAGATACATAAGCTAGAATAAAAAGAAAAGGAGGAATACGTATAAAAGCATAGTGCCAAAGAGGTATGAGTTGGCTATGGAGGGGAAAGACATCATAGTCCAAATATATTCACTTATTCAACAAACATTAATATACTCATTTAATGAATTTTGAGTTCATGCCTATGTTAGGTAAACTCTGGGGACAGGATTACAAATAACATAGACAAAGGATCCTCCTTCACTAGAAGATATATGAATGAATGAAAGATATGTGAAGGAATGAATGAAATAATTAAAATTATAGTATCCTATGAAAGAAGCAGGGTGCTGAGATAGAAATTAATATGTGTGTTGTTGTGGAGGTGGTGGTGGTAGAGACCTATTTTTGATAGAAAGGTCATAGGAGACCTTTCTAAGGCAGTAACATTCCAGCTGGGAAAGAAAATGAAGATCGAGCCAAAGAATGGACCAAGAAGGAGCCTTGAGGCAGGAAAGAATTTGATATGTCTTGTACAATGTTTAGGAGTTTGTGCCAACTGTCATCAAAAAATATTTATTTGAAAATTATATTAAAGAAATGGCAAGGCTACTCCTATTGCTCATGAGTTAACAAATATAAGAATCAATAGATAAAATATAACAATTCACCTGTACTGTTTGAGTTGAATCAAATTATTAGCTTTCTAGACTAGCACTGTCCAATAGATCTTTCTCTGATGATAGAAATGTTATATAATTCTGTACTGTCCAGTATTGTAGCCGCTAGTTACATGGGGCTTTTGACCACTTGAAATTAGGCTAATACAACTGAAGAAATGAATGTTTTATTTAATTTTCATATTAAATGAATAAAATTTAGATTTAAATAGTTACATATGCTTGAAGCTTTTGTATTGGCCATTGTAATTCTGGACTCTCTATTGATGAGTTACTCACATAAAACCTTGAAGGGATGATTTTGCATCATCCCATGATGCCAGGAGATTGATGATTTAACACATTACAGGGAGTTTGACTGTAAGTTTATCAGTTACTTATGCTGTTCATCAACATTTATTGATAAATGATGAAAATTAACCTCCTCATGATATGAATGAAAGGATTAAGAGATTTCCTGCAGTCCTTTAAAATGTACAGGAACATCTTCCCAAAATGCTAGCCAACCTGTTTCCTTCCAAAGGATAGAGGAAAAGATGCAATTTACATATTTGGTAGCCAATATTGATTAGAGTGAGAGGCAAAAGTAAACATTCAAAATTGTAATTAGAGTACTTACAGAGTGTATAATTTTCTTAGAGAAAGAAAAGCATCCAGAGAATTTGCTTACCTAACCACAGTCCAATATTATTGACATTTTTTTCTGTGATACACCATCAACGTTATCTCAGGGAGTCATCTAGAGAGCAAAGATAATTAGATACCCAGTATGGTAGCTGATGCCTGTGAACTCAGCATTTTGGGAGACTGTGGCAGGAGGATAATTGAAGCAGGGGGTTTGAGACCAGCCTGAGGAACATAGCAAGACCCCATCTCCACAAAAAGTTAAAAAATTAGCATGACATGATGGTGCATGCCTATAGTTCTGGTTACCCAGGAAGCAGAGGTGGGAGGATCTCTTGAGTCCAGAAATTCGAGGCTGCAGTGAGCTATGCTTGCATCATTGCACTCCAGTTTGGGTGATAGAACAAGACCCTGTCTCTAATTTTTGAAAAGATAAATAGAAATTAATTACACTATATCAGTTATTTCAGATTCAAGAAATACACAATTATTTAAATTATTCCTTTATTTAGTATAGCTTATTTAAATTTTGTTTTAGAGATAATGAAAAGAACATTTGTAAATGTTTTTTAGGCAATTTCAGTCTTATATCTCAGCATGATTTTTTCTGTTACTGCTTGAGTTATTAAGTAATGGGGTTTTTTTCTTCTAAAAGTTTCATTAGCAAATGGAAAGGGATTGCTAAGTCAACATTTTTATTCTTTCAAAGATTTTTTATCTGTGTTTTGACATATTATGCTTATTTTCATCTTACAACTGTTATAATTACTTTGGATTATTGGGTCATTTATTCTTAGGTTTGTATTTTCTTAGCAATTGTTATTAGAGAATAGTTTTTGAACAGTGTTTTCACATAATTCGACCTAACTAATATTTTCGATCACTACCTTTATGGAAAGAATTATGCCAAGTGCTTTAGTTATATGAAGTTAAAATAAAATGACCATATTATAGGAACTTAAAGACTAAGAAAAATATGGAATGAGACAAATATCAAATAACATGGTAAACGGCATATTATTTGTATCTTAAGAACATTTTTAAAAAATGTGTGTATTAAGGGTAACAAAAGAAATATAGTTGGAGAGATCAGGAAAAGTTTCTTGAAAATGTAGCATATCTTATGGACATTGAAGAGTAGATGAAATTTCAAAATAACTTGATGAAGGCAAAACTAGAGGTGGTTGGGAGTGTTTCAGATGGACTCACTGGCGTAAGAAGCCAAAGGAGATGAGAAAATGAGAGTCGTATTTAGGGAATAAAATATATTTCAATTTATGTAATGTATTTGGCATATAGGAAAGAATATGAAAAACATTAGGTTGAGCAAGTTATCGAGAGCTATGAATGATTATGTTGAGGAGTCTGGATTTAATTGAATAAGCATTGGTAGACTGCTAAAGATTTTTAAAAGAATGACTTTCTGAATAATCTGAAAGAAATTCGTTTATTCATTGATCTATAACTAATTTGTTGTGCACCTATAAGTAGTGAGGTATTGTGTTAGACTCTGGCAATATGATAGTAAATAAGGCAAGCATAGTGTGATCTATAAGCTAAATTAAAATGGAGTGAAATGTGATAGGAGTAACAATCAGGAAACCCTTATAAATAATGGGTGGATCAATTAGCCCATAAATTACTGTTTTATAAAATGTTATTCATCTCCCACCTTCAGTCATAACAATTTATAAGATTTGGATTTTATAACAATTAAGAAACTTAAGAAGTAATATTTTAAAAGTTTGAACTGTTTAGTCATCCCAAGTAGCTTTTGTAACTAACTGTTGAACAATTGAAAGTTAAATACAATGGACAGAGTAGCATGCAGAGGCTCACATTGTGAATTTTTGCTCCAGAACAACTACAGGAATAAGTCAGGAAATCCAAGAGGACCCACAGACCCTCTGAAGGAAGCAGATTGCTCCTGCAGAACCCAGGAGACATCCCAAATACCATGGTATGCATGGCCGAGAGACCCACAGATGGTTCACATCACAGGACTCTGTACAGACAACCCCCAGTACAAGCCCAGAGCCTAGTAGACTTGCTCAGTGGCTAGATCCAGAAGAGAGATAACAATTACTATAGTTAGACTCTCAGGAAACCACATCCATAGGAAAAGGGACAGAGTATTATATCAAGGGAACACCCTAAGGGACAAAAGAATCTGAACAACAGTTTTCAGCCCTAGACCTTTCCTCTGACAGAGTCTACCTAAATGAGAAGGAACCAGAACACCAACTCTGATAATATGACAAAACAGAGCTCTTCAACACCCCCCCAGAATCACACTAGTTCACCAGCAATGGCTCCAAACCAAGAAGAAATCCCTGATTTGCCTGAAAAAGAATTCAGGAGGTTAGTCATTAAGCTACTCAGGGAGGAACAAGAAAAGGCGAAGCCCCATGCAAGGAAATCCAAAAAATGAGACAAGAAGTGAAGGGAGAAATATTCAAGGAAATAGATAGCTTGAAGAAAAAAAACAATAAAAAATTCAGGAGACTTTGGACATACTTTTAGAAATGCAAAATGCTCTGTAAAATCTCAACAATAGAATTGGACAAGTAGAAGAAAGAAATTCAGAGCTCGAAGACAAGGTCTTTGAATTAACCCAATCCAACAAAGACAAAAAAGAATAGGAAAATATGAACAAAGCCTCCAAGAAGTCTGGAATTATGTTAAACAACTAAACCTAAGAATAATTGGTGTTCCTAAGGAAAAAGAGACTTCTAAAAGCTTGGAAATATTTGGGGAATAATTGAGGAAAACTTCCTTGGCCTTGCTAGAGTCCTAGATATCTAAATACAAGAAGCACAAAGAACATCTGGGAAATTCATCACAAAAAGATCTTTGCCTAGGTACATTGTCATCAGGTTATCCAAAGTTAAGATGAAGCAAAAAATCTTAAGACCTGTGAGACAAAATCACCAGGTAACCTATAAAGGAAAAGCTATTATATTAACAGCAGATTTCTCAACAAGCTGGAAGGGATTGGGGCACTATCTTCAGCCTCTTCAGACAAAACAATTATCAGGCAAGAATTTTGTATCTAGCCAAACTAAGCATCATATATCAAGGAAAAGATACAGTCATTTTCAGGCAAACAAATGCTGAGCAAATTTGCCATTACCAAGCCAACACTACAAGAACTGCTAAAAGGAGCTCCAAATCTTAGAACCAAAACTTGGAAACACATCAAAACAGAACCTCTTTAAAGCATAAATTACACAGGACCTATAAAACAAACACAAAAGCAAACAAACAAAAAAAAAGCAAACACAAAAAAACCAAAGTACATAGGCAACAAAGAGCACAATAAATGCAACAGTACCTCACATTTCAATACTAACATTGAATGTAAATGGCCTAAATGCTCCACCTAAAAGATACAAAACCACAGAATGGATAACAACTCACCAACCAACTATCTGCTGCCTTCGGGAGACTCACCTAAAACATAAGGACTCACATAAACTTAAAGTGAAGGGGTGGAAAAATAATTTCATGCAAATGGACACCAAAAGCAAGCAAGAGTAGCCATTCTTATATCAGACCAAAACAAAACTAAAAAACTTTAAAGCAACAGCAGTTAAAAGAGACAAAGAGGGACATTATATGCTGGTAAAAGGCCTTGTCCAACAGGAAGATATCACAGTCCTAAACATAAATGCACCTAACACTGGAGCTCCAACATTTATAAAACAATTACTATGAGACCTAAGAAATGAAATAGACAGCAACACATTAATAGTAGGGGACTTCAGTACTCCACTGACAGCCCTAGGCAGGTCATCAAGACTGAAAGTCAACAAAGAAGGGATTTAAACTACACCTTGGAACAAGTGGACTTAACAGATATATACAGAACATTCCATCCAACAACCACAGAATACACATTCTGTTCAACAGTGCATAGAACCTTCTCCAAGATGGACCATCCAACAGACCATAAAATGGGCCTCAATAAATTGAAGAAAATTGAAATTATATCAAGCACTCTGTCAGACCACAGTGGCATAAAACTGGAATTCGACTCCAAAAAGAACCTTCAAAACCATGCAAATACATGGAAATTAAGTAAGCCTGCTCTTGAATGAGCATTGGGTCAAAAACGAAATCAAGATAGAAATTTAAAAATTCTTCGAACTGAATGACAATAATTACACAACCTACCAAACCTCTGGGATACAGCAACGGCAGTGCTAAGAGGAATGTTCATAGCTCTAAACACCTACATCAAAAAGACTGAAAGAACACAAGCTGACATTCCAAGGTCACACCTCAAGGGACTAGAGAAACAAGAACAAACTAAACCCAAACCCAGCAGAACAAAGGAAATAAACAAGATTAGAGCCGAATTAAGTGAAATTGAAACAAACAAGCAAGCAAACAAACAAAAAGATAAATGAAACAAAAAGCTGGTTCTTTGAAGGGATAAATAAAATTGATAGACCATTAACAAGATTAGCCAAGAAAAGAAGGGAGAAAATCCAATAACCTCACTAAGAAGTGAAACACGAAATATTACAACTGTCACCACTGAAATACAAACGATCATTTAAGCCTGCTATGAACATCTTTGTACACATAAAGTAGAAAACCTAGAAGAGATGCATAAATTCCTGCAAAAATACAACCCTCCTAGCTTAAATCAGGAAGAATTAGATTGCCTGAACAGACCGGTAACAAGCAGCGAGATTGAAATGGTAATTAGAAAATTACTAACAAAAAAAAAGTCCAGGACCAGATGGATTCAGATGGTAGCAGAATTCTACCACACATTCAAAGAAGAATTGGTGCCAAGAATTTTGATACTATTCCACAAGATGGAGAAAGAACCCTTCCCTAATTCATTCTATGAAACCAGCATTACCCTATTATCAAAACCAAGAAAGGACATATCCAAAAAAGAAAACTATTGACCAATGTCCTTGATAAACATAGATACTGAAATCCTTAACAAAATACTAGCTAACTGTATCCAACAACGTAGCAAGAAGATAATCCACTATGATCAAGTGGGTTTTAGAGCAGGGATCCAGGGATGGTTTAACATACGCAAGTCAACACATGTGATACCCCTCATAAACAGAATTAAAAACAAGAATCACATGATCATCTCAATAGATGCAGAAAAAGCATTCAACAAAATCCGGCACCCCTTTATGATTAAACCTCTCAACAAAATTGGCATACAAGGGACACACCTCAATATAATATAAGCCATCTATGACAAGCCCACAGCCAACTAATACTGAATGGGGAAAAGTGGAAAGCATTCCCTCTGAGAACTGAAGCAAGACAAGGATGCCAACTGTCACCACTCTTCAACATTGTACTGAAAGTCCTAGCCAGAGCAATCAGACAACAGAAAGAAATAAAGGGCATCCAAATTGGTAAAGAGGAAGTCAAACTGTCACTGTTTGCTGATGATATGATTGTTTACCTTGAAAACCCTAAGGACTCCTCCAGAAAGCTTCAAGAACTGATAAAAGAATTCAGCAAAGTTTCCAGATACAAGATTAATGTGCACAAATCAGTAGCCCTTCTATATACCAATAGCAACTAAGCAGAGAATCAAATCAAGAACTTGACCCCTTTTACAATAGCTGCAAAAATAAATAAATAAAATGCTTAGGAATATACCTAACCAAGGAGTCAAAGTACAAGGAAAACTATGAAACACTGCTGAAAGAAATCATAGATGACACAAATAAATAGAAACACATCCCATACTTATGGATCGATAGAATTAACATTGTGAAAATGACCATACTTCCAAAAGCAATCTACAGATTCCATGCAATTCCCATCAAAATACCATTATTCTTCACAGAATTAGAAAAAACAATTCTAAAATTCATATGGAACTAAAAGAGAGGCTGCATAGCCAAAGCAGGACTAAGCAAAAAGAACAAATCTGGAGGCATCACACTACCTGATTTCAAACTATACTGTAAGGCTGTAGTCACCAAAACAGCATGGTACTGGTATAAAAATAGGCACAAAGACCAATGGAACAGAATAGAGAACCCAGAAATAAACGCAAATACTTAAAGCCAACTGATCTTTGACAAAGCAAACAAAACATAAAGTGGGGAAAGGATGCCCTTTTCAACAAATGGTTCTGGGATAATTGGCTAGCCACATGTAGGAGAATGAAACTGGATCCTCATCTCTCACCTTAAAATCAACTCAAGATGGATTAAGGACTTAAATCTAAGACGTGAAACTGTAAAATTCTAGAAGATAACATTGGAACAACCCTTCTAGATATTGGCTTAGGCAAGAANAAGACCAATGGAACAGAATAGAGAACCCAGAAATAAACGCAAATACTTAAAGCCAACTGATCTTTGACAAAGCAAACAAAAACATAAAGTGGGGAAAGGATGCCCTTTTCAACAAATGGTTCTGGGATAATTGGCTAGCCACATGTAGGAGAATGAAACTGGATCCTCATCTCTCACCTTAAAAATCAACTCAAGATGGATTAAGGACTTAAATCTAAGACGTGAAACTGTAAAAATTCTAGAAGATAACATTGGAACAACCCTTCTAGATATTGGCTTAGGCAAGAATTTCATGACCAAGAACCCAAAAGCAAATGCAATTAAAAACAAAGATAAATAGCTGGGATCTAATTAAACTAAAGGGCTTTTGTACGGCAAAGGAATAGTCAGCAGAGTAAACAGACAACCCACAGAGTGGGAGAAAATCTTCACAATCTATATATCTGACAAAGGCCTAATATCCAGAATCTACAACAAACTCAAACAAATCAGCAAGAAAAGAACAAACAATCCCATCAAAAAGTGGGCTAAGGGCCTGAATAGACAATTCTCAATAGAAGATATACAAATGGCCAACAAACATATACATATAGACAGATTCTCAAAAGATGATATACAAATGGCCAACAAACATATGAAAAAGTGCTCAACATTGCTAATAATCAGGGAAATGCAAAACAAAACCACAACGTGATACCACCTTACTCCTACAAGAATGGCCATTATCAAAAAATCAAAAAACAGTAGATGTTGGTATGGATACAGTGAACAGGGAACACTTCCACACTGCTGGTAGGAATGTAAACTAGCACAACCACTATGGAAATCAGTGTGGAGATTGCTTAAAGAACTAAAAGTAGGACTACCATTTGATCCAGCAATCCTACTACTGATACACACACACACACGTATATATATATATACACACATATATACGTATATATACATATATGTATATATGATGGAATACTACTTATCCTTGCAAAGGAATGAATTAATGGCATTTGCAGCAACCTGGATGAGATTGGAGACTATTATTCTAAGTGAAGTAATTCAGGAATGGGAAACCAAACATTGTATGTTCTGACTCATAATTGGAAGCTATGCTATGAGGATGTAAAGCATAAGGATGACACAGTGGACTTTGGGGACTCAGGTGGAAAGGGTAGCAAGGAGCTGAGGGATGAAAGACAAATTGGGTACAGTGTATACTGCTCGGGTGATGGGTGCACCAAAATGTCATGAATCATCACTAAAGAACTTACTCATGTAACCAAACACCACCTGTTCCCCAACAACCTGTGGAAATAACATTTATAAAAAAAAAAAAAAGTTAAAATATTACTTCTGTCCCAGGCATGGTGTCTCACACCTATAATCCCAGCACTTAGGGAGGCCAAGGCAGGTGAATTGCTTGAGGTCAGGAGTTTAAGACCAGCCTGGCCAACATGGTGAAACCCCATCTCTACTAAAAATACAAAAATTAGCCAGTCATGGTGGTTTGCACCTGTTATCCCAGCTACTTGGGAGGCTGAGTCAGGAGAATCACTTGAACCAGCGAGGTGGCAGTTGCAGTAAGCTGAGATCGTTCCATTGCACTCCAGCCTGGGTGACAGAGCCAGACTCCATCTCAAAAAACAAACAAACAAAACTTCTTAATCTTTTTAAAGTATAAACTATTTTTAGTAGTCTAGGATAAATCAGTTTCTGAAATTATGTAGAATACTAGATGCATTTATTATTTTATTCATCAAGATGCACTATGGAAGATTGCCTTTTCGTTTTACCTAATTCATATTGCAGTTCTCCTGGAACCATGTGAACATATCATTTAAAGTTTTGCATTTCAAGAGTTAATCCTTCCCATGTTGGTTAAATGCTTATAATATATACATTGGGTTAGCTAATGATTTGGGGTTTTTTTTTCTCATATTTAGAAAAAAAGAAAAGATAATGAGCCAAGGTTTATTAAGAGTTTTCTGTGTCAGGAATTAAGCTAAACACGTTATGTATCTTATTGTTTATTTTGAAAATTTATATACTTTAAACATACATCAAAATATAGAAGATAAAACTAATACCTGTGTACCTACCACCCAATTGTGTCAGTTCTCAACTTTTTGCCCTATTTGTTTCAGGTTTTGTTATGTTTTATATTTTATTTTTGTTAAGAAATTAAATATCACAGATATAACTGAATCTCTGTGTGCACTCCTTTCCTCACCTGTTTCCTTCTGTCCCTTCCCAGTGGTAATTACTATCCTGAACTTAGTGGTTTTCAATACTATTCATGCTTTAATACTTTATATGATTATACCTGAAATTTTTTTATAGTGCCATTTGTCATGTTTTTAAACTAAGTGATAATATGATGCTGTATGTATCCTGCAAAAGCGGTATGTGCTCAACATTATTTTTAATATTTGATATATATTTTACCAGTTTATGTACTGTAACTATTATCTGCTACATTCCATTGTATTACTATACCAAAATGTATCCATTCTCTTGACAAAGGAATTTAGATTTTGTCTAATTCTTTACTTTTGCGATAATGTTTCAGTACAGTCTTGAACATGTCTCCATATATACATCTGAGAGTTTTTTTAGTATGTCTACCTAAAATTGGAGTTATCTCATCTTAAGATTTACTAGAATTGCTAGAGGTGTTTGCAATAATTTTCATTCTAATTCATGGTCTATAAGAGTGTTCATTGTGAAACAACCTGTTAACATTTGTTAGTAATGTCAAATATTTTGTTTTGTCAGTTTATTTGTATTTCTCTAATTAGTAGTGAGATTATTCTTGCTTTTGTTATTGATCTCAGATTTTCTCTGTTATATTTTTTCTAATAGTACCCTTTGGTCATTAAAACATAGTAAACTTTAAATTGTGGGCTTTCATTTATCTGGTTTATGTGTTTTCTAATAGAAAAATTTTAACTTTTAATACAGTTAAATGTTTATGTTTTTCTATTGTTGATTTTATTACTGTGTCTTAAGAAGTTCCTCACTAGCATATATGAGCTTTTCACATTTAAGTCTTTATTCAGTCTGGAATTTATCATTGTGGATTGTTTAGGACAGGGCTCTGTTTTATTTCTCCGTATAGATAACCAGCACTTCCAGCATTTATTATTTGATACTTTCCCTACTGACTTATCTATATGAAGTCTGCATATATGCATAGCTTGTTCTGTGTCTGGGCACCCTATTTTTGTCTGTTGCTATTTTGTGTTTCCCTCCAAATATAATGTAGTTTAATTGCTACAACTGGAAAGAAATTAAATTGTCAGGAAACTGCTAATTTAGGATTCACACTTGAAATATTTTCATATTCTGTGAGTGAAACTTAAACTCAGTACACTCTTGCAAGATATTGGTGCTTTGAGCCTTTTATTTATTTCCTGATTACAACACATTTATTTATTGTAATTTATGATAAATTACAATAAATTACATTATATATTGTAATTTATATAATTTGCGTTATATAAATATTGTGATTTATATAAATTACATTATATAAATATTGTAATTTATATAAATTACAATACATTTATTTATTGTAACTTAGAGTTTAGCAAATTATAGCCCACTGGCCAAATCCCACCTGCTCCGTGTTTCATTAGAGATTTATTGGAACACAGCTATACTCATTTGTTTATATATTGTCTATGACTCCATTTGTACTAGAGCAACAGGCTTGAATAGTTGGAACAGAAACCGTGTTATTTGCAAAGTCAAATATTTATGGCCAGGCCCTTTACAGAAAAGCTTTGCAAACTCTTATTCCAACTCAATTTTATTATGAACATTAATTATATTAAATGTGAATAAATTAAACATTCCAAGTACTTAAAGTGCACACACATACACACACACAAAGCCAGCTATGTGAACAACAATACGGTTGAAAATGAAAAGGATAGAAAAAGTTACACCATGAAAATATTAACTAAAAGAAAGCAAACATACGCCTAATAATATGAAATGAAATAGATTTAACTAAGAAATATTACTATAGATAAATAAGTGAAGGAGTTAAATCTGTGGTAAATTTTAATACTTCTGTACCCAAGTTGGAGCTTCAAAATGTACAAAAGAAAAAAGTGACAAAACTAAAAGTGAAAAAGAAACAAATATACACTTTTAAGGGAAAATTCTTTCACCATGGAGAATAAGCAAGAATAAACAAAGAAAAAAATAAAAAGTCTAAACAGCACAATTGACAAAATTCCCACAAATGACTTATGTAGAACACTGTACTCAACAAAAATAGAGTACATGTTCTTTTACAGTGCATATGGAGCAGTTACCAAAATTGACCATATGCTGAGTCATAAATTTCAACAAATTTCAAGGGTTTCAAATTGCTTATAATTGTTTTCTGACCACAGTGGCATTTAGCTATAAAGCAACAGCAAAAAGTTAACCAGAAAATCCTATGTTGCTTTGAAATTTAACAGTACGCTTCTAATGATTTACTAGTCAAAGGAAATTTCTAAATTAAGCTAGAAAATAGTTTGAACTTAGAATACTAAAAATTAGACACATAAAAATTGTAGGATGGACATCTAATTTCAGGAATATAGTGTAAATGTACTTTTCCTTATTCCTCCCACTGTGTACACCTAAAAGCATTGAACATTATATGTGAAACATACAATGCTGAAAGCTAGAAAGAAGGCAAGCAGACTATAATCTCAATGAAAATCTCAAAACTTATACAAAAATTAACTCAAAATCACTCATAGAATTAAACTGAAGATGTAAATCTATAAAATTTTGAGGATCAGTTGCGGATACTTTTCAGAATCTAGAGCTAGAAAATAATTTTGATATCACAAGCATGGTCCATAAAAGGAAAAGCAAGGTACATAAATTGAAAATTTGAACTTTATTAATGTTAAAAACTTTGGCTCTGTTACAGGAGGATGAATAAACATAGCACAGACTGACAGAAAAATTTGCAACCATATATGTGACTGGTTATTACTATCTTAAATTTATATGGAACTCTTAAAATTCAACAGTTTAAAAAACAAGAAAAAACAAAACCAGCTATTCAATTAGAAAATAGGTAAAAGAGAGCTAGATAAAAGAATAAGTGTTATCTACTGTCATCTCCCCACAATGCACCGATTTTGACAACCACCCTTTCTAGCAGCTTAAAGGCTAGAGAAGTTCCAGAATACTATTGCAAAATAGACACATTGAAGGATGTAAGAACAATTTCAGTTCACCTGCATCACTCCTGCCCCAAGATGGCATAGCTCGGTTCCAAGAGAGACTCCCTCAACCTGTGATTCTTCCCACAGAGGGAAGTGAGAGCATAGTGAGTAAGCTCCTGGCTTTTCTACCTGTGCAGGACACTCCAAAAGACCCATCTTTTCCTTACTTCACTCAGAATAATGGGATCAACCTGGCTAAGTGTCTAGGAGAGACTAGGAGCAGGGAAAACAGGGAGGGACTCACAGTCAGGGCTTGAAACTCAGGAAGGGACTGTGTAGCCTACTAACCACTTTGCAGACTCTTTCAGCAGACCCAGTCATATGCTGCTTGGGACACCTAACCTGTGTGGTGTACCACCACACCAGCTGGCCCACAGGTGATTCCAACACTTCATATGCGTTACTGCCCTCCTTCCCCATGGCTGGCTGTCAATGTGCACCCCCTATATGGGGAATGCAAGCACAGTCAGCTGGCACAACTCTTTGGGATTTAAAGAATGCACGAAAACTTGAGCATTTTAGGGCACTACCTCCCCCCACCAAAAAAAAAAAAAAAAAAGGGATATTCTCAACACCCAGCCTAGTTTTATAGAATCCAAATAAAGCATACAATCTTAGGAATTCTCCCTAAAAAGTAATGGGTGAAGGTGTGGAGTGGGTACATCTACTAAAAATGTCTGAGAGAAGCTTCGTGAAGCTGTTTCTTTCCCAAAGCTAGTCAGTAAAGACTAGAGGAGGTGACTGCTTCATATGTTAAGATGGCAACATAAGACTGATTCAGATGTTAAGATAACAACATAATACAGTTAATGAAGTGAAAAGTGCAATAGAGAGCTTTAGCATTATACTTGATCAATTAGAAGAAAGAATCTGAACTTGAAAGCAGGTCATTTGAAATTATCCAGTCAGACAAGAAAAAAAAAGATTGAATAGTAATTAAGAAAGCTTAAGATATTTATGAAACATTGTCAAAGGAAGTGATACACAGATTGTGAGAGTCTCAGAAGGAGGAGAGAGAAAAAAAGAAGCACAAAGCTTAAAGAAATAATGTCTGAAAAGTCCCCAAATCTTGGAAGACATCTAGACATCAGACATAAGACCCAAGGGTTCCCAGACAGATTCACCCAAAGATGACTTTACTCAGGCACATTATAATCAAATTGTCAAAAATCAAAGACAGTTAATTCTACAATCAGCAAGAGAAAGGCACTTATAACATACAAAGGAACTTCCATAGGCAATCAATGGATTTCTCAACAGTTACCTTACAGGTCAGGAGACAGTGGGATAATATATTCAAAGTACTGAAAGAAAAAAAAGTCAACTAAGAATACTTTACTCAAGAAGACTACCTTTCAGAAATGAAGGAGAGATAAAGATTTTCCCAGACAAACAAAAGCTGAGGGAGTTCATCACCATTAGACCCAATTTACAAAAGATGCTAAAGAGTTCATGAAGCTGAAGCAAAGTGATACTACTTATTAAAATATTGAAACACATGAAAGTATCAACTCATTGATAAAAGTATATTGTCAAGAATATTCTGACACTATAATGGTGGTGTATAAATCACTTTTAACTCTTCTACAAAGGTTTAAAGAGAAAAAGTGACATCTGCAAGATAGCCAAGTAGAAGACTCTAGCAATTGTTCCCTTCACAAAGATAGCCAGAACAACAAATAACTTCATTTTAACAAAAATAACTGGGAGTGAGTGCCAGAATGCATCAGAGGAGTAACAGAAACCCAAGTGGGCACAGAAACTCAAAATGGCCATGTAGAAAAAGGAAGGAAATGACAGACTTCCATTACACCAACCCCTAACTGGGAAAAGATAGGAACAAGGAGGAATTTCTCTACATGGAAAAGGTAAGGAAGAGGATCTCAGGAGCCTGCATCAACTCCTTGGACACCTACAGACCTTGCCACTGGGGTCCCCTGAAATCCTCAGAGTCACTAAGCTTATCTGAGGGAGCTACCTAGAGTCCACATAACCATACTGCCCCCAGAAAAGGAACCAACACTGTACCCTGACCCCAGTGACTTACGCAACTAGTGTGCTATGCATTGTGGAATTGAAACTGCAACTGGAGTGTGCCTTGCTCTGGGGGCAAGTAGCCATAGCTCCCCTTCATTACTGAAGCTAAGCTGCTTTTCAGCCACCCCATCTCGGTAGCTTAGCATCTCAAAACTGAGCTGCGAAAAACTGTTACAGCCTTCCCTGAGGGCCAGGCAGAGATGGAGCTACTCTACCTTCCCCTCACCCTATCCACGCCCCCACCACCAGACTGGACCCAAAGTGGTACCCTGTCTCCTAGGAAAACAGTACCTTAGCCACTTAGAGCAATCATATCTCCTCAATGCCTCAATTTGAAGCAGCATCCCACATTACAGCAAAATGGCGTCTACGTCACTCAGAATGCTCATTGTCCCCAGGACTGATCTGAAGTATGCTATCACCTTCTGGGAAATTGCTGCCCTGTCAGAGCTGAGTGCTTATCCCAAGGAAACATCAGTGACTAAGCTGAAACACCCTGCCCTATAGGCCAGACATTTCATATCCGGCTTCCTTGGCGCTGGACTAGCTCTAGAGTCTGAGCTGCAGAGACACATTTCTTTCTAGGGAGTGGATTCGTTGTTGTGCCATTCTGTGATGCCCCCAAACTGAAAAGACAACTGTGCTTTGCCATTCTGGGAAACTTGCTGCTGCACACCTGCCCTCACAGAAAGTAAGATACAGATAAGCCTTACCATCCTAGGGTCTACAGTCATCACTACATGGTGTCTTATCCCCTGGTATCTTAGATGCCACTGAACTCTACTGGCTTAAGTTCCTTATTTCTAGGTGTACTCTGCTCCTCGGCACAAATCTCCAGAGTACCTTTTCTTCTCAGGAGTTGGGCCAGTGTTGTGCCCTGCCCCCATCCAGGGATAGAACCACAAGTACAATGCACCCCTTGGGCCCAAGTGGATAGGGGTGTCTTAGAGTCCAGATCCTGGCTCTGTGGGCACTCTACATCCAAACCTGCCACAAAGAGCAAACCTGAACCCCCAAACCCAGGTACCACAAAGGATCAATGAAACCCTGAGCCTATGATCTCACCCCACAGCCATACTAAGATCCTACACCAGGAACTCAGTGCCATTGCAGCTACTTACAGGCCATGTCATACCTGGGACCAACAGGGATCCTGTTGATAAGTCTCCCTATTGTGGTGAAATTAAATATAGGAGGACCCCAAGAATACTTGACACTAAGGAAATTAACAATCCATGCCACCACTGCCACAAACTTCTACAGCCCAGGCCACTAAGACACCCACAGTTATTGCTGACATTAGTTGCAGCTGAAAAACCTTCATGGACCCAATTCCATTGCACTTATCTGAAAACAAAATTACCACGTCCTTCAACTGGTACACTAAAGCCCAACTGCAAGTGCAAGTATTTCTCAAAGCTACTCTACAAGATATGGAAGAAGTGGTTGTTCCAACAGGTGTATAGATCAATGCAGGTACACAACAAACATGAAAAGGGAAGGAAATATGGCACCACCAAAGGAACATAAGTCTTTAGTAAAAGAACCCAATGAAAAGGAAATCAATGAATTTCCAGAAGAAGAATTCAATGTAATGATATTAAGGTAACTCAGTGAAATAAAAGATAATACAGTAGATAATTCAATGAAATCAGACAAAGAATTTATAATATGAAAGAGAAATTTAACAAAGAGATAGAAATCACTGAAATGAATCAAACAGTGTCTTCAACGGAAGAATTTGATTAATGAAAAGTACAGTATAGGCCTTCTAGAAGAGACTTGATCGAGCAGAACGACTGAACTTGAAGACAGGTTGTTTTGCAGAAATAATTTCTGCAAAAAAAAAAAAAGCCTACAGTACTTATGGAACACATTAGGCGAACAAATATTCGTATTATGGCTTTCCAGAAGGAGAAGAGAAGGGAAAAGCATAGAGAACCTATTAATGAAATAATAGCTGAAAACTTCCCAAGGCTGTGGAGAGATATATATTACAGACAAATTTTCAAAAGTCAAAGACAAAGAGAAAATTCTAAAGCTAGCCAGTGGTAAGCAGCAAGTCACATATAAAGGAATCTGTAATTAGACTAACAGCATTTCTCTGCAGCAACCTTACAGGACAGGAGAGAATGGTCAAAGTACCAAAAGAAGAAAAACAATATCAGCCAAGAATACTATACCCAGCAACACTCTTCTTCAGAAATGAAGGAGAAAGAGTTTTTCCCAGACAAATGCAAAATGAGAAAATTCATGACCACTCTATCAGCCCTACAGGAAATGCTCAAGAGAGTCCTATATCTGAAAGCAAAATACAGTAATTGCTATCATGAAAGCACATTAAAAATACAAAACTCACTGGTGGAGCAGATACACAAAGGAGAAATGGAAAAAACATCAAACCTTATCACTAGAGAAAACTACCAAACCACAATAATAAGAGAAAAACAGGGAAAAAAGGATATAACAAAACCACCAGAAAACAAATAACAAAGTGACAGAAGTAAGTCCTTAACTGTCAATAACCATGAATCTAAATGGATTCCATTTCCCACTTAAAAGATAAAGACATGCTGAATGGATAAAAAGCTGTGACCAAGAAACTCACTTCACCTGTAAACATACATATGGATGGAAAGTGAAGGCATGGAAAGATACCCAAATGGAAAAAAAATCAAACAAAGGTAATTATTCTTATATGAGATAATACAAACGTTAAATCAAAAACTGGAAACAAACACAAAGTCATTATATAATGATGAATTCAATTATATCCTCCTTCCTGATCAATTCAGGAAGGAGGATATAATTGTTTTAAATATATATACACCCAACACCAGAGCATACAGATACGTAAAGGAAGACAAAGGGAGTCCTGTGATCAAGAATGAATATAACAATTGTAAATACTTGATCTAAAGTGATAGTAGACTCTAATACAATAATAGGTGGGGGCATTAACACCCCACTTTCAGCATTGGACTGCTCATCTAGACAGAAAAACAGTAAACATTAGATTTAAACTATAGACCAAATGGATCTTGCATGCATTTATATAAATTTTTATTCAACAATGGAAGAATACATGTTATTTTCATGAATACATGGAACATTCTCCAGGATATATCATATTAGGCCACAAAACAAGTCTCAACAAAATAAAATGATTAAAATATTTAAAATATTGTTTATGACCACAGTGGAATAAAACTATAATTCAGTAACGAGGAACATTAGAAACTGTTTATATACATGGAAATTAAACAACATGCTCCTGAATGACCAATAGGTCAATTAACAAAATTAAGAAGGAAATTTGAAAATTTCTTGAAACAAGTGAAAATGGAAACACAATATACCAGAAACAATGGGATACAGTAAAAGAGGTAAATTTTTAGCAATAAATGCCTACATCAAAAAAATAGAAAGACTTCAAGTAACCTAATGAAACATCTGAAGGAACTGGAAAGGCAAGAACAAATCAAACACAAACAATAGTATAGGGAAAGAAATAATAGATGTCAGAGTAGAAATTGACAAAATTGGCACTAAAAAAGAAATACAAAAGATCAGCAAAATGAAAAATTCATTATTTGAGAAGATAAACAACAAAATATGGCAAAATAACCAAGAGAAAATTGAAAAGATCCCAATAAAATCAGAAGTGAAAAAAGGAGACATTATGATACCACAGAAACACAAGGGATTGGACCGGGCATGGTGGCTCATGCCTGTAATCCCAGTGCTTTGGGAGGCCAAAGTGGGCAGATCACCTGAGGCTAGTTCAAGACCAGCCTGGCCAACATGGTGAAACCCCATCTGTACTGAAAATACGAAAATTAGCCAGGCGTGGTGGCAGGTGCCTGTTCTTTCAGTTACTCGGATGGCTGAGGCACAAGAATCACTTGAACCTGGGAGGTGGAGGTTGCATTGAGTCGAGATCATGCCACTGCACTCCAGCCTGGGTGACAGAGTGAGACTCCCTCTCAAAAAAAAAAAAAAAAAAAAAAAAAAAAAAAAAAAAAAAAAAAAAAAAAAAAAAAAAAGAAAAGAAATACAAAGGATCAATAGGACTATTGTGAACAATTATATGTCAATAAATTATAAAACCTAGCAATGATGGATAAATTCCCAGACACACAGAACCCCTCCAAGATTAAGAGGTAGAGAAATGAAACCTAACGGGATGATGAAAACAGACTGAATCTGTAAAAAAAGTGTGAAAGAAAGAAAAAAAAAAAACCAGACGATGGCTTCTGATGAATTGTAGCAAACTTTTAAAGAATATGGTTAATTTCTTATTACTTGGGCATGGTGGTGCATTGCCCATAGGTCCAGGCTACTTGGGGGCTGGAATATCAAAAAAAAAAAAAAAAATTAAAAGGAAAATATTATTAATTCTTCTAAAATTATTCCAGAAAACCAAAGATGAGCCAATTCTTCCAAACACATCCCACAAGGCCAGCATTACCTGATACCAAAACCCAACAAAGGCACAATAAAAGGAAACTATAGGTTAATATCTCTAATGAATATAGATGGTAAATTCTTCAACAAAATAATTGGAAATAGAATCCAGCAGCATATTAAAAAGATTATTTACCATCATCAAGTGGGATCAAGAGATGTGAGGATGGTTCAACATACACAAATCAGAAAACCTGATACATCACATCCAAGAATGAAGGACAAAGACCATATGATAATCTCAATAGATCCAAAAAAAGCAAGTGATAAAATTTAACGTATCTTCTTGATTTAAAAAAACTTTCAACAAGTTAGGTGTTTGAATGTATCTCAGCCCAATTAAGTCCGTCTATGACAAACCCACAGCCAGCATTATACTGACTGTATAAAAGTTGAAAGGTTTTTCTTCCTAAGATGTGGAACAACACCAGGATGCCCACATTCACCATTTTTATTCACCTTAGTATGGGAGTCCTAGCTAGAGCACTTAGGCAAGAGAAAGAAATTAAACGGCATCCAAGTTGGAAAGGAGGAAGTTGTTTGACCCTATTTGCAGATGACATCAACTTATATATAGAAACATGTAAAAGCTCCACCAAAACACTCTTAGAACTGATCAACAAATTCAGTAAAGTTGCAGAATACAAAATCAACATGCAAAAGTTAGTAGTGTTTCTATACACTAAAATAAACTAGTGGGAGAAAAAATCAAGACAACAATCTCATTTACAGTAGCTACAGAAAATTAAGAAAATATCTAAGAATAAATTTACCAAAGTGGTGAAAGATTTCTATAAGTAAATATATAAATGTTGAAAGAAATTGAAAATGATACAAACCAATAGAAATACATACCATGTTCATGGATTTCAAGAACAAAGCTGGAGGCATCACTCCACCTGACCTCAAAATATACTATAAAACTATAGTAACCAAAACAGCATGGTACTGCCATAAAAATAGACACATAGACCAATGGAACACAATAAAGAATCAAAATTTACATCCAAGTGAATTTCAACAAAAGCACCAAGAACATTCATTGGGGATTGGACAGTCTCTTTAAGAAATAGTACTGGCAGGGCCAGGTGCGATGGCTCATGCCTGTAATCCCAGCACTTTGGGAGGCTGAGGTGGGTGGATCACAAGGTCAAGGAGATCACGACCATCCTGGCTAACATGGTGAAACCCTGTCTCTACTAAAAAATAGAAAAAATTAGCTGGGTGTGGCGGCGGGCGCCTGTAGTCCCAGCTACTCAGGGGGCTGAGGCAGGAGAATGGTGCCAACCTGGGAGGCAGAGGTTGCAGAGTGAGACTCTGTCTCAAAAAAAAAAAAAAAAATAGTACTGGTAGATAGACATTGGTAAGATGGCTGAATAGGAACAGCTCCGGTCTGCAGCTCCCAGCAAGACCAATGCAGAAGGTGGGTGATTTTTGCATTTCAGCTGAGGTAACCTGTTCATCTCATTGGGACTAGTTAGGCAGCAGTTGCAGACCATGAAGGCTGATCAGAAGTAGGGTGGGGCATCATCTCACCCGTGAAGTGCAAGCAGCCGGAGTCCTCCCTACCACAGGCAAGGGAAGTCATGAGGGACTGTGCTATTCGGCCCAGATACTATGCTTTTCCCACAGTTTCTGCAATCTGTAGATCAGGAGATTCCCTTGTTGCCTACACCACCAGTGCCCTGGGTTTCAAGGACAACACTGCGTGGATGTTTGGGCAGACACCAAGCTAGCTGCGGGAGTTTTTTGTTTTGTTTTGTTTGTTTGTTTTTTTCTTATGCCAGTGGTGCCTGGAACCCCAGTGAGACAGAGCTGCTCACTCCCTGGAAAGGGAGCTGAAGCCAGAGAGCAAAGTGGTCTCGCTCAGCAAGTCCCACTCCCATGGAGACCAGCAAGCTAAGAACCACTGGCTTGAAATTCTTGCTGCCAACACAGCAGTCTGAAGTCTACCTAGGATGAACAAACGTGCTTGGGGGAGGGGCATCCACCATTACTGAGGCTTGAGTAGGTGGTTTTCCTGTCACTGCTAAGGAGGCAGGGAAGGTCGGACTGGGCAGAACTCAACAGAATGCACGTAAGAGACTGTGGCCAGAATGCCTCTCTAGATTCATGCTCATAGGGTATCTTTGAAAGAAAGGTAGCAACCCCAGTTAGGGGCTTATAGTTAAAACTCCCATCTCCCTGGGACAGAGCACCTGAGAGAAGGGGCAGATGTGGTCGCAGCTTTAGCGGACTTAAACGATCCTACCTGCTGGCTCTGAAGAGTGCAGCGTATCCTGACAAGCAGAATCCTCCCAGCACAGCACTAGAGCTCTGCTAAGGGACAGATTGCCTCCTCCAGTGGGTCCCTAACCCCCATGCTTCCTGACTGGGAAAAATCTCCCAAGAAGGGTTGACAGACTGCTTATACAGGAGAGCTCCAGCTGACATCAGGCCAGTGCCTCTCTGGGATGAAGCTTCCAGGAAAAGGAGCAGGCAGCCATCTTTGCTGTTCTGCAGCCTCTGCTAATGATACCCAGGAAAACAAGGTCTGGAGTGGACCTCCAGCAAACTGCAGCAGACCTGCAGAAGAGGGGCCTGACTGTTAGAAGAAAAAACTAAAAAACAGAAACCAATAACATCAACATCAACAAAAAGGACCCCAACACAAAAGCCCCATCCAAAGGTCGTCAGCCTCAAAGATCAAATCCACCATGTAGGTAAATCCATTATGATGAGGAAAAACCAGTGCAAAATGTTGAAAAGTACAAAACCAGAATGCCTGTTCTCCACATGATCACAACTCCTTTCCTTTCTGCAAGGGCAGAAAACTGGACAGAGTATGAGCCTGACAAATTGACAGAAGTAGGCTTCAGAGGGTAGGTAATAAACTCCTCTGAGCTGAAGGAGCATGTTTTAACCCAATGCAAGGAAGCTCAGAACCTTCATAAAAAGGTTCCAGGAGCTGCTAACTATAATAACCAGTTTAGAGAAGAACATAAATGACCTGACGGAGCTGAAAAACACAACACGAGAACTTCGTGAGGCATACACAACTATCAATGGCTGAATCAATTAAGCAGAAGAAAGGCTATCAGAGATTGAAGATCAACTTACTGAAATAAGGCATAAAGACAAGATTAGAGAAAACAGAATGAAAAGCAAGGACCAAAGCCTCCAGGAAATATGGGACTTTGTGAAAAGGCCAAACCTACGATTGATTGTGGTCCCTGAAAGTGACAGGGAGAATGGAACCAACTTGGAAAACCCTCTTCAGGATATCATCCAGGAGAACTTCCCCAACCTAGCAAGACAGGCCAACATTCAAATTCAGGAAATACAGAGAACACCACAAAGATACTCCTCAAGAAGTGCAACCCCAAGACACATAATCATCAGATTCACCAAGGTTGAAATGAAGGAAAATATGTTAAGGGCAGCCAGAGGGAAAGGTCGGGTTACCCACAAAGGGAAGCCCATCAGACTAACAGCGAATCTCTTGGCAGAAACCCTAGAAGCCAGAAGAAAGTGGGGGCCAATATGCAACATTCTTAAGGAATTTTCAACCGAGAATTTTATATCCAGCCAAATTAAGCTTCATAAGTGAAGGAGAAATAAAATCCATTACAGGCAAGCAAATGCTGAGGGATTTTGTTGCCACCAGGCCGACCTTAGAACAGCTCCTGAAGGAAGCACTAAATATGGGAAGGAAAACTGGTAACAGACACTGCAAAACACACCAAATTGTAAAGACCATTGACACTATGAAGAAACTGCATCAACTATTGGGCAAAATAACCAGCTAGCATCATGATGACAGGATCAAATTCACACATACCAATATTAACTTTAAATGTAAATGGGCTAAATGCCCCAATTAAAACACACTGGCAAATTGGATAAGGAGTCTAGACCCATCAATGTGCTGTCTTTAGGAGACCCACTCACATGCAAAGACACACACAGGCTCAAAATAAAGAGATGGGGGAATATTTACCAAGCAAATGGAAAGCAAAAAAAAAAAGGCAAGGGTTGCAATCCTAGTTTCTGATAAAACAGACTTTAAACCAACAAAGGTCAAAAGAGATAAAGAAGGGCATTACATAATGTTAAAGGGATCAATGCATTAAGAAGTGCTAACTATCCTAAATATATATGCACCCACTACAGGAGGAACCAGATTTATAAAGCAGGTTCTTAGAGACTTACAAAGAGACTTACACTCCCACACAATAATAGTGGGATACTTTAACACCCCACTGTCAATGTTTGACTGATGAATAAGACAGAAAATTAACAAGGATATCCTGGACTTGAACTCAGCTCTGGACCAAGCAGACCTAAGAGACATCTACAGAACTCCCCACCCCAAATCAACAGAATATATGTTATTCCCATCACCACATCACACTCATTCTAAAATTGACCACAAAATTGGAAGGAAAACACTCCTCAGCAAATGCAAAAGAGTGGAAATCATAACAGTCTCTCAGAACGCAGTGCAATCGAATTGGAACTCAGGATCAAGAAACTCACTCAAAACCATACAGCTATATGGAAACTGAACAATGTGCTCCTGAATGGACTACTGGGTAAATAACAAAATGAAGGCAGAAATAAAGATGTTCTTTGAAACTAATAAGAACAAAGACACAACGTACCAGAATCTCTGGGACATATTTAAACAGTGTGTAGAGGAAAATTTATAGCACCAAATGCCCACAAGAGAAAGCAAGAAAGATGTAAAATTGACACCCTAACATTGCAATTAAAAGAACTAGAGAAGCAAGAGCAAACAAATGCAAAAGCTAGCAGAAGACAACAAATAACTAAGATCAGATCAGAGGAGAGCTGAAAGAGCCAGAGACATGAAAATTCCTTTAAAAAATTAATAAATCTAGGAGCTGGTTTTTCTAAAAGATCAACAATATACATAGACCGCTAGCCAGACTAATAAGAAAAGAGAGAAAAATCAAATAGACACAATAAAAAATGATAAAGGGGATATCACCACCAATCCCACAGAAATAAAAAACTACCTTGAGAGAATACTATAAACACCTCTACACACACACACACACACACACACACAC